>NC_073242.2:24540000-24867500 GCF_029281585.2 Gorilla gorilla gorilla | reverse complement strand
CACATGAACCCTAAACAATTTATCAGATAAGTTATGTACCCTCACCCAGCCTTGTCCATGCCAATCCCTCTGTTTGGAGTCCTTGTTTGCCCTCTTGGCCAACTTCTACTCCTCATTCAGATCTCAGATCAGATATTATGTCCTCTCTGATGCCTGGGCAAACTACCTATTGGTCCTCTAAAAACACCCTTCCCTTGCTCAAGGCAAGGTTGGATTCCATAACTCCAAAACTAGGCCAGTGCGGCTGCTCATGCCTGTAATCCCAGCACTTTGGGAGGCCAAGGCGGGTGAATCACAAGGTCAGGAGATCAAGACCACTCTAGCTAACACAGTAAAACCCCATCTCTACTAAAAATACAAAAAATTAGCCGGGCATGGTGGCACGCGCCTGTAGTCCCAACTACTCAGGAGGCTGAGGCAGGAGAATTGCTTGAACACGGGAGGTGGAGATTGCAGTGAGCCAGGATTGCACCACTGCACTCCAGCCTTGGCAACAGAGCAAGACTCCGTCTTAATTTAAAAAAAAAAAAAAAAAAAAAAAAGGAAAGAAAAAGAAAACTAGTGGCTTCCAGGGAAAACCTGAATGCCATTCAGACAAAACAACATATTTCCACTACATGAGAGTTTTAGAGTATGTCCTGATGTCCTCATACACAATATACTGGTCTCTCAAAACCACTGAAAAACCTAGTGGGCTAAGGAGATACTGTCTTCCTAAGAAATTCTTTGGCTGGCAAACTTCCTAGTTTTCCAAATCCAGGTCTGGTTAACATGACCAAGGCTTCTAATCTTTATCCCTGTTTGGTTGGCAAGACTTCTCTGCATCTATACCTGTCTGCCATCCCCCACCAGGTCCAGATGGAGTGTAGAAGCAGGTCACATTTTACCCTAGCATCTCACCTTTCCCTTCTCTCTTGCCTTGATGGCTGCACTGTTGTGCCAGATGTGACGATGCTGCTGTGGCAGCCATCTTGGACCGTATATATAGGCCAGATGTAGTGGCTCACGCTTGTAATCCCACCACTTTGGGAGGCCGAGGCAAGTGAATCACCTGAGGTCAGGAGTTCGAGACCAGCCTGGCCATATAGTGAAACCCCGTCTCTATTAAAAATACAGACATTAGTGGGGCGTTGTGGCACACACCTGTAGTCCCAACTACTCAGGAGGCTGAGGCAAGAGAATCACTTGGACCTGGGAAGCAGCAACTGCAGTGAGCCAAGATCACATCATTGCACTCCAGCCTGGGCAACAGAGCAAGACTCCATCTTAAAAAAAAAATATATATATATATATATAAAATATAAAATAAATATATAAAATATAAAATATATATATATAAAATATATATATATGATTGTAAAACCTAAGACCAGTACTTGAGCTATTTTGCAGACCCTGTACGTGATGGATCAGCTAGGACCACCACCTAGATGGATAAACTGGCTCATGTGATCTTGTGGGCTCCCTCAGGAACTGACTCAGTGCAAGGAGACAGCTTCAACTCCATATAATTTCATCTCTGACCAATCAGCACTCCTGACTCACCGGCTTACTCCCACCCACCAAGTTGTCCTTAAAAACTCTGATCCCTGAATGCTTGGGGAGACTGATTTGAGTAATAATAAACTGGTCTTCTGCACAGCCAGCTCTGCGTGAATTACTCTTTCTCTATGGCAATTTCCCTATCTTGATAAATTGGCTCTGTCTAGGCAGCGGGCAAGGTGAACATGCTGGGAGGTTATGTAATTATTTAAGAATGAAATACAAATATAAATAAAATATGTTTTTAATGTACATGTCTTATTCAGTGTATGTGTATTATTGTCTGTATGTACAATATATGTGAATTTTTCATGTACACGTGGGGTTTTTTACAAATGGCTACTAAGTTGTTAGAACATAAGAACTTTTTAAGTGTTTTGCACCTAACTCCTTAATAAATAGAGCTATTAGGTATTTTTTTTGGGGGGGGGCCTCCGCACAGAGTGAACCAAGAAAGTTTGGGGTCCTCTGAATTAAAGAATTTATGTTCTTGTATTTCAAGTACTTGCAGAAGAGAACAGTTCTTGCAGATACATCATCCCCAAATTCCAGAGATACTGGGTTTCAGGTTAATAACTTCTCAAAGCTAGACACCATTTATAATGCAGAGACTTGACAATTTAGGCTGTGCTCTGTGGACAACCACAGAAACTTAAAGCAGAACCTGTCATTCTCTTCTGAAACTGCTTCCTTTCCATCTCAGTAGATTTGCAATTGTATTCAATGTATTACCACTTGGAGCTCAGGGCAACTAGCCATTGGAAGTAAGTCTAATTTTCACCTTTCTGTCTTCTCAAACTGCAAGATTGAGAAGACATTTCTCAACTACTCACTACATCTCCAACACCATGCTAAACACTCAGTATATATTCGTAACCCCCCTTTGAGATAAGTCCTATCACTTATTATCACCATCTTCAGATGATAAAAACGAGGCACAAAGAAGTTAAAGAACTCACCCATGGATGGATGGATGGATGGATGGGATGGATGGATGGATGGAAGTTTGCACCTGAGCAGCTTCCTTCCTCAGAGAAGTCACCAGCTCTTTCTATTCTCCCCTGCAGTGTCAAGGTCAAGGTGTTGAACGTCTTTCAAGTCACAAGTAACCAGTTATATTGGCTATTTCAGAATCCTTTACAGCCAAAAAGTCCTTGAACGAAGGAAGAAATCCACTAAGTCTCATCAGCAAGGGTCCAGCTTCTCTTCATCTGCATGTTTTGAACAATAAAAATGACTACCATTTTCTGAGAACCTACTGAGAGCTTGGCACTCCGTCTTCCTTTTCTATCTCTTTTATCCTTTTTATCTACATCCAAATTAAATAACTCTACAGAAGAAAAAATCCAAATGATCAATAAACAGACAAAAAAACCCCTTAATCTCTGCAATAGCCAGAAAAAAATTCAAATTAAAGCAACAGAAATAACATTTTCACCATTAGATTGGTAGAAAAATTTTTTTAACTGATTAACATACAGTGCTGACAAAGAAGGGGAAAACAGGCCGGTCGCAGTGGCTCATGCCTGTAATCCCAGCACTTTGGGAGGCCGAGGCTGGCAGATCGCCTGAGGTCAGGAGCTCAAGACTAGCCTGGCCAACATGGTGAAACCCTGTCTCTACGAAAAATACAAAAATCAGCCAGGCGTGGTGGCTCACGCCTGTAGTCCTAGCTACTTGGGAGGCTGAGGCAGGAGAATTGCTTGAACTTGGGAGGTGGAGGTTGCAGTGAGCCGAGATCGCACCACCGCACTCCAGCCTGGGCAACAGAGTGAGACTCCATCTCAAAAAAAAAAAAAGGATGGGGAAACAGGCAAACTTATACATTGCTGGTGGAAGTGGGAATTGCTACAATATTTTGTAACACCATCTTGAAATATTTATTGTTAAATACTTAGATATACACACTCTTGACCCAGCAAACCTCAAACTGGGAATTCTAGCTACAGAAATAAAAGCTCCAGTAGGTGAGAATATAATTACAGGGACATTGTCTTCATCTTTTTATTTATTTATTTATTTTATTTTTTTGAGATAGGGTTTCACTTCCATCACTCTGGCTGGAGTGGAGTGGTGTGATCTCGGGTCACTGCAACCTCCACCGCCTGGGCCCAAGCATTCCTCCCACCTCAGCCTCCCGAGTAGTTGGGACCACAGGTACACACCACCAGGCCCGGTTAATTTTGTTTCTGTATTTTTTGTACAGACAGGGTCTCACTATGTTTTCCAGGCTGGTCTTGAACTCCTGAGCTCAAGCAGTCCACCTGCCTGGGCCTCCCAAAGGGCTAGGATTACAGGCGTGAGCCACTACACCTGGCCAACTTCATCATTGTTCATCACAGGAAAAAAAAAAAAAAAAAGATGAATGTCTACTTTCAGTGTCCTGAACATCCCATAGTTTCTCTCACTGTTCAAGTCTTCAGACAGTCCACTTCTTTTACCCAAACTGCTCCCTAATGCTGATGACAACCTACCCATCTTTCAAGTCTCAACTAAGAAAAAATAATTTTGGGGGTCTGGGCAAGAAAGTGAGACCCCATCTCTACAGATTAAAAATTAAAAAGCTGGTCAGGCTTGGTAGCATGTGCCTGTAGTCCCAGCTACATGGGAGGCTGAGGCAGGAGGATTGTTTCAGTCCAGGAGGCCAAGGTTGAAGTGCGCCATGTTTGGGCCACTGCACTCCAGCTTGGGTGACAGAGTGAGAGCCTGTCTCAAACAAAAAACAACAACAAAAAATATATATATATATGATTTTCTTGTTTTTTTCTAATAACTTTATTGAGACATAATTGATATACTGCACATAAGATAAAAGGATAAAAAGATGATGATTTTTTTTTTGAGACAGAGTCTCGCCATATCGCCCAGGCTGGAGTGCAGTGGTGCAATCTCGGCTCACTGCAGCCTCCACTTCCTGGGTTCAAGCGATTCTCCTGCCTCAGCCTCCCGAGTAGCTGGGACCACAGGTGCCCACCACCATACCTGGCTAATTTTTGTATTTTTAGTAGAGATGGGGTTTCCCCATGTTGGCCAGGCTGCTCTCTAACTCCTGAGCTCAGGAGATCGGCACACCTTGTGTTTCCCAAAGTGCTGGGATTACAGACCAAGAAATGATAGATAATGTTTTGAAAGGGAGAAAGAGAGAAAGCATCATGGGAAATGCAAATCACGTGTATTGGTTAGCAATTGGATGGATCTCACAAACATAAAGTGAAAGAAACCAGACACAAAGGAGTACATACTGTGGATTCTAAAACCCAGAAAGAAGTAAAGCTGGCCACATTACTAGCTTTAGGAGTTAGTTACTGCCCAGGGCACATGGAGAGTTTTGGGGTGCTACCTCTATTTCTTGGTGTGGATGCTGGCTACATGGGTGAGTTCACTTCGTGAAAATTCATCTAGCTGTTACAATATGTGTGCTTTTCTGTGTGTATGGTACACTTGAATAAAAAGTTAAAACCAAACTGTTCTCAGACAGTTACCTGCTGGACATAAGAGGAACTCTGTAGGTGACTCTTTGGTACCGAAGAAGAGAATGCTGAAGATAATACTGAATTCAGACTTCATGCTGTCAGCTATAACATTTTATCACCATGAAATATAAATATAAGCCAGTCGTAGTGGCTCATGCCTGTAATCCCAGCATTTTGGGAGGCTGAGGTGGGCGGATCACTTGAGCCTAGGAGCTCAAGACCAGCCTGGGCAATATGAACATGGCGAAACCCAGTCTCTACAAAAAAAAAAAAAATTTTTAAATTAGCCTGGCCTAGGGGCAGACTCCTGTAGCCCCAGTTACCGGGGCTGGGGGTTGGGGCTGGACTGAGGTAGGAGGATGCAGAGAGCCCTGATCATACCACTGCACTGCAGCCTAGGCGACAGAGTAAGACTCTGTGTCTAAACAAATAAATAAGCACATTTGGAAATTGCCTCTAAAAACCAGAAGCCTCGGCTGGATGTGGTGGCTCATGCCTGTAATCCCAGCACTTTGGGAGGCCGGGGAGGGCGGATCACTTGAGGTCAGGAATTTGAGACCAGCCTGGCCAATATGGTGAAACCCTATCTCTACTAAAAATACAAAAATTAGACTGGGGTGGTAATGGGCGCCTGTAATCCAAGCTACTCGGGAGGCTGAGGCACAAGAATCGCCTGAACCCGGGAGGCGGAGGTTGCAGTGAGCGGAGATCGAGATGGCGCCACTGCACTCCAGCCTGGGCCACAGAGCAAGACTCCTCCTCGAAAAAAGAAAAAAAAAAAGAAAAAAGAAAAAAATCAGAAGGTGGGGCGCGGTGGCTCACGCCTGTAATCCCAGCACTTTGAGAGGCCTAGGCGGGCGGATCACAAGGTGAAACCCCGTCTCTACTAAAAATACAAAAATTAGCCGGCGTGATGGTGTGCACCTGTAGTTCCAGCTACTCAGCAGGCTGAGGCAGGAGAATCTCTTGAACTCGGGAGGCGGAGGTTGCAGTGAGCCGAGATTGCGCCACTGCCCTCCAGCCTGGCAACAGAGCGAGACTCCGTCTCAAAAAAAAAACCAGGAGCTTCTACTATGCTCTTTGTAATGACAGCAATTGAAATTGTTATCAAAGAGAATAAAGGTTAACATGCAGTAAGTCCTAGCCCAGGCCTTGCACAGAGCATTTAACAAACACCATCCTACTTACTCCTCGTGACAATCCTGTAACGTAGGTATTGTTCCCATTTTGCAGGAAACTAAAGTTCAAAGACCTGGTGACTCACAAAAGGTCATATATTACATAATTAGGATCTGAATCAGTTTGCAAACTCTGAAAATTTTGCTTTTAACAGGTAAAGTATCTCTACAGGAGAGAAACCACCGGAAAACAGGAACAAGCAATACCTTTTAACAAAGTCATTTGGTTCTATTTCACTTGTGAAAATTGACTTCTGGATGAAAAAAACCCTGGGCAGAGTTTGGGAACAGATGTTGGTCTTAATTAAGAATCTTCTCCAAAATTATTTCACTCTCCTTCTTATTCTCCCAAATTTCTTCTTTTTATTTTCTTTCTGTTTTTGGAGACAAATTCTCACTGTTGCCCAGGCTGGAGTGCTGTGATGTGATCTCAGCTCACTGCAGCCTCCACCTCCTGGGCTCAGGTAATTCTCCCACCTCTGCCTCCCGAGTAGCTGGGACTACAGGCACATGCCACTACACCCAGCTATTTTTTTAATTTTTTGTAGAGATGGCGTCTGGTCATGTTGCCCAGTCTGAAAGAATTTCTAATGTCTTCAGAAAAAAACAAATAATTTAGTCTAATTAGAAAAATATGCTTTCATCAAAAACTCAGAGGCATATTTGACCCCAATAATAGGAGAAAAAGATTGAATAGTGAGCTTAGAGATAAGGAAACGTTAGTAATTTTTTAAATTAAATGTTAAGTATTAAGACTTTAAAAAAAGATAATAGAATAAGGACATAGAAATTCTATTCAGAACTTAGAGAAAAACATTCAGACTTTTATTTATTTATTTATTTTTCCTTTTTGAGACAGAGTCTCACTGTATTGCTCAGGCTGGAGTGCAATGGTGCAATCTCGGCTCACTGCAACCTCCACCTTCCAGGTTCAAGCAAACCTCCTGCCTCAGCCTCCCGAGTAGCTGGGATTACAGGTGCCTACCACACACCTGGCTCATTTTTGTATTTTTAGTAGAAATGGGGTTTCACTGTGTTGGCCAGGCTGATCTCAAACTCCTGACCTCAAGTGATCCACCTGCCTCGGCCTCCCAAAGTGCTGGGATTACAGATGTGAGCCACTGCACCTGGCCTACTTTTTAATTTATTTTTTGAGATGGAGTCTCACTCTGTTGCCCGGGCTGGAATAAAGTGGTTCAATCATGGCTCACTGCAACCTCTGCGTCCTGGGTTCAAGCAATTCTCCTGCCTCAGCCTCCCGAGTAGCTGGGATTACAGACATGTGCCACCATGCCTAGTTAATTTTTTTGTATTTTTAGTAGAGATGGGGTTTCACCATGTTGGCCAGGCTGGTCTCAAAGGCCTGACCTCAAGTGATCTGCCCATCTCGCCCTCCCAAAGTGCTGGGATTACAGGCGTGAGCCACTGCGCTGGCCCTAATGTTCGCAATTCTTATGAACATTACAATTGAGACCCTCTAAGCTAGACTAAGGGAAAGACAGAAAAAAAAAGGAAAGAAAGAAAGAAAGAAAAACCTGTCCAGTCATCTAAACCATTCAATAAGTATAAAAGAAAGGGTGGAAAATTATGCAGTGCTCCTAGTTGTTTGCAAGGATTATTTCTATGGGTTTTAAAATATTCTGTATAAGATGTTTTATTGTTTTGATTACTAAGCCAAATACATACGACAGCACCTAGCATAGAACTTTAACAACTCTTTATACTATATGTTCAATACATATTTGTTGAATTAGAATGTACGGCTTGCTTAATCAGAGCCACATGTATTCTGTTCTTTGAAAAATTGTAGAAAAGACTGGCCAATTTGGCATTTTTTGTTGGAATCCTATTGAATAACTATCGCTCTTATACTTCTAGTCATTGGTCTAATGGAGCGGGATTTTACAAACGTAAGTTATATAGTCATCCATAAGTTAAATGTGTAATTCTATTATATTTAATGTAACAGAAAAAAATATAAATACACAATAGTATACATTTAAAACCTAGAGGTATTGGCTGGGTGTGGTGGCTCACGCCTGTAATCCCATCACTGGGAGGCTGAGGCATGTGTATTACTTGAGGCCAGGAGTTCGAGACCAGCCTGGCCAACATGGTGAAACCCAATCTCTACTAAAAATACAGAAACTAGCTGGGCGTGGTGGTGGGTGCCTGTAATACCAGCTACTCGGGAGGCTGAGGCATGAGAATAGCTTGAACCAGTAGGCGGAGGTTGCAATGAGCCGAGATCGAGCCACTGCACTCCAGCCTGGGTGACAGAACAAGACTCTGTCTCAAAACAAAACAAAACAAAACACCTAGGGGGAAAAAATTTGCCGAGGCTAATTCATCCACCCAGAAGCTGTCTGGATACAAAACATTTAAAAGCAGGGAGAGGGGCCAGTGCGGTGGCTCATGCCTGAAATCCCAACACTTTGGGAGGCCGAGGAGGGCAGATCACCTGAGGTCGGGAGTCTGAGACCAGCCTGACCAACGTGGAGAAATACCATCTCTATTAAAAATACAAAATTAGCCTGGCATGGTGGTTCATGCCTATAATCCCAGCTACTCGGGAGGCTGAAGCAGGAGACTGGCTTGAACCTGGGAGGAGGAGGTTGCAGTGAGCCGAGATCGTGCCATTGCACTCCAGCCTGGGCAACAAGAGCGAAACTCTGTCTCAAAAAAAAAAAAAAAAAAAAAGCAGGGAGAGGAATATGTAGAGTAATTGGATTGTTTTGCTTTTGTTTTTATTTTTCTGACTTTGTCTCACAAAAAGAATTTTTGTCAATCAAGTAGAAAGTTTAACTTCTGGCCTGATAAAAAGTGTCAGACTGCAACATTCTGTAAGTTAAACCACCTCTCGAGAAACACAGAAAGGCCAATATGTATTTGTTTTTTAAAATAAAACTGTATGATTTTATATATATAATATATATATTACATATACTATATATGTAATATATATTTCATATATGTATGCAGTTTTATTATATATATAAAATCATACAGTTTTACTTTATATATATACATATATATATAATTTTTTTTGAGACAGTGTCTTGCTCTGTTGCCCAGGCTGGAGTGCAGTGGCACGATCTCAGCTCACTGCAACCTCCACCTCCTGGGTTCAAGCAATTCTCCTGCCTCAGCCTTCTGAGTAGCTAGGACTACACCACACCTGGCTAATTTTTTGTATTTTTAGTAGAGACAGGGTTTCACCATGTTGGCCAGGCTGGTCTCAAACTCCTGACCTCAGGTGATCTGCCCGCCTTGGCCTGCCAAAGTGCTGGGATTACAGGCACGAGCCACTACACCTGGCTGTATGATTATATTAAACATATTTTTTCAAACAGCATACATTTCCATTCTTTACCCCTTAATCCTCCTTGCAACCTCCAGAAAGTCTGTTCTGTGTGTTGCACCTGATTGGTGATCTACATCTGTGTGTTGAGGTCAGGATGGTTCAGTGGGGCCCAGCTGGGCAGGAGAGGGCATTGGTCCTTATTGTTGGTGCTATGGGTGCATCTCAATGCCCCTCCCTTTCCCTTCCTCTTCCTGCCCGTACCCTTTCATGCAGAATCCCAAGCATGGGATTAAACCCAAGGCAAATTTATTGCGTGGCCCTTTGCTGTAAAGGATATTGAGCAAGAAGTTAATTTTAGAAGTGTATTTTTATGCTGTAAACTTCTTGTGATTCACTGAAAATTAACACAGACCAGGAAGATACCTAGGAGGACATAGGTGAGGGTGTGTGTGTGTGCACGTGCGTGTTTGAGCTTTTGGACAGGTCAGAGGACTTCCCGGGCAGGCTTGGCCTTGGCAACTATTGACATTTAGGACTGAATAACTTTGTTTTTGGGATCTGTCCTGTGCATTCTGACATGTTTAGCAGCATCTCTGGCTTCTATCCATTAAATCTCCCTGCTCCCCCAGTTATAACAACCAAAAATTGTAATCCCAGCTACTCAAGAGGCTGAGGCAGGAGAATTGCTTGACCCTGGGAGGTAGAGGTGGCAGTGAGCCGAGATGGCACTGCTGCACTCCAGTCTGGGCAACAGAGCAAGACTCCATCTAAACAAACAAACAAAAAAAGTCTCTAGATATTGCCTGATGTGCTCTATGGGCAAGAAGGGTTGAGAACTGAAGGGGATTTGGGCTATTTGGGGAAGGCTGACAGCCACATGCTGATGATCAGGTCTGCGTGAGACAACGTGGAGGTTCCCACAAAGACTCAAGCATTCAGGGCCATGATGTGACATGTGGAGGATAATTTTTGTTTGTTTGTTTTTGGTTTTGTTTCTTTTTGAGACAAGAGTCTTGCTCTGTTGCCTAGGCTGGAGTTCAGTGGTGGGATCTCGGCTCACTGCAACCTCCGCCTCCCAGATTCAAGTGATTCTCCTGCCTTAGCCTCCCAAGTAGCTGGGGCTATAGGTGCACACCACCATGACTGGCTAATTTTTGCATTTTTTCTAGTGATGGGGTTTCACCGTGTTGGCCAGGCTGGTCTCAAACTCCTGACCTCAGGTGATCCGCCCACCTCAGCCTCCCAAAGTGCTGGGCCAGAGGATGATGATCTTAACATTTGCTCAGAAATTATTGCTGGTGGCCTGGCAAGGTGGCTTACACCCGTAATCCCAGCACTTTGGGAGGCCAAGGTGGGTGGATCAGCTGAGGTCAGGAGTTTGAGAACAGCCTGCCAACATGGTGAAACCCCGTCTCTACTAAAAATACAAAAAAATTAGCTGGGTATGGTGGCGCACGCCTATAGTCCCAGCTACTTGGGAGGCTGAGACAGGAGAATTACTTGAACCCAGGAGGCAGAGGTTGCAGTGAGCTGAGATTGTGCCATTGCACTCCAACCCGGGCAACAGAGCAAGACTTCCTTTCAAAAAAAAAAAAGAAAAAAGAAAAGAAACTATCGCTGGCTTCGTGATGGGGGCAGAACATCTCAAGTTGCTTTATTGATATATCCAGGAAATTTTTATTTATTTATTCTATTTGCAGGGCACTGCACTAGGCAAAGTCTGAGTTAAGTGTATTGCCAAGAAGGTGTGGGGCAAATGGCTTTCTTCCTCTCAGTCCCAATAGCAATCGTTTCTTTCTTTTAATTTAATTTTTATTGTGGGAAAATATACATAATATAAAAATTACTACTTTGACCATTTTTAAGTTCAAATCAGTGACATTAAATACATTCACATTGTTGTGCAACCATTGCCACCACCCACCTCCAGAATTTTTTCATCTTCCCAGACTGAAACTCTGTACCATTAACTCCCTAATCCTCTTCCCTCAGGGCCCTGGGAACCACTGTTCTACTTTCTGTCTCCATGAATTTGACTACTTTAGGGGAATCACACGATATGTACTTTTTTGAGTCTGGCTTATTTTACTCAGCATAATGTCCTCAAGGGGCACCTATGTTGCAGCATGTGTCAGAATTTCCTTGCTTTTGATGACAGAATAATATTCCATTGTAGGTATAGACCACATTTTTTGTTTGTTTGTTTGTTTTTGAGATGGAGTCTTGCTCTGTTGCCCAGGCTCGAGTGCAGTAATGCCACCTTGGTTCACTGCAACCTCCACCTCCCCGGTTCAAACAATTCTCCTGCCTCATCCTCCCAAGAAGCTGGGATTACAAGTGTCCACCGCCATACCCGGCTAATTTTTGTATTTTTAATAGAGATGGGGTTTCACCGTGTTGGCCAGGCTGGTCTCGAACTCCTGACCTCAGGTGATCCACCCGCCTCAGCCTCCCAAAGTGCTAGGATTGTAGGCGTGAGCCACCGCACCCAGCCCTTGTTTATCCATTTATCTGTTGATGAAAATTTGGGTTGTTTCCTCCTTTTGGTTGTGGTGAATAATGCTGCTATGAACATCCGTGTAATAACTGTTTCTTTTTATTTTCTCCTTTTTAAAATATGAGATGGGGTCTCCCTATGTTGCCCAGGCTGGTCATGGACTCCTGAGCTCAAGTAATCCTCCCACCTCAGCCTCCTGAATAGCTAGGACTATAGGCATGCACCACCACCCCCAACTAATTTAAAACTGTTTTTGGAGACAGGGATCTCGCTATGTTTCCCAGGCTAGTCTCGAACTCCTGGGCTCAAGTTATCCTCCTGCCTCGGCCTCCCAAAGTGCTGGGATTATAGGCATGAACCACCACGCCCAGCTCTGTTTCTTGATTACTAAAACAAGTCACTTTTCTTCTTAAAATTACAAAATTCTCTTTCTTTCCCCGGTGTCAGTGGTTGGCTTCCCTAACGGTCCATCTGGCTCTGGCTCTCCCTCTCCCTCTCTGATGCTATGTCTCTGGCTATGTCCCATGGTCCATGGATATCTCGCATGAATATCTGCTCAAGATCTCATTCCTCCTTCCTTAGGTGACAGCATCTTGATTTTCCTTGGGGAAGCCACCATTCCTCCACTCTAAGTTCACATGATTTGGGTAGAGCAGATCCTCTTCCCCACCATCATGCAGCTCCCCAACCTCAACCGCCCTACCCTTTCGAAGGTTGCACGTCAGACCCGGGTCCAGCAATCAGACACTCCCTCTCCCAGGCCATACTTCATACTTCAGAGATGGGCACGTGATCAGAGTCAGGCCAATCTGGGAATCTGGAGACTTTGAGGAGTTAGACATACCCCCGCCTTTTTTTTTTTTTTTGAGACAGAATCTGGCTCTGTCATCCAGACTGGAGTGCAGTGGTGCCATCTCGGCACACTACAAGCTCTGCCTCCCGGGTTCAAGCAATTCTCTTGCCTTAGCCTCCTGAGTAGCTGAGACTATAGGCACCTACCACTGCACCTGGCTAATTTTTGTATTTTTATTTATTTATTTATTTTGAGATGGAGTTTCATTCTTGTTGCACAGGTGGTAGTGCAATGGCACGATCTCTACTCACTGCAACCTCCACCTCCCAGGTTCGAGTGATACTCCTGCCTCAGCCTCCCAAGTAGCTGAGATTATAGGCATGCACCACCATGTCTGGCTAATTTTGTATTTTTAGTAGAGACAGGATTTTGCCATGTTGGCCAAGCTGGTCTTGAACTCCTGACCTCAGGTGGTCTACCGGTCTCAGCCTCCCAAAGTGCTAGGATTACAGGTGTGAGCCACCGCTTCCGGCTAACATACCCTTTCAATGGGATTGCTGAGGGTGAGGATTTAGACCCGAGGCTGCCAGCCACCACGTTCGCCACCAGAAGGGATGGGCCGGAAGAGAAGGGAGCCAGTCAGAGAAAAACAGAGCTGAGAGGTGGAGCAAGACTGATGAATCCATATTGTGCCCTGGGTCTAGTTGTGCCTGAACTAGCCCTGGTCTTTATATATATATATATATATATATATATATATATATATATATATATATATATATATATATATAGTTGTTGTTGTTGTTGTTGTTGTTTTTTGAGATGGAGTCTCACTCTGTCACCCAGGCTGGAGTGCAGTGGTGCGATCTCTCCTCACTGCAAGCTCCGCCTTCCGGGTTCACGCCATTCTCCTGCCTCAGCCTCTCGAGTAGTTGGGACTACAGGCGCCCGCCACCACGCCGGCTAATTTTTTGTATTTTTAGTAGAGACAGGGTTTCACCCTGTTAGCCAGGGTGGTCTCAATCTCCTGACCTCGTGATCCGCCCGCCTCAGCCTCCCAAAGTGCTGGGAATACAGGCATGAGCCACCGCGGCCTGCCTAGTCCTGGTCTTTTTCAGGTTTTTTTTCTTTCTTAAGCCAGTTGGAGCTAGATTTTTGTCCCTTACTCAAAAAAAGAGAATCCTGCTTGCTGAACTCCCTTTTCTGCCAAGATACCATTTGCTTTTTAGATTTCAGAATTCCTAGGAGATGCTGGACCAGAGACACCACAGCAAGAAGACATGTCCTTGGTGTTTCTGAAGCCCAGGCCTTTGCTCGTGAATGTGGACAGGGCAATACTTTAGTCATCTTATGACACGCCCAGAATATAGATGAGTAACAGATAATGTCACAAAGACTTTACAGTCAAATCGGGGAGATGTGTCAGATGCATCAGTAACTATCACATAAAAGCAGAACGTGAAGGCAAAAGCCACATTCCAGTAAGCTGCCCTGGGGTTTATGTGGCCACCACTGATGACCCAACTCTGGTCCAAGAGATAGGGTGTACCTGTCTGTTAACAATGTCTCTTTGTCACAATGCCAGAAATTCTGACAATAGAAGGAGTCATTTGCATTCCCAGTCATCCTCTTTGGGAATGCAATTGTCCCAGTGAGAATTAAGTATCCTAGTTTTCCACAAGACCCCCTAGGACCTTGATACCATAGGCCAATGAGAAGAAAACAGTGGCATGATTAAGTGGGATCCCAGCCATCAGCCCAGTGCAGAGGGCGCTGCATTGCTTGCCTCTGGCTGAAAGTACAAAGTCATACCCATAGCTGGGCAGGACGTTCTTAGCTAGAAGAAGAAGGGAAGTCTAGTGGCACCAGCTTCTCATGGGAGCAATGGGATCCCAGACAGGAGTCATGGATGGGGTGGACAGAAACAAGGCAGAGGGTCAAGACTTCAGCCAAGTGACTGTGTAGTCAGGAGCTGGCTCATTAAATAAAAAACAGAAGCTGAGGTCGGGCATGGTGGCTTACGCCTGGGGGAGGCTGAGAAGGAAGGATCACTTGAGCCCAGGAGTTCAAGACCAGCCCAGGAAACATAACAAGACCCTACCATCCATGTAAAAAAAAAATAAAATAAAATTTTGGCCAGGTGTGGTGCCTCACATCTGTAATCCCAGCACTTTGGGAGGCTAAAGCGGGTGGATCACTTGAGGTCAGGAGTTCAAGACCAGGCTGGCCAACATGGTGAAACCTTGTCTCTACTAAAAATTCAAGAATTAGCGGGGCATGGTGGTTCATGCCTGTAATCCCAGCTACTTGGGAGGCTTAGGCAGGAGAATTGCTTGCACCTGGGAGGCGGAGGTTGCAGTGAGCCAAGATCACGTCATTGCACTCCAACCTGGACAACAGGAGCAAAACTCCATCTCAAAAAAAAAAAAAAAATTTAATTTGCCGGGTATGGTGGTGCATACCTGTGGTCCCAGCAATTTGGGAGGCTGAGGCAAGAGGATCACTTGAGTCCAGGAGTTTGAGGCTGCAGTGAGACATGATCGCACCAGTGCACTCCAGCCTGGGCAACAGAATGAGGCCCTATCTCAAAAACAATAATAATAATAATAATAAGGCCACCCAGAAGCTGAAAGCTAATTGAAGGTATCAGTGTGAGTTGGGGTGGGGTTTAAATTAAGAACACAGGTCTGGATGTCAACGGTAGCCCCAGGAACAGTGGATTCTGGCTTTATTTTATTTAGTCCACCCAACAACTGTGTGAGGTAGGGATCATAATTATCACCCCCATTTTACAGACAAGGGAGCTGAGACCCAGAGAGGTAAAGGACCACACACATGAATAGTGGAGATGGAATTCAACCAAGCCTGTAAGTCTGTTTCCACAGCAGTACTGTTTTTTTTTTGAAATGGAGTTTCACTCTTGTTGCCCAGGCTGGAGTGCAATGGTGCGATCTCAGCC
The DNA here is from genome assembly GCF_029281585.2 of Gorilla gorilla gorilla. Taxonomy (NCBI): domain Eukaryota; kingdom Metazoa; phylum Chordata; class Mammalia; order Primates; family Hominidae; genus Gorilla; species Gorilla gorilla. Next base: position 24,851,754 of record NC_073242.2, on the reverse strand, counting down.
CAACGCAACCTCCGCCTCCCGGGGTTCAAGCGATTCCTCTGCCTCAGCCTTCCGAGTAGCTGTGACTACAGGCGCCCGCCACCATGCCCGGCTAATTTTTGTATTTTTAGTAGAGATGGGTTTTCACTATGTTGGCCAGGCTGGTCTCAAATTCCTGACCTCGTGATCTGCCTGCCTCAGCCTCCCAAAGTGCTGGGATTACAGGCGTGAGCCACCATGCCTGGCCCCAGTACCTTATTTCTTTTTATTCTTCAAATGTGGTAAAATGTCATCTTACAATCTATCTATATATATATATATACACACACACACACATATATATATAGGTTATATATATATGTTATATATATAGGTTATATATATGCTATATATATAGGTTATATATATAGGTTATATATATATGTTATATATATAGGTTATATATAGTTATATATATAGGTTATATATACAGGTTATATATATATATGTTTTTGGTTATATATATATATATTTTGGTTTGGCAACTCACTGCAAACTATTTTATTTCCACAATCATGATTACACATATATACAGATAGAGTAGAAATGTACATTAGTATAGCTATATGTCTAAATTCTAAATAATCATATCCTTCTGTTTAGGGGAAATAGAAACAATCCTGTTGACCTAAATCATAAGAATTTTTTTTTTTTTTTTTTGAGACAGGGTTTCACTCTTGTTGCCCAGGCTAGAGTGCGACAGCAATATCGGCTCACTGCAACCTCCATCTCCTGGGCTCAAGTGATTCCCCTGCCTCAGCCTTCCAAGCACCTGGGATTACAGGTGCCTGCCACCACGCCCAGCTAATTTTTTGTATTTTTAGTAGAGACGGGGTTTCACTATGTTGGCCAGGCTGGTCTTGAACTCCTGACCTCAAGCAATCCGCCCGCCTCGGCCTCTCACAGTGCTGGGAGGTGTATACAAATCGCTACTGGTGTATATTACAGGTGTATACAAATCACTACTGGGTAAAATAGTTTCCTCTTAAAGATAAGGCATACCTTGTTTTTTTCAAGTAATTCTTCATTTATGGCCAAGAGTGAATACTTCGCAAGAATCAAAATACACAGTTCTTTGATAACCCATAGGCTTTTTGAAGGAGTCCTTTTAGACTCAGACACTCACATGGAAATTTATATTGATGTTTACAGTCGTGAGTTAAAGATGTCTAAATAAGGCCAGACATGGTGGCTCATGCCTGTAATCCCAGCACTTTGGGAGGTCGAGGCAGGTGGATACCTGAGGTCAGGAGTTCAAGACCAGCCTGGCCAACATGGCGAAACCCCGACTGTACTAAAAATACAAAAATTAGTCGTGTGCGGTGGCACATGCCTGTAATCTCAGCTACTGGGGAGGCTGAGGCAGGAGAATCGCTTGAACCTGGGAGGTAGAGGTTGTAGTGAGCCCAGATAGTGCCACTGCATCCCAGCCTAGGCAACAGATTGAGACTCTGTCTTAAAAAAAAAAAAAAAAAAAAAAAAAGATGTCTAAATAGTTGTTGGAACTCAGAAAATGATACCCTAAAATGAAGGCCTCAGAAATAAAAGTTTTTCTCTGCCCTCTTGCCCTCCTGTCTCTGGCCCCTCTTCCTCCCCCCGAGGCAAGTCATAGAAACTAGAATCCTTCTTTCCTAAGGCTGGTGATAGAAACCAGATCCCCTTTTCCCCCAAGCCAGCCATAAAACCTAAAAGTGTTACTCTATATTTTACTCTGCCTTTCGGTATTAAAACTGACCCAGAATTTATCTGACCTATCTTGTTAGAGTGTAGCTCATAAGACCCCCATTCCAGAGAGGGTCGCGCCCCACACCGACAAGGAAGGAGCTGCTCAGAGAGGCTAAGGAGAATCCAGACAGACAGGCCGTGCAGGGTTTCCCCACTCAGTGTATCAGCAGTACATCAGACCCTTTTTGTCCAACCCTATTTCTATACGGCTGTCCATACTTTGTTGAACCTAAGCTTAAAAACGGACAGTTGCCCCTGTATCTTTGGGTCTTCATTCCGCAGGCTCCCATGTCACATAAAACGATGATCGAATAGCTGTATATGCCTTTTCCCCTACTCATCTGCCTCTTGTCAGTGATTTTCAGCGAACCTTCAGAGGGCAAAGGGGAAGTTTTCCTTTGGCCGCTACATCGTGTTAGGAAAACCGGGTAACCTCATATAAAAAACAAACAAAAAAAACTAAAGTTGGATCTTTGCCTCCTTCTTTAGCTCAAAATAAATTCTAAATGAACCAAAGGTTAAAATGTAAAATAGGGACCATAAAAGCACTAAAATAAAACATGGGTGGATGTCTTTGTAGTCATGAGAGGGAGAGGCTTGACATGAATACTAGACGCTTCTCATAAACGGAAGGATTGATCATCTGAACCAGAGAAAATACAGAATGCTAAATGACGAGTTGATGGGTGCAGCACACCAACATGGCACATGTATACATATGTAACAAACCTGCACGTTGTGCACATGTACCCTAAAACTTAAAGTATAATAATAAAAACAAATAAATAAATAAATAAATAAAAAGAAAATACAGAACACGGGGCCAGGCCCGGTGGCTCATGCCTGTAATCCTAGCACTTTGGGAGGCCAAGGCTGGTCACCATGTTGGCCAGGCTGGTCTCAAACTCCTGACCTCAAGTGATCTGCCCGCCTCAGCTTCCCAAAGTGCTAGGATTACAGGCGTGGGCCACTGCACCCAGTGATAGTTTTTTTTTTTTTTAACCTACACATGACAAAATAAATAAAGCAGTAACGGATTATAACCCAAGGTATACAACAAGCATCCATGAATCCATACTGATAAAAATAAATTATTGAATAAATTTTTAAATGAGGGGCTGGGAGCAGTGGCTCATACCTGTAATCCTAGCCTCAGCCTCCCAAAGCACTGAGAATACAGGCGTGAACCACTGTGCCCAGTCAAAAACATTTTTCTATTTTTTATTATTTTTTTTAAGACAGAGTCTCTGTCACCCAGGTTGGAGTGCAGTGGCCCAGTCTCAGCTCACTGCAACCTCCGCCTCCAGGTTCAAGTAATTCTCCTGCCTCAGCCTGCCAAGTAGCTGGGAAGAGCGCACTACCACACCCAGCCAATTTTTGTATTTTTAATAGAGATGGGGTCTCGCCATGTTGGTGAGGCTGGTCTCAAACTCCTGACCTCAAATGATCCGCCTGCTTTGGCCTCCCAAAGTGTTGGGATTACAGGTGTGAGCCACTGTGCCCAGCCAAAAAAATTGCTTTTTATTTTAAAGATAAGATTTTATAAAAATTCTAAAGCAGCTATAGATGAAAAAAAGCCGACACACACACAATGATAAAAGATAGAAAGTCAACTAGGAAAATATTTACCACACATATGACAGACATAGTTCTAATTAATTTCTTAACTGACAAAGAGTATTCATATATTATTAAGAAAAGGACAACCCCAGCCGGGCACGGTGGCTCATGCCTGTAATCCCAGCACTTTGGGAGGCCGAGGCGGGCGGATCACGAGATCAGGAGATCTAGACCATCCTGGCCAACACGGTGAAACCCCGTCTCTACTAAAAATACAAAATATTAGCCGGGCATGGTGGCGGGTGCCTATAGTTCCAGCTACTCGGGAGGCTGAGGCAGGAGAATGGCTTGAACTCGGGAGGTGGAGGTTGCAGTGAGCCAAGACTGCGCCACTGCACTCCAGCCTGGGCAACAGAGCGAGACTCCATCTCAAAAAAAAAAAAGAAAAGAAGAAAAGAAAAGGACAACCCAGCTTTTAACCAGGGAGGACATTGATAAAGGAATAAAAATGGCTAATGAATATATGAAAAGTTGCTCAATCTCACTCATTAGGGGTTAACCTCACTCACAGAGAAATGCAAATCAAAACAAGATATATCTCTATCTCTATCTATCTATTTATCTATCTATCTTGTTTTTAACCAATTGGACATTTTAGATTTTTTTCCAGGCTGACAGAGATCTGAAAAGCATACTTCTAATCCCCATTGGTGGAAAGTGCAGCCTTATTGGGTGAAAATTTGGAAAGCACTTTTCAAAATGTAAAAGGTACCTCTCTCTGACACAGCAATCCCATTGCTAAAATTACCTTTAACGGGTATTCAAAGGTTACCTGTTGTAGCATTGTACATAAAAGCATGAAAACCTGAAATTACTGAAATAATCATTAACAGTTAAATGTATTCTGCTACATTGAAATAAAGAAATACCATGTAGCTGATAAAAAATAAGTAGATTCATACATACTCACGTGGAAAGATCTCCAAAACGTTTGAGATGTGTTTTGTTTTGTCTTGAGACAGGATCTCACTCTGTCACCCAGACTGGAGTGGAGTGGCATGATCACAGCTCCTTGCAGCCTTGACCGCTCCAGGCTCAGGTGATCCTCCCACTTCAGCCTCCCAAGTAGCTGAGACTACAGGCATGCACCACCATGCCCGGCTAATTTTTGTATTTTTATGTAGAGATGGGGTCTCACTATGTTGCCCAGGCTGGTCTCGAACTTGTGGGCTCAAGCAATCTGCCCACGTCAGCTTCTGAAAGTGCTGGGCTTACAGGTGTGCAAAATATTTTATTAAGTGAAAAGAGTAAGGTTAAGTATAGTGTCTAGGGCATGAGCACTTTTGGGCAAAAATTTTAAAGGATATATTTGTATGTGTGTGTGTTGTAGCTGCAGAGAATGTAATTTACGGTATATTATAAACACCATAGTTTTGTTTGTTTTGTTTTGTTTTGTTGAGATGGAGTCTCCCTCTGTTGCCCAGGCTGGAGTGCAGTGGCGCAATCTCGGCTCACCACAACCTCTGCCTCCTGGGTTCAAGCGATTCTCCTGCCTCAGCTTCCCAAGTAGCTGGGATTACAGGCGCGCACCACCACGCCCCGCTAATTTTTGTATTTTTAGTAGAGACAGGGTTTCACCATGCTGGCCAGACTGGTCTTGAACCCAGTGATCTGGTCTGACCCCAAGTGATCCACCCACCTTGGCCTCCCAAAGTGTTAGGATTATAGGCATGAACCACCGTGACCAGCCAACACCATAGTTTTAAGTTAAAACTATTAATATCATTCTTTTGAAGGTACACAATAAAATGCAAATACCATAGCAATGTTCATATCTACCCAGTATCTATTTTTTTTTAGACTTCCCATATTGTATTAAAATTAAATGTTCTAAAAAATCCAAATGTGGCCGGGTACAGTGGCTCATGCCTGTAATCCCAGAACTTTGGGAGGCCGAGGCAGGCGGATCACGAGGTCAGGAGATCGAGACCATCCTGGCTAACATGGTGAAACCCCGTCTCTACTAAAAATACAAAAAAATTAGCCGGGTGTGGTGGCGGGCACCTGTAGTCCCAGCTACTCAGGAGGCTGAGGCAGGAAAACGGTGTGAACCCGGGAGGCGGAGCTTGCAGGGAGCCAAGATCGCTCCACTGCACTCCAGCCTGGGTGACAGAGCAAGACTCCGACTCAAAAAAAAAAAAAAATCCAAATGTAATAGAAAAATGCAATCACAAAGGTAACTTTGAACAAACATTTCTGAATAATTCTGTATTCTAACTTATGAGTACAAGAAAATGTTGGTATGCTATTTGTACTTTTTTTTTTTTTTTTTGAGACGGAGTCTCACTCTGTCACCCAGGCTGGAGTGCAGTGGTGCGATCTCATCTCACTGCAACCTCTGCCTGCCAGGTTCAAGCCATTCTCCTGCCTCAGCCTCCTGAGTAGCTGGGGCTACAAGCACGCACCACCACACCCGGCTAATTTTTGTATTTTTAGTAGAGACGGGATTTCACCATATTGGTCAGGCTGGTCTCGAACTCCTGACCTCATGATCCGCCTACCTCAAGCCTCCCAAAGTGATGGGATTACAGGCTTGAGCCACTGTGCCCAGCCGCCTGGCTAATTTTTGTATTTTTTAGTAGAGACGGGGTTTCAACATGTTGGCCAGGCTGGTCTCGAACTCCTGACTTCAAGTGATCCATCCACCTTGGCTTCCCAAAGTGCTGGGATTACAGGTGTGAGCCACCATTCCCGGTTCAGTCCTTCCAGATTTTCTCAATTCTACTCTGTCATTAAATGCAGCTTCCCAGAGCTAAATAATCAGACCGCATTGCTTTGGCCTCATAGAATCACCTTCATGGAATTTCACTTCGGCATTAAGTCATCAGTTGCATCCAGGGACCCTGGGGCATCAGCTACAAATCCAGGTCCACGAACATGCGAATCACAGGGATCTCACTGAGGGTTTTTGGGCGAAGCTTCTCCAGGGTCTCCTGCAGGAACAGCTCTGCCTCTCTTGAGCATGTGGCTGGCTGTAATTTTATGGAAACTGAATCATGTTTCAATCCTTGAGAGGGAGGACTTGGGGGAAGTCAAATTTATGGCCCACTTCCAGCATCTATGTGAGACAATGAAATGTGCACATCCGTGGGCTAATAACTCCTGGCATTTAAAACAAAACAAAACGAACAAACAAAAAAAAACCTCATGTTCAAACTTCCCTGAGCATTTGTTTGTTTGTTTGTTTTTCTGTTGCATAGTTTTTTTTGTTTGTTTTTTTGTTTTGTTTTGAGACAGTCTCGCTCTGTCGCCAGGCTGGAGTGTGGTGGCACAATCTCAGCTCACTGCAACCTCCACCTCCTGGGTTCAAGTGATTCTCCTGCTTCAGCCTCCTGAGTAGCTGGGATTACAGGCAGTAGCCACCACCCCCGGCTAATTTTTTGTATTTTTAGTAGAGATGGGGTTTCACCGTGCTGGCCAGGATGGTGTCGATCTCCTGACCTTGTGATCCGCCCGCCTCAGCCTCCCAAAATGCTGGGACTACAGGAGTGAGCCACCATGCCCAGCCTGTTGCTGTAGTTTTATCAGGTATCTCAATTCCCCTTGTAGAACAAGGAGGGCTATAAAGAAATAAACCAAAATATAAATATATCTCCTGCCCATAATGGATGCTTTATTCATGATCAGATATCCACTCCTCCCACCCAAAAATGAAAGGCATAAAAGCCTCTAAGATGGAATCCCTTGAGTCAGGAGTTTGAGGATGCAGAAAGCTGTGATTACGCCACCGCACTCCAGCCTGGGTGAGACAGTGAGACCCCATCTCTTAAGAAAACAAAACAAAAAATAACAATAAGATGAAAAAATATCGTTTGACCCTGCCTCAAACTTCATAAATTTTCTGATGTTACAGAAACCTATTCTCAGCTGGGCATGGTGGCTCACGCCTGTAATCCCAGCACTTTGGAAGGCCAAGGAGGGCAGATCACTTGAGGTCAGGAGTTCGAGACCAGCCTGATCAATATGGTGAAACCCCATCTCTACTAATTATACAAAAATTAGTCAGGCATGGTGGTTGGCGCCTGTAATTCCAGCTACTCGGGAGACTGAGGCAGGAGAATCGCTTGAACCTGGGAGGAGGAGGTTTTGGTGAGCTGAGATTGCACCACTGCATTCCAGCCTGGGCGACACAGGGAGACTCTGTCTCAAAACAAAACAAAACACAAAACCAACCAATTCTCTGCACACTACAGTGAACACAACCAAAATGACTTCACACTGGGTAGCCGATGATCTAAAAGTCCTGTGTATTTTGCCCATCTTGTATTATAAAAGCTCGAAAGCCAGATATTCTATTTCCCACCGTCTCTTCCAAATAGACTTAGTTCTAGGGTTGCCAGATTTAGCAAAAAAAAAAAAAAAAAAAAAAAAAAAAAATACAGAACGCCCAGTTAATTTGAATTTCAGGTAAACAACACATAATGTTTTTAGTGTAAGTATATTGCAAATTTCAGGTAAACAATACATTATTTCTTTAGTGTATGCATGTGCCAAATATTACATGGGTCCCAGTTATATATTTTTTAATTATGTGTTCTTTACGGAAATTCTATTTAACTGGGCATTCTGTATTTCATTTGGCGACCCTACCCAGTTCTTAGCATGAGATACAGAGGGAAGTCTATTAGGCATATTTGGGAACAATTTTATTCTGGATAAAAAAGACAGAGACCACTGAAAAAAAAAAAGACCCATCTTTTTTCCTGCCATGAATGCAGTTATGATGCCTGGCACTCTGGGAGCTACTTTGTGATCATGAGGCAACAAGCTGAAGCTGAAAAGTCAACATGCTGTCCAGGCGCAGTGGCTCACCCCTGTAATCCCAGCACTTTGGGAGGCCGAGGCAGGTGGATCACTTGAAGCCAGCAGTTCGAGACCAGCCTGACCAACAGGGTGAAATCCCATCTCTACTGAAAAATAAAACACACACAGAAAAAACAATGAAAATTAGCTGGGCATGATGACGCATGCCTATAATCCCAGCTACTCAGGAAGCTGAGGCACTTGAATCATGTTTCAATCCTTGAGAGGACTTGGGGGAAGTCAAATTTGTGGCCTACTTCCAGCATCTGTGCGAGACAATAAAATGTGCACATCTGTGGGTAATATAACTCACAGATTATATTAGGGAGGCAGAGGTTGCAGTGAGCCAAGATCACGCCACTGCACTCCAGCCTGGGCGAGAGAGTGAGACCCTGTCTCCAAAAAAAGAAAAAAAGTCAACATGCCAAGGAAGACAGAGCAGAAGACATGAATCCAAGCCCTTGGTGGCATTCATCAAAATGGCATATTCCTGAAACCATTTAGATAGTGCATTTCAAAAGTCGTTTCTGCAACTAAGTATTCAAAAGCCTCACTAAGAACTGTAAGACTTTTGAGGAGAGGGTCATTCTTCATCAAAAGCATCAAGGGGTGCCCAGAAAAGGAGAAATAAGCCAATCTGACAAATGGGAAGAAATGAGACCCCACACCTTCATGTAACGGTGGTGCTGGGGGAAAAGAAAAAGATTTTATGTGCTATTAAGGGCAGGGAGAAAGGAGACACATATAACATAGCAGTCAAAAGCACAGGCTCTAAAGCCAGCCTGCCTGGTTTCAAATTCAGTTCCATCATTGATTGGCTGTATGACCTTGGACAAATTACACAATTTCCACATACCCTTATTTCCTCATGTTTAAAATGAGAATAAGGCTGGGCACAGTGACTCACGCCTGTAATCCCAACACTTTGGGAGGCCAAAGCAAGAGGACCGCGTGAGCCCAGGAGTTCAAGACAAACCTGGGCAACACGGTGAGACCCCATCTATACAAAATATAAAAAATCAGCCAGGCATGGTGGCATATGCCTGTAGTCCTAGCTAATTAGACTTCGGAGGTTGAGGTGGGAGGATCCGTTGAGCCCAAAGTGGTTGCAATGAGCTGCGATTATGCCACTGCACTCCAGCATGGGTGACAGGAGTGCGGCCCGGTCTCAAAAAAAAAATGAGGATTAAAACAAACTGACGTAGAGTTGTTATAGGGACAGAATAAATTAACACAAGCAATTAGAAGCACAAATATGCAATTGGTTAGTAATGACGGAAGACACGGGTATACAGGCATGCTCTCTTGCGAATGCTAATCCATCTGCCTAGGGGACTTTGTATGACAGTCTCAGGAAAGCTTCCTCGGCCAGCTTAAATGGATAAGCTGCTTCTCTTTTTTTCTTTTTCTTTTTCTTTGAGACGGAGTCTTGCTCTATTGCCCAGGCTGGAGTGCAGTGGTGCCATCTCAGTTCACTGAGCACTCAACCTCCGCTTCCTGGGTTCAAGTGATTCTGGTGCCTCAGCCTCCTGAGTACCTGGGATGACAGGTGTGCATCACCATGCCGCGCTAAGGCTAGTTTTGTTGTTGTTGTTGTTTTTGAGGCAGAGTCTCACTCTGTCGCCAGGCTGGAGTGCAGTGGCGTGATCTCGGCTCACTGCAACCTCCACCTCCCGGGTTCAAGCAACTCTCCTGCCTCAGCCTCTGGAGTAGCTGGGACTACAGGCACGTGCCACCATGCCCAGCTAATTTTTGTATTTTAGTAGAGACGGAGTTTCACCATGTTGGCCAGGATGGTCTCGATCTCTTGACCTCATGATCCGCCCGCCTCGGCCTCCCAGAGTGCTGGGATTACAGGCGTGAGCCACCACGCCCGGCCTAATTTTCTTTTTTTTTTTTTTTAATAGAGACAGGGTTTCACCATGTTGGCCAGGCTGGTCTCGAACTCCTGACCTCAAGTGATCCGCCTGCTTTGGCCTCCTAAAGTGCTGGGATTACAGGCATGAGCCACTGCACCCAGCCAATAAGCTGCTTTTGTTAGGCGAATCCATGGCTTTCCCACATAAAGGTTGCCATACCTTACAGTAAGGCATATTTAACGGTCCTCCAAAAGAATGAAAGCTGCTTAAGAGCATATGTCATGTCTGTCTTGCTTATACAGTAGGTGCTTATCTTTCATTGAATAAAATAATAAAATAATGAAAGGAGCCAGGTGCAGTGGCTCACACCTGTAATCCCAGCACTTTGGGAGGCCGAGGAGGGCGGATTGCCTGAGGTCAGGAGTTCAAGACCACTCTGGCCAACATGGTGAAACCCCGTCTGTACTAAAAATACAAAAATTAGCTGGGTGTGGTGGCACACACCTGTAATCCCAGCTACTCAGGAGGCTGAGGTAGGAGAATTGCTTGAACCTGGGAGGCAGAGGTTGCAGTGAGCTGAGATCACGCCATTGCACTCCAGCCTGGGCAACAGAGCAAGACTCCATCTCAAGGAAAAAAAAAAAAAAATGAAAGGGTCAAGGAAGTTTGCCTTTGGGGTGGGCTTTGAAGGTGGGCAGGGTTGCATGCATGAACTCTGGGGAAAGCACAGGCCAAGGAGAGAGGCTGGCATTAGATACAGCCTGGCGGCACCTGGTTTTTTGACTAGAAAATAAGACTACATGTAAGATGAGGCCCAATCACGGAGCATCTTCCTTGCCTTGTTAAGAGCTGGGCGTTCAGGCATTAAGCAAAGAGGCAGCTTTGACAGTCTTTGGTCACTGGAATGATGTGCTCAGGGCTTCAGGGGACAGGTTTGTGGTCTACAGGAATGCAGGAGGCTGAGAACAAAGGCCAGAAAGATTCTGTGTGGGACAGAAGAAGACTGAGTCTGGGTGGCAGCAGTACAGTAGAGACAGATATGATAAACACGCTGATTGAGGAAAAGGAACCGAACATGGCCTCCTAGCCGGTGAGGAGAACGAGGAGAAGCAAGGAGTCTATGACTCTGAGGATGCTGAGTGGAGTGGAGGTCCTGCTGGGAAGGAATTCAAAGCTCATTAAAGAAGAGCTATTTAGGGCCAGGCGTGGTGGCTCATGCCTGTAATCCCAGCACTTTGGGAGGCCAAGGAGGGTGGATCACCTGAGGTCAGGAGTTCGAGACCAACCTGGCCGACATGGCAAGACCTCATCTCTACTAAAAATGCAAAAATTAGCTGGATGTGGTGACTCATGCCTGTAATTCCAGCTACTCAGATGTTGAGGCAAGAGAATCGCTTGAACCTGCGAGGTGGAGGCTGCAGTGAGCTGAGACTATACCACTGCACTCCAGCCTGGGTGACACAGCAAAACTCCGTCTCAAAAAAAAAAAAAAAAAGAAAAGAAAAGTTATTTAGGAGAGGGGGAAAGATGTATTTGGTTTTAGAAATGTTGTTTGAGAAGCTGGTGAATCACCTAAGAGGAGGTTAAGATAGGCTCCTGGGAATTCCATCTAGGAGACATCAGACTTTTCCCTCTGTTTGGTTAATTAGGGTTAAGATCCAGGTTTCAGGCTGGCCACGGTGCTCACACCTGTAATCACAGCACTTTGGGAGGCCAAAGCGGGTGGATCACCTGAGGTCAGGAGTTCGAGGCTAGCCTGGTCAACATGGAGAAACTCCATCTCTACTAAAAATACAAAAATTAGCTCGGCATGGTAGCGCTCGCCTGTAATCCCAGCTACTAGGGAGGCTGAGGTGGGAGGATTGCTTGAACCCGAGAGGCAGAGGTAGCAGTGAGCTGAGATTGTGCCACTGCACTCCACCCTGGGTGACAGAGTAGGACTCTGCCTCAAAGAAAAAAAGAAAAAAGATCAAGGTCTCAGATAAGCTTTGGAGTCTGAAGCCTATGGTGAGAACAGCTAGAGAGAAGATGAATAAGGAAACAGAGGACAGGAACAACACTGTGAACAAACTGGACCTAACAGACATGTGCAGGACACTCCACACACATGCAGCGAATGCATGTTTAATTAATACCAATTCTTCTCGAACTAATTCAAAAGAAAAAAGAAAAAGGAGGAAACACTTCCTAACTGATTCTATAAGCATGGCCCCAGTACCAAAGCTAGATGAAGACCCTGGAAGAAGATTACAGACTAATATCTCATATAAAGATTGAAGCCGGGTGTAGTTGCTCACGCCTGTAATCCCAGCAGCACTTTGGGAGGCTGAGGCAGGTGGATCATTTGAGATCAGGAGTTCAAGACCAGCCTAGCCAACATGGTGAAACCCCGTTTCTACTAAAAATACAAAAATTGGCCAGGCGTGGTGGCTCACGCCTGTAATCCCAGCACTTTGGGAGGCCAAGGCGGGTGGATCACTAGGTCAGGAGTTTGAGACCAGCCTGGCCAACATAGTGAAACCCCGTCTCTACTAAAAATACAAAAAATTAGCCAGGTGTGGTGGCGGGCGCCTGTAATTCCAGCTACTCAGGAGGCTGAGGCAGGAGAATCACTGGAACCCAGGAGGCAGAGGTTGCAGTGAGCCAAGATGGTGCCATTGCACTCCAGCCTGGGTGACAAAAGTGAAACTCCATCTCGAAAAAAAAAAAATTAGCCGGGTGTGGTGGCACATGCCTGTAATCCCAGCTACTCAGGAGGCTGAGGCACGAGAATCGCTTGAACCTGGAAGGTGGAGGTTGCAGTGAACAAGATTGTGTCACTGCACTCCAGCCTGGGCAACAGAGCGAGACTCTGTCTCAAAAAAGAAAAGATCGTTACTAGGCTGGTTGTGGTGGCTCAAGCCTGTAATGCCAGTACTTTGGGAGGCTGAGGCAGGCAGATTGCTTGAGTTCAGGAGTTTGAGACCAGCCTGGGCGACATGGCGAAACCTCATCTCTACAGAAAAAATATCAAAAAAAGCCAGGCATGGTGGCAACATGCCTGTCATCCCAGCTACTGAAGAGGCTGAGGTGGAAAGATCACTTGAGCTGGGGAGTTGGAGGCTGCAGTGAGCCGTGATCAAGCCACTGAACTCCACGCTGAGCGACAGAGTGAGACCTTGTCTCAACAACAACAATAAAAAAGACGGATACAAAAATCCTCAACGAAAATTCTAGAAAACTGTCGCTCAGCGTGGAGTTCAGTGGCTTGATCACGGCTCACTGCAGCCTCCAACTCCCCAGCTCAAGTGATCTTTCCACCTCAGCCTCTTCAGTAGCTGGATGATAGGCATGTTGCCACCACGCCTGGCTTTTTTTGGTATTCTAGCAAACTGAACTCAGCAGTATATTAAAAGAATTATATGCCATGACCAAGTGGAATTATTCCTGGAGTGGCCCAATGTACAAAAATCAACCGATGTAATGTACCACATTAACCAAAGGGGAAAAAAAACACAAATACACAATCATCTCAATTGATATAAACGAAAATTTGAGAAAATTTATATCCTTTCATGATTAAAAAGGCACTCAACAAAATTAGAAATAGGAAATTAATTCAATATAATAAAGACTATTTATTTATGAGGCATGATTTTGCTATGTTGTCCAGGCTGGAGGGCAGTGGCATGATCATTACTCACTGTAACCTCAAACTCCCGGGCTCAAGCTATCATCCTGCCTCAGCCTCCAAGTAGCTAGGCATGCACCACCATGCCCAGCTAATTTTTTAGTTTTTTGTAAACAAAGAGTCTTCCTATGTTGCCCAGACTGATCTCAAACTCCTGACCTCAAGCAATCCTCCCACCTCAGCCTCCCAAACTGCTGGGATTACAGGCAGGAGCCACCATACACAACCTGACCATATAAAAAAACCCACAGCTAATATCATACTCAACAACGAAAGACTAAAAGCTTTTTCTCCAATAGCAGGCATAAGACAAGGATGTCCACTTTTTACTACTTCTATTCAATATCGTATTGAAGGTAGACAGAGAAATTGTGCAAGAAAAACAAAGAGAAGGCATCCAAAATGGCACAGAAGTAACATTATGTCTGTCATGATCTTATATATAAGAAATCCAGGCCAGGCGTGGTGGCTCACGCCTATAATTCCAGCACCTTGGGAAGCTAAGGCAAGCAGATCACCTGAGGTCAGGAGTTCGAGACCAGTCTGGCCAACATGGTGAAACCCCGTCTCTACTGGAAATACAAAAATTAGCTGGGTGCGGTGTTGTGCACCTGTAGTCCCAGCTACTCGGGAGGCTGAGGCAGGAGAATCGCTTGAGCCTGGGAGGCGGAGGTTGCAGTGAGCAGAGATCGCACCATTGTACTCCAGCCTGGGCAACAAGAGCAAGACTCCATCTCAAAAAAAAAAAAAAAAGAAAAGAAAAAGAAAAGAAAAGAAAAAAAGAACAAAGATTGTTCTTTCGAAAGAGTTCATGTACAGGAATACCTGAGAGATATTGCAGGTTTAGTTCCAGATCATCTCAATAAAGCGAATATCACATGAATTTTTTGATTTCCCAGTGCATACAAATGTTGTTTATGCTATACTGTATTCTATTACGTGTGCAATAGTATTACGTCTTTAAGATGTGCATGCCTTACTTTAAAAATACGTTATTGCTTTAAAAATGCTAATAATCATCTGAGCCTTCAGCAAGACATCATCGTTTGGCTGGTGGAGAGTCTTGCTTTGATGTTGATGGTTGCTGCCTGAGCAGGGTGGTGGTTACTGAAAGATCAGTGAATGGCTGTGCAGACAACAATGAAGTTTGCCTCATTGGTTGACTCTTCCTTTCCTGAAAGATTTCTGTAGCAAGAGAGGCTGTTTCACAGCATTTTATTCACAGTAGAACTTCTTTCAAAATTGGAGTCATTCCTTTTAAACTTTGCTGCTGCTTTATCAACTAAATTTGTGTAACATTCTAAATCCCTTATTGTCATTTCAACAATGTTCACAGCATCTTCAAGGATGTAGGAGTAGATTCTATCTCAAGAAACCACTTTCTCTGCTCATTCATAAGTAGCAATTCCTCATCCGTTGAAGTTCGATCATGAGATGGCAGCAATTCAGTCACATCTTTATGCTCCATTTCTAATTCTAGTTACCTTGCTATTTCCACCACATCTGCAATTCCTTCCTCTACTGAAGTCTTAAATGCCTCAAAATCATCCATGAGGGCTGGAATCAACTTCATCCAAACCCATTAAGGTTGATATTTCTACCTCCTCCCATGCATTATTAATTTTTTTTTTTTTTTTGAGACGGAGTCTGGCTCTGTGGCCCAGGCTGGGGCACAATGGCGTGATCTTGGCTCACTGCAACCTCCGCCTCCTGGGCTCAAGCAATTCTCCTGCCTCAGCCTCCTCAATAGCTGGGATTACAGGCATGTACCACCACACCTGGCTAATTTTTGCATTTTTAGTAGAGAGAGGGGTTTCATCATGTTGGCCAGGCTGGTCTTGAACTCCTGACCTCAAATGATTTGCCCATCTCGGCCTCCCATAGTGCTGGGATTACAGGCATGAGCCACCGTGCTCGGCTACTAATGTTCTTAATGGCATCTAGAATGGTGAATCCTTTTCAGAAGGTTTCCAATGTACTTTACCCAGATCCATCAGAGAAATCACTATCTATGGTGGCTACAGCCTTACAAAATGTATTTCTTTATTTTTTTTTTTTTTTTGAGATGGAGTCTCACTCTGTCGCCCAGGCTGGAGTGCAGTGGCGTGATCTTGGCTCACTGCAACCTCCGCCTCCCGAGTTCAAGCGATTCTCCTGCCTCAGCCTCCCAAGTAGCTGGGACTACTGCCACCCGCCACCGCGCCCGGCTAATTTATGTATTTTTAGTAGAGACGGGGTTTCACCATATTGGCCAGGCTGGTCTGGAACTCTTGACCTTGTGATCCACCCACCTCGGCCTCCCAAAGTGCTGGGATTACAAGCGTGAGCCACTGCACCTGGCCTTACAAAATGCATTTCTAAATAGTAAGACTTGAAAGTCAAAATTACTCCTTGATCCGTGGGGCTGCAGAATGAATGTTGTGTCAGCATGCATGAAAACAGCATTCATCGCCTTGCACATCTCTGTCAGAGTTCTTTGGTGACCAGGTGCACTGTCAATAAGCAATAGTATTTTGAAAGTAATTTTTTTTCTCAGTAGTAGGTGTCAACAATGGCCTTAAAATACTCAGTAAACCACACCATAATCAGATGTGCTGTCACCTGGGCTTTGTTGTTCCATTTCTATAGCACACAGATTTGGCACCTTTTTTTTTTTTTTTTTTTTTGAGACAGAGTCTCACTCTGTCACACAAACCGGAGTGCAGTGGCACAATCTTGCTTCAGTGCAACTTCCACCTCCCAGGTTCAAGCAATCCTCGTGCCTCAGCCTCCCAAGTAGCTGGGACTACAGGCATGCACCACCACACCCAGCTAATTTTTGTATTTTTTAGTAAAGTGGGGTTTCACCATGTTGGCTCGGCTAGTTTCAAACTCCTGGCCTGCCTGCCTTGGCATGACCCACTGCACCCAGTGGATTTGGCATAATTCTTAAGGGCCCTAGGATTTTCAGAATGGTAAATAAGCACTGACCTTAACTTAATGTCACCAGCTGCATTTGATACTAGACACTAAGAAGTCAGGCTTTCCTATGAAGTTTTGAAGCCAGGCATTGAATTCTCCTCTCTAGCTTTGGAAGTCCTAGATGGCATCCTCTTGCAAGAGAAAGCTGTTTTGCCTACATTGAAAATCTGTTGTTTAGTGTAGCCACCTTCCTTCATCAATGATCTCAGCTGGATCTTCTGGACAACTTGCTTCAGTTTCTCCATCAGCACTTGCTGCTTCACCTTGCACTTTTATGTTATGGAGATGGCTTCTTTCCTTAAACCTCAGGAACCAACCTCTGCTAGCTTCCAACTTTTCTTCTGCAGCTTCCTCTCTTCTCTCAGCCATCACATAATTGAAGAGAGTTAGGGCCCTGCTCTCGATTAGGCTTTGGCTTAAGGGAAGGTTGTGGCTGGTTTGATCTTCTATACAGACCGCTCAAACTTTCTCCATATCGGTAATAATACAGTTTCGCTTTCTTATCATTCATGTGTTCACTGGAGTAGCACTTTTTCATTTCCCCCAAGAACTTTTCCTTTGCATTCACAACTTGGCTGTTTGGCACAAGAGGTCTAGCTTTCGGCCTGTCTCAGTGTTTTTTTTTTTTTTGAGATGGAGTCTCAGTCTGTCACCCAGGCTGGAGTGCAGTGGTGCGATCTTGGCTCACTGCAACCTCTGCCTCCCAGGTTCAAGCAATTCTCCTGCCTCAAACTCCCAAGTAGCTGGGACTACAGGCGCCTGCCACCACACCAGGCTAATTTTTGTACTTTTAGTAGAGATGAGGTTTCACTATGTTGGCCAGGCTGGTCTCAAACTCCTGACCTCAGGTGATACGCCCACCTCGGCCTCCCAAAGTGCTGGGATTACAGGCATGAGCCACCACAGCCGACCCTATTTCAGCTTTTGACGTGCCTTCCTCACTAAGCTTAATCATTTCCAGCTTTGATTTAAAGTGAAAGACATGTGACTCTTTGTGACTCTTCCTTTCATTTGAGCATGTAGAGGCCATTGTAGGGTTATTAACTGGCCTAATTTCAATATCAAATTTGGAATAGGACGGATGGGAGGATCACTTGAACCCGAGTTCAAGACCACCCCTGGCAACATAGGGAGACCCTGTCTCTACAAAAAAATTAAAAAATAGCCAGGCTTGCTGGTGTGTGCCTGTGGTTCAGTTACTCAGGAGGCTGAGGAAGGAGGATCGCTTGAGCCCAAGGAGGTTGAGGCTGCAGAGAGCTATGACTGCACTACTGCACTCCAGCCTGGCAGACGGGGCAAGACCCTTTCTGAAAACAACAACAAAAAGTAAACATTGTGGGGCCAGGCGCGGTGGCTCATGCCTGTAATCCCAGCACTTTGGGAGGCCGAGGCGGGTGGATCACGAGGTCAGGAGATAGAGACCATCCTGGCTAACGTGGTGAAACCCCATCTCTACTAAAAATACAAAAAAAAAATTAGCTGGGCATGGTGGCGGGCTCCTGTAGTCCCAGCTACTTGGGAAGCTGGGGCAGGAGAATGGCGTGAACCCGGGAGGCGGAGCTTGCAGTGAGCTGAGATCGCACCACTGCACTCCAGGCTAGGTGACAGAGCAAGACTCCGTCTCAATAAAAAAAGTAAACATTGTTTCTGCTAATGCTGTACATATACCAGAGTTCCCCCTTTCCTGTGGTTTTGTTTTCCAAGGTTTCAGTTACCTGAGGTCAGTTGAGGTTCAAAAATAAGTGAGTATAGCTAAGATATTTTCTTTTTTTCCAAGATGGAGTCTTGCTCTGTCATCCAGGCTGGAGTGCAGTGGTGCAATCTCGGTTCACTGCAACCTCTGCCTCTTGGGTTCAAGCAATTCTCCTGCCTTACAGATGCCTGCCACCAAGCCCGGATTTTTTTTTTTTTTTTTGTATTTTTAGTAGAGACAGGGTTTCACCATGTTGGCCAGGCTGGTCTTGAACTCCTGACCTTGTGATCTGCCCATCTCAGCCTCCCAAAGAGCTGGAATTACAGGCGGGGCGGGGGGGGGGGGTGGGTTTCACCATGTTGGCCAGGCTGGTCTCGAACTCCTGACTTCAGGATCCACCTGTCTTGGCCTCCCCAAGTGCTGGGATTACAGGCGTGCACCACTGCACCCGGCCAGTTAAGATATCTTCAAAGACCACATTCACATAACCTTAACATATTGCTATAGTTGTTCTTTTTTAAATTGTTGCTAGTCTTACTGCACCTAATTTATACATTTTATCACAGGTATTTATTGATAGGAACACATCCCATCAACTGGCATGCCACTAGAGGTGCAGGGCCCACACTCTAGGGGACACTGATTTAAGGATTCTGAATGGTAGAAGAGGGGCTGTTACCTCTCCAGCAGAGGAGAGCGCTGGGGACTTCTGCAGTGCCACCCTGCACATGCAGGTTCAGGCTCGCAGCACCAGTCACATAACTTAAGAAGTCCCTGTAGACAAGGTCTACCCATCACTCAGGGAGTTCAGCAGACAGGTATGGGACAAGCCTTATGTTTCTGAAATATGAGGTCATCACTCAGGGGCCCTATGAACCTGTCTCATAACTGCATTGACTTCCAGTTGTGGCTGTAAGTTTAAGCCCCCAACTTGGTGGCTCAAAACACCACAGATCAGTCTGGGCACAGTGGCTCATGCCTGTAATCCCAGCACTTTGGGAGACCAAGACGGGCTGATCACTTGAGGTCAGGAGTTCGTGACCAGCCTGGCCAACATGGTGAAACTCTATCTCTACTAAAAATACAAAAATTAGACAGGCATGATGGTATGCACCTGTAATCCCAGCTACTTGGGAGGCTGAGGCAGAAGAATCACTTGAACCCGGGAGGCAGAGGGTGCAGTGAGCCGAGATCGCGCCACTGCACTCCAAGCCTGGGCAACAGAGCAAGACTCCATCTCAAAAAAAGAAAAAAAAGAAAAAAACCACCACCACAGATGTATTCTCTTACGGCTCTGGAGGTGAGAAATCTGAAATCAATTTCTCTGGGCTAACATCAAGGTGTTGGCGGGCAGTTCCAGCTGGAGGCTGAGGGAGGGTCTGCTGCTATTGCCCTAGGTAGCATCCCCTGGTTGCCCCTGCTTCTTGTCTGGGCCCCTCTTCCTCTGACTCTGACGCCTCATCTGTCCCTCTAATGAGGACCCCGTGATCCTATCAGGCCCACCTGGATAACCCAGGACCACCTCTTCATCTCAAACCCCTAATCCCATTTGCAAAGCCCCTTTGCCACAGAAGGTAACACACACTCACAGGTTCTGGGGATCAGGACATGGACACTTTAGGGGCCATTCTTCAGCCTGCCACCATGACCAAGATGAAGGAGGCAACTGAGCAGGCCAGTGTGGCCAGGGCGGAGACAGGAGCCCGAGAAGAGCACTAGCCTCACATCTGGTGGAGGCCAGGGGTCAGGCAGTGAGGCACAATGTCATGTGCTGCAACAAACAGCATGTGAGGGAGTAGATCCTAAAATGGACTCAAGGTCATGGGCCGGGTGTGACTCACAGGGAGTAAGCCAAGGTCAAAGCAGACTTGGGGTCCTTGGCTTTAGCTAACACAGAGGTGAACCCTGGCCCGCCCAACCCATGGGGCACGGAACGAGCAGCGGCAGCCAGCAGAGGTCCAACCACAGGCGACTGGTGGCAAGTGAGATTTATTTAAACAACGACATGTCAACAGGAACAGGAAGAGGAACATGTGCGACCACTGTAGTGACCGAGGCTTCTCAAGAGTGTGGGATGAGACCTGCGGACGAGGCCCGCCCACTGCTCAGGGAGCTTGCAGGTCTCCTCCAGGAGGGCAAGTGGCTTCGGCTTCTGGCTCGGCATAAGCCTTCGACAGATTAATAAGTTATCTCCTTCAGCCCTGAGGGGAGAGACACACAGACACCATTAGGAGACTCTGGTGGCCAGGAGCAGAGGCCGCTAGAGGACCCCCAGTGACCGGCTCAGGGGCACCAGCCACACTGCTGGCCACTGTAGCACCGCCCTCCTGCTACATCAAATGAGGTTTCGCAAGGAAACAAAAGGTTGGGCAAGACTGTGTTTATGGGTGGTTTTAAAAGGATTAAGAAAGCATTATAACAGTTTATGGACTGTCTGCAGTTAACGCCAAAAATCTACCCTTTATGTGCTGAACTTTGAGCAAAGGCAGATACGGATCTTCCACACACACAGACAAGCACTGATGTCCCAAAGCAGCCACGGGTCAGTGGGGACAAAGTAAATTCCTGACATTAAAATGCTCAATATATTGTTCCTTTGTGAGAACTAGACTTCACTTAAAAGTATTACAAATAACCTACATTTCCAAAAATATGGAAAAATTAATTCAGCCATAGTGACATAATACAATATTATAAAGCCATTACAATTATGCTCATTGAGCATTTTTAATTGCCAGCGGGAAATGCTAATGTTATAACATTAAATTGAAAACACCTGAAATCAAAGTTGCATAAATATAAAAATTCAACTCTTATTATAAAAACAAACAAAACACTATTTAGAAATAGACGGGAAGGGAAAAGTCACAAGAGGTCATCTCTGACTGACAGGCATACAGGTGGATTTTCTTAGTCATACTTTTTAGAAGCTTTTAAGTTTCCTACTAAGAAGTATTTTTTAATATAATTAAGAGGAGGATAACACACAAATACCCCAATAAGTGACTTTTTTTTTTTTCTGGAGACAGAGTCTCGCTCTGTTGCCCAGGCTAGAGTGCAGTGGTGCCATCTCAGCTCACTGCAACTTCTGCCTCCCGGGTTCAAGAGATTCTCCTCCCAAGTAGCTGGGACTACAGGCATGCGCCACCACACCCAGCTAAATTTTGTATTTTTAGTAGAGACGGGATTTCACCATGTTGGCCAGGCTGGTCTCGAACTCCTGACCTCAGGTGATCCGCCTGCCTTAGCTTCCCAAAGTGCTGGGATTACAGGCATGAGCCACTGCGCTCAGTTCACAATAAATGACTTTAAATCCAAAACGAATGTGAAGGCCAGGCACAATGGCTCATGCCTATAATCCCAGCACTTTGGGAGGCCGAGCCAGGCAGATCACTTAAGGTCAGGAGTTCGAGACCAGCCTGGCCAACATGCTGAAACCCCATCTCTACCAAAAATACAGAAATTAGCTGGACATGGTGGTGGACGCCTGTAATCCCAGCTACTCAGGAGGCTGAGGCAGGAGAATCACTTGAACCCAGGAGGCGGAGGTTGCAGTGAGACGAGATCATGCTACTGCACTCCAGCCTGGACAACGAGCAAGACTCCATCTCAAAAAAAAAAAAAAAAGCCAAAAAAAACCCAAAACCAAAACCAAACAAAACAAATGTGAAAGGATTGTGTGGGCTGAGCTGCATAGCTAGGCAAATCTGTGTGGAATGACAAGTCCAAAGGGGCTGATTATCAGTCTCATGTGAACCTGGAATTTTTGCATAGGGAATGGTCCTTGCCTCTGTCAAGTTCTGTTTCGGATCAGCTGCCCGCTTGTGATCGCATGTCATGTGGATTACATCTGCGGGAAGCTTGAAGGGCAGCTATTCCATTGAAGGCTAGAACTGGGATCGAAAGTGGCCTCCATCGGGCTGGAGAGACACTCAAAGCCTAACCACTGGGGGAAGCAAGCCCAGCAGGGCGCAGCTGAAAAGGAGCTGGACCAGGACGAAGGTAACAAGAAACACAGATAGATCCACGCCTGTTCTCCGTGGCCCTACTCGGCCACAGACAGGCATGTGCACCTTAATGAGAAGAGGGAAAATTCAGCCCCTAGCTGCATGGGTTTGTAAGCGAGATGTAATGATCTGTGCGTTTAACATCCAGTGAACCTGGTTGTAAGTGGATGGAAAAGACAAACGCCGGTTACTTTTCTGGAGATTTTTAAACTCTCAAGCTCTTTTACCTTCCAGCTGTGGGAACTCCATAGTACATCTCTCAAGGGTTGTTTTGGGCTACGAGGCTTAAACAGTTCTCTTGGTTTTTGTGCTATAAAAGCACAAAAGATATAACAGCAAGTTCTCTGGATATGCTCACGGATACATGTACATGATCCTCTAGTTCTTTCTGGGCCCAAAGTTCCAAATATATCTTTCATTTTGGGAAGAAGAAAAGTTCCGGCCAGGCACAGTGGCTCATGCCTGTAATCCCAGCACTTTGGGAAGCTGAGGCAAGAGGATTGCTTGAGGCCAGGAATTCTTTATTTATTTTTTGAGACAGGGTTTCACTCTTCTTGCCCGCGCTGGAGTGCAATGGCGCAGTCTCGGCTCACTGCAACCTCCACCTCCCAGGTACAAGTGATTCTCCTGCCTCAGCCTCCCAAGTAGCTGGGATTACAGGCGCCTGCCACCACGCCTGGCTATTTTAATATTTTTTTGTATTTTTAGTAGAGACGGGGTTTCATCATGTTGGCCAGGCTGGTCTCAAACTCCTGACCTCAAGTGATCTGTCCACCTCAGCCTCCCAAAGTGCTGGGATTACAGGCGTGAGACCCCGCGCCCAGCCTACTTGAGGCTAGGAATTCAAGACCAGCCTTAGAGAGACCTCTACAGAAAATTAGCCAGGCTCCTGTAGTCCCAGCTACTCAGGAGGCAGGACGATCGCTTGAGCCCGGGAATTGAAGGCTGCAATGAGCTATGACCACGCCACTGCACTCTAGCCTGGGTGACAGAGCGAGACCCTGTCTCAAAACAAGAAAGAAGGGACAGAGAGAGAAAGAGGGAAAGAGGGAAGACAAAAAAAGGAAAGAGAAAGGGAAAGAATAGGAAAAAGAAAAGTTCACTATTTCCAGGTCAAGGCAAGAAAAGTACAATCACGCACCAAGCTCATTTCCTCCTTTGGTTGCCCAGCAAAGGCAGTAATGCCGCATGAGCTGCTCCAGCAGCTCCATTTCATCCAGGAATTCAAGTGATTCTATCCTGTGGAAAGAATTAAAATAGAACGATGCAAGTGTCTGCATTGAAAATGAAGATCATGGCCCACAGCTACAGATATGAAAAAATGTTTATGATAGATTAAGTGGAAAGAAGGCGGCTATAAAATAGTAATTATGGTGTGGCTCCATTTTAATGTCTTTTCACTGAAAAGAAGAAAAAATACCATAAACAAAGTCAAAACGCAAATGCCAAACTAGAAACATATATTTGCAATTCAAGTGGCAAAGGGTTGAGTTCCTTATTATATAAAGAGCTGTTGAACTTCAGTAAGAAAAACTAGTGGCAACTGGAGGAGACAGGCAGAGTAAATTGAAGCAGATTCATACTGTCAAAACAGGACACTATGCAGCCATTTTTAAAAATGGGGTAGGTCCATACGTATTAATATGCAATAACCTCCAAGACATATATACCATGGAATTTAAAAAGCAAGTTGCGTAATTTAAAAAGCAAGTAATGTGCACATTACACCACTCTCTATGTAAAGAAAAAGTGAGACAAATTTGTCTGTATACGTACAGACTTTTGGAAAATACAGAAGAAACTAGAAATGGTAGTTGTCTCTTAAGAGAGAAGGTAGTAGACCAGCAGTGAGGAGGGTTGTTTTTACTCTATACTACTTTATTTTGGTTTTATAAAAAATTATATGCATGTATGACTTTTCCAAAAAAGCCTTTTAAATGTAAACTTTTAAACATACATACACAGGTTGGGTGAAGTGCCTCATGCCTGTAATCCCAGCACTTTGGGAGGCCATGGTGGGTGGATCTCCTGAGGTCAGGAGTTCGAGACCAGCCTGGCCAACATGATGAAACCCCATCTCTACTAAAAATACAAAAATTAGCCTGGCGTGGTGGTGCCCACCTGTAGTCACAGCTATTTGGGAGGCTGAGGCAGGAGAATTGCTTGAACCTGGGAGGCGGAGGTTGCAGTAAGCAGAGATCACGCCACTGTACTCCAGCCTTGGTGACAGAGCGAGACTCGGTCTCAAAAAAATAAAAATAAATAACTATATACACACACAGAGAAACATGCACAAACATATGGAAATAGCTTTTTAAAAAAGTTTCTGTTTGCCAGGAGCAGTGGCTCACGCCTCTAATGCCAGAGCTTTGGGAGGCCAAGGTGGGAGAATCACTTGAGGCCCGGAGTTTGAGACCAGCCTAGGCAACATAGCAAGACTCCATCTCTATCAAACAAAAAACAAAAAAAAAAAGTTTCTGTCAAAATAGGTACACACTATAGAGGAAAAGTCCGGCATTTTCAAAAAGTATACAGAATAAAGTAAAAAAAGAAAACAGGATCCATATTCCTACTATTCACAATAGCCACTGCTAACATATGAATCCTGCCAGTTGCCCAGGCCTTGTCTGTTATATGTGTGCACGTACGCCCAGGTGTGAACACGTGTGTATCTGTGCATGTTTCTGTATTTGTGAGTTCATTCCCGTCTTGGTATGCAGGCTTCAGGACCAAATCTGAAGTAAGAATGACTACACATAAAGTACTGTGGTTGTTTCCCAAGTCATTCTATCAGGAGACATCCAAAGCAGATCTGATAACAAGTTCTAGAAAAATCCAGTACCATACTGAAGGCTCCAGGATGGTTATTACCAAGTACAGCTATCAGGAGACACTACTAATTATTAAGCTGTTCACTAGAATGAGCGCTCCCAAGGGCAGGAATGTCTTTTGTCCTGTTTTGATCATTGCTGTATCTCTGGTGCTTAGAAAAGTGCCGGGCACACAGCAGACACTCAACTCAGCATTTGTTCAATGAACAGGCTCACCTTAGACTTCCTATTATACTCCACAGTTTCCGGCAAAAGCAGATACAAACTACGTGGCATTCACAGAGCTGGAAAGGCTGTTCGGCCTGGCATAGACAAAGGCCTTCCAATCTCCTTACCCGCCACCCCCGTGAGGGTTACACGCTGCTGTCTACAGAAGGTCCTGGAAACATGAGACAAATGCCTGCCTGGAGGCAAGAGACTTTCCTTGCAGTTAATGCTAGTCAGAGGCTCCTTTCTGGGCACCTAGAAGCAGTGCCAGAGCATCCCCATTTCAGGGGCCAGATCAGGGATGTTCAAAACAGTCGTCTTGACATGTAGCAAATGAAAACCAGCCTGTGGGGAAGGATGCTTCTGGAAGAATCCAGGAAGCACTGACCTGATCACGTGGAGACAGCACTTTCTCAAACCCTCTAGGCTTTCATTGCCAATTATTCATGTACATATTTGGGAAAAACAGTGATATGCCTAAATGTTAATAAGTTATATGGAAAAGCAAAGCCAAAATTCTTCTCATGATCTTGTAAGAGACCAAAGGCTATTGATCTTAGGTCTCCAAAGGCAAGAAGGAAGCATGAATCAGGAAGCACAGAGTGATTACAAAAAAAAGAGCTGAAGTGCGCACTAGCGCTGTACGTTGGTGCACGTTGGTGATGTTCTCTCCAGTGTTGTTTATAACAGGCAAATGAAAACATGATGAATAAACAAGACACTGCAACTAAATGCCCAGCTACAGACATTTTTAATTACTTAAAAATTATCATCAATATACTATATCTGCGTAAATCAATATAAATACTATGTACCTTATTTTTTTTTTTTTGAGACAGAGTTTCGCTCTTGTTGCCCAGGCCAGAGTGCAATGGTGCTACCTCGGCTCGCTGCAACCTCCGCCTCCCAGGTTCAAGCAATTCTCCTGCCTCAGCCTCCCAAGTAACTGGGATTACAGGCGCCTGCCACCATGCCCAGCTAATTTTTTGTATTTTTAGTAGAGACACGGTTTCACCATGTTGGCCAGGCTGGTATCGAACTCCTAACCTCAGGTGATCCACCTGCCTTGGGCTCCCAAAGTGCTGGGATTACAGGTGTGAGCCACCACACCTGGCCCTATGTACCCTTAAATGGGATATGGCAACCCTCAATATTTTGATATGTAAAGGCAAATACAATCTATTGTTTTCAAAAAGGATGGTGGTTTACAGACCAGTATGTGTAGTATGAATC
The DNA here is from genome assembly GCF_029281585.2 of Gorilla gorilla gorilla. NCBI lineage: Eukaryota > Metazoa > Chordata > Mammalia > Primates > Hominidae > Gorilla > Gorilla gorilla. The sequence continues at coordinate 24,825,127 of NC_073242.2, read as the reverse complement.
CACAGATTCAAAAAATAGAAATCTATGTATCAATAAATATTTATTTATCTATCTAGGAAAAGAATATTCCCCAATATGTTAAGAACTGCTACCTCCCAGTTGTGACTACAGAACGGACAACTACTTTATACTTCATGCACTTTAGAATGCTTGAGGAACTTTTTAGAACAACAAGCATAGATTTCCTTTATAATGGGGAGAAAAGTCCATTTAAAAACCCGCCAGCCCCTTATACGTCCTTGAACAACGTCGTTTTCCTCCCTCTCCAAAGCAGGGATTATGTAAAATTTCCACTGCCAAGGTTGCTCTGGGAGTTTTCCAGGTGTCATTGCTTGTTTTCACTAAAATAATCAGTTTGGGCATAAGCCCTATCTCAGCTAATAGCTAATGAGTTACTTTCAAGCTGCTATCAGTGTTTAACTTGTTTCAAAATAGGTCTAGTTAGGGTCTTGTTTTTTGGGTTTTTTTTTTTGTTTTTTTTTTTGAGAAGCAGTCTTGCTCTGTCGCAGAGGCTGGATACAATTGCACATCTCAGCTCACTGCAACCTCCGCCTCCTGGATTTAAGTAATTCTCCTGCTTCAGCCTCCCTAGTAGCTGGGATTACAGATGTGTGCCACCACACCCGGCTAATTTTTGTATTTTTATTTATTTTTGGAGACAAGAGTTTTGCTCTTTTGCCCAGGCTGGAGTGAAGCGGCACGATCTCAGCTCACTGCAACCTCTGCCCCCGCCCCAGGTTCAAGCGATTCTCCCGGCTCAGCCTCCCAAGTAGTTGGCATTATAAATGTGCACCACCCTGCCTGGCCAATTTTTGTATTTTTAGTAGAGACAAGGTTTCACCATGTTGGCCAGGCCGGTCTCGAACTCCTGACCTGACCTCAAGTGATCTGCCCGCCTATACCTCCCAAAGTGCTGGGATTACAGGTGTGAGCCACTGTGCCTGGCCTTGTTTTTTATTTGTTTGTTTGTTTTTTGTTTTTTAATGAAATCTCCATATATTGTTCTGTTTTTCTGCATGAAAGAATACAGGCAATCATGCCTTCAGTTCACAATGAATGCCCATCAAGCTGACGCTCCCCAACCCCATACCTGCTCACTTCAGCTCGAGGTAACCTGTTGTACAACTCCATCATGTCGACGGCCGATGCTGTTTCCCACCCATTCGACAGGAGCCGTTCTTTCTAAAATGTGCAACGAAGAGAAATGGAGAACTAGAGAACTACCAGCCACCGGCTTACAAATCTAAGACACTATTTTGTTTTAAAGAGACAAGGTCTCATTCTGTTGCCCAGGCTGAAGTGCAGTGGTGTGATCACAGCTCACTGCAGCCTTGACCCACTGGGCTCAAGCGATCCTCCCCGCTCTGCCGCCCAAGGTGCTGGGATGAGAGGTGTGAGCCAGTGCGCTTGGTACTGAAATGCTCTTAAGCACACCAGACCTCCCCTGAGATGACTCCTTTCTCAAAAGCCCATCCTAGACCCTAATACCTTCTTTTAACTTTCCAACTTTCCATATTGAACAAGCATTGTTATAATGGGGGGAAGTTCACTAAAGTACTTCCAAAGAGAAATAAAGGAAGAACTTTTCTATGAGTGACAGTTTTTTAAAGCACTCTAATTGTTATGTGACAAAAGATATGTAAAAATGAACCTATTTATTTATTTAATTTTTTTTTGAGACGGAGGCTCACTCTGTTGCCCAGGCTGGAGTACAGTAGTTTGATTTCGGCTCACTGCAACCTCCATCTCCCAGGTTCAAGCAAATCTCCTGCCTCAGCGTCCTGAGTAGCTGGGATTACAGGTGTGTGCCACCACACCCGGCTAATTTTTGTATTTTTAGTAGAGATGGGGTTTCACCATGTTGGCCAGGCTAGTCTTGAACTCCTGAACTCAGGTGATCCGCCTGCCTCAGCATCCCAAAGTGCTGGGATTATAGGTGTGAGCCACCGCGCCCGCCCAAAAAAATGAACCTATTTATATGGGGGCAGGGTGGGAGGTGTTATGAGAAAAAATAAATGACTTTTTTAAAGGGAGGGGGCATTAATATAGAGTCAAAGAGGTTTAAGGGACATATCAATCATCTACAAAGTGTGGACAATGTTTAAATCCTGATTCAAACACATCAACTATAAAAAAAAGGTTTTTTAAACAACTGGAGAAACCGAACATGAACTGGGCATTAAATGCTATGAAGGAGTTGTCAACTTGTATGATCTGTGAAACGGTATTATCATCATCCTGGGAGAAGAAAGTCCTTATTGGAAGGTGATTCACATGTGTATTTAGGGGTGAAATCATGTGCTGTCTGGGATTTGCCTGAAAATATTCCAACATCTACAAAAAAATTGTGGGGGAATATAGGAAATACCACTGATAATATAAGAAATATTGAAGTTAGGTGATGGGACGTGTGTGTTTATTTTACCATTCCCTCTACCTTTATGTTTGTTTGAAAATTTGCGTAATACAAAGTCAAAGTAATAGGGTGTAGGAAATGCAAATGTGTATTTTCTACACCAAGATGGTGAAGCAGGACTTGGTCTTCCCAGCATCAGGAACTAGCGGCCCACGTGGAGGCTCAGCAGCCTGTGCTGGCAGGCACTGAACAGGGCTTCTCCGTGACCGTATCTGCAAAGAAAGACCTTTCTATATCTTGGTTGACTAAGGGTCCAAATGGATATCCCAGTCCCTGCTCTCTGACCTGTGACTCTAATGACTTGCAGGTCTCCACTCCCGCCAGGTCACACTGGCGTCTCCGCAGGTTTTCAATCATGATCTGCCCAAACCGATCACCCATGTTCACCTAGGAGGGAAAGAGAAGGTAAGATATTACTCTAAGGGTTTCCTAAATATGCAAAATAAAACATCATCATCCTATTTTTAAGCAGCCGAGGCTGACGCTTGATGACGCACACCCAGCATAGGAAAAGGACTGAGGGGCGGGCACCAGCACGGTGCTGGCGGGAGCATAAACTTGGGTAGCCCTGGAAGGGAAACTGGGCAGGATACAACCATTTTAAATGCTCAACTTGTGATCCACCAATTCCACCAAAAGCAATCTATCCTACAGACACACTCACACATGTATGCTAAGATGCAAGAATGTTTATCACAGCATTAGGTATAATAGGAAGAATCTGGAAATAACTCCTAGCATGTTTGTACAATGAAATTATATATAGCCATGAAAACAGAGAAGACAGATATAGACATGAAATGACCTCTAGGGTAAACTCTTGAAAAGTGAAGTACAGAGGAATATGGATAGTATGAGCCCATCTGTCTTCAAGGAAAAAAAGAATCTCTCTATGTACATAGAAAAATTCTGGAATGTGGCAGCCTTGCTTCCCAGATTAGAGGACCAAAGTCTGGGGCAGGAGAGAGATTTACTTTTCCTTGTCTACCCTGTTCTATTTTTAATTTTTGTACTCTACATGTGGTATTACTTTTTAAATTACAAAAACTAATCTAAAAAACCCAAAATTATATATGAAAAAGGCCAGGAAACAATATTAGTGTACACCATTGTAGTATATACACTATTGCTTTTTCAAAAACTCACTTTAGGCCAGGCATGGTGGCCATGTCTGTAATCTCAGCACTTTGGGAGGCTGAGGCGGGTGGATCACTTGAGGCCAGGAATTCAATACCAGCCTGGCCAACATGGTGAAACTCCATCCCCACTAAAAATACAAAAATCAGCCAGGCGCAGTGGCACATGCCTGTAATCCCAGCTACTCAGGAGGCTGAGGCGGGAGAATCACTTGAACCCAGGAGGCAGAGGCTGCAGTGAGCCGAGATTGCGCAACTGCACTCCAGCCTGGACGACAGAGCGAGACTCTGTCTCAAAAAAAAAAAAAAAGGCTGGGTGCGGTAGCTCACGCCTATAATCCCAGCACTTTGGGAGGCCGAGGTGGGCGGATCACTTGAGGTCAGGAGTTTGAGACCAGCCTGGCCAACATGGTGAAAAACCCTGTCTCTATTAAAAATACAAAATTAGCTAGGAATAGTGGCACACGCCTGTAATCCCAGTTACTCAGGAGGCTGAGGCAGGAGAATCTCTTGAACCTGGGAGGTGGAGGTTGCAATGAGCCAAGATCGTGCCACTGCACTCCAGCCTAGGTGACAGAGTAAGACTCCATCTCAAAACATAAATAAATAAATAAATAAGTTAATATATGTAAAACTCATAGAATAGTCCCTGCTATATAGTAAGCAAAATCTAAGAATTTGCTACCACTGCTTTAGAATTATTATTGAAATTATTATCATCCATGTAGTTTTGTCATCTTAAACTACTAATTAGGCAACAAGCTGAGCATGGTGGCTGATGCCTGTAGTCCCAGGGCTTTGGGAGACTGGGGTGGGAGAACTGCTTGAGGCCAGGAGTTTGAGACCAGCCTGGACAACATAGCAAGACCCTGTCTCTACCAAAAAAATAAAAAAAGTCGAGAGTGGTGGTGTGCACCTACAGTCCTAACTAATGGGAGACTAAGGTGGGAGGATCACTTGAACCTGGGAGCTCAAGACTGCAGTGAGCTATGACGGCACCACTGCACTCCAGCCTGGGCGACAGAACGAGACCCTGTCTCTAAAAAAAAAAAGACAAAAAAAAAAAGGAAAAGCAAACAATGTAAAGCATGTGAGCAATTAATACATGGTTTGTGAGGGTGCTGGTCATCGTGCGTTTGTTAGGAAACCACTGAATTAACTTAAATGTTCATTATTCACCAGGCGAGGGTGGTGGGTGGGAGCAGAACCAGTCTAGGGACAGCTATGGACAACATTTTGAAAACTGGCACATTCCCAGGCTTGCTCCAAAGTGACAAGATCTCTGGTCAGAATTCACTGAATCCATCATCTCTCATATGATGCTGAATAAACACTTGTTCAACAAAAGAATACACAAACTAAGGAAAGTGAAAGCAGCAGTACAAATCCAAAACATGTGGAGTATGGACAGCAGAATGTTTCCCCAGATGTGGTTATCCTGAAAGCAAAGATGGGTCTCCAGGATTTATTCACATCAAAAGAAAAGACCAGTGAGGCCAGCTTCCATTACATCCATCCATCAGGATGGAAGACAGAGTCTGAGGAGCGCTCCCAATTAAAGAGAGGGAAGGATGCAAAATCAACCAATCGAGAACCATCTACACAGGAACCTGGGCAGGAAGGGACCTGGGGAGGAGGCTGAGAGACCAAGGGCTAGCCCTAGATCTGTCCATAATTACGTGACACTGGGCAAGTCCCCTGATGGCTCTTATGTGTGATAAAATAAAAAAGAAAAGGAGACTTAAAAAATAAAACTGACCAACCTGGGCAACATGGCGAAACCCTGTCCCTACAAAAAAAATTTAAAAATTAGCTGGGCATGGTGGTGTGCACCTGTGATCCCAGCTACTTGGGAGGATGACCTGGCAGGATCATCTGAGCCCGCGGTCGAGGCTGCAGTAAGCCATGATCCCCACCACTGCACTCCAGCCTGGGTGATACAGTGAGACCCTATCTCAAACAAACAAATAAATAAAAAGCAATAAACAATAAAAATAGTGAGCATGTATCAGTGCTTATCATGTGATAAGCCACTGACCATCATCTCAGGAATCCCCATAATAATCTGGAGAGTGGGTATTTCTTTCTTTCTTTTTTTTTTTTTTTGAGATGGCGTCTCGCTCGGTCACTCAGGCTGGAGTGTAGTGGTGCAGTCTCGGCTCACTGCAACCTCCGCCTTCCTGGTTCAAGCGATTCTCCTGCCTCAGCCTCCCAAGTAGCTGGGATTATAGGTGTCCGCCACCATGCCTGGCTAATTTTTGTATTTTTTGTAGAGACAGGGTTTCACCATGTTGGCCAGTCTGGTCTCAAAACTCCTGACCTCAGGAGATCTGCCCTCCTTGGCCTCCCTAAAGTGCTGGGATCACAGGTGTGAGCCACCGCGCCCACCCAGTTCAAAACAAAGAACTGGGGCTCAGAAAGAACAAAAAATAGCTGATGCTTACTTACAGTTGGGCAACACTGTCAGTGCTTTTGGATACATTAACTCATTTATATCTCACAACAATGCTATGAAGTAGGGACTATTATTTTCAGATGAAGAAACAGGCACAGAGGGTCAGCCGGGCATGGTGGCTCATGCCTGTAATCCCAGCACTTTGGGTGGCCGAGACGGGCAGATCACTTGAGGTCATGAGTTCGAGACCAGCCTGGCCAAAATGGTGAAACCCCATCTCTACTAAAAATATAAAATTAGCCGGGTGTGATGGTGCACACCTGTGATCTCAGCTACTTGGAAGGCTGAGGCAGGCGAATCGCTTGAACCCAGGAGGCGGAGGTTGCAGTGAGCCGAGAGTGTGCTGTTGCACTCCAGCCTGGGCAGTAAGAGTGAAACTCTGGCTCAAAAAGAAAAAAAAAAAAAAGAAAAGAAAGAAAGAAACAGGCACAGAGGGGTTATGTAACTTGCCCAGGTCACACAGCAGGAACGCCCACCTCCAGAGAATGGACTCCCAATCACTAAGCTGTGCTGCCTAAGGTCACATAGCTGAGAGCACAAGCCAGGGCCAGGATTCAACCCTAGCTATTCCAAAGCTCTAAAGCAGAACTTTTTCTGCAATAAATCAGAAGAAGTAAACAGGCAGCTGGTAAATCATACATGGTAATTTTAGAAATTAGAATATTTTACATTAAAATCCTGCATTTCCAACTTCTTTCAAAAATCAGGAGTTCTGGCAGCTCTAGGCTCACATGCCTACATGATAACAACTGGCTGTAAATGGGCAGTGGCCACTCCTGTGAGATGGGACGTGGGTGCTGTTTCACCACAGTCCCCAAACCCTACACTATTACACCTGGCTGACTTCCTCCACTGACACCACCTGCCTGTCCCTGACAGCATCTGAGTTGCTACCCCGAAATGCTGGTAGCCAAAATCCCCTTCCTCATGTTCTATGACTCCATGGTACATGTAATGATAAAAATAAGAACTTGAAAATCTTTTGTAAAGGCTAAGACAGAAGTTCTAATAACTGGCTAGAAGTCTGCAGGAGGTCAAGAGGTCAGGAGTACTAAGATTGCTGGTTGGTGAATAAAGAAGACATGTGAGAGGCTGGAGGCAGAAGGAAAAGGATAAGGGAAGTTATCCTAAGGGTGCTGGGAGAGGGAAGCCACCACGGCGATCCTGTACGGAACCCAGTTCTCCTGTGCTTCCTTTTACCTGTTCGTAGTTTATGAACATGGCTCTCTCAAAACTGTTGGCTGCCCACTTCAGGAGGTTTGCGGACTGCTCTGGAGTCATGTAAACCAGCACACATTCAGCTATCAGGAGTGTTGGCAATCTTAAAGAGAAGAAAAAAAAGGCACATAAATTTGTTATCATCAAGTCAGGACCCTCTAATTGTACACATGTTGCAGTATTGGTGGGGCAGTCCATGCCCCAGGGAACTCAGAAGGCCTGAGCAAGCACAGCCCCAGTCAGGACAGGAATACATGTGGAATACCATCACAATCCGAGCTTTCTCCTGTGAAAAGGTGAGCAGTGAGCAATGATTTGTGTGGCAATGAAAACATGTTGAGCATGTGTGGTGGATTGTAAAAATGGTTTCAAGTTCTCCCCTGCTGTGCACTCACACCACGCCAACATAACACTGCAGCTTCCCCCATTTGAGAGGTGTTTATTCTTCTACCCCTGGAATCTAGGCTGGTCATGAAACTTTTGCTTTGGTCAACAGGACAGTAGCAAACATGATGCAAGCAGAAGCTTTAAAGTCACTTGCACATTGGTGCTTGCTCTCTTGCTGCACTTGGAAAACTGAAACCACTGTGTGAAGGAACCCAAGCTAGCCTGCTATAGGGGGAGAAGACCTGTGGAAGAGAAGAAGGCATCCCAACTGACAGCCAGCCAGACCCTAGCTGGCCTGCCCACTGTCCACCTGACTGAACTCCAGAATATCAGCTAAACCCAACCACAAGCAGAACCATCCAGCTAAGCCCTGTCCAAACTGCAGAAGAACCTCCAGCTAAGTAAGGCCAACCCAAACTGCAGAAGAACATCCAGCTAAGCCCAGCCCTGACTGCAGAACACCCAGCTAAGCCCAACAAGAAACTGGTTGAAAAGAACATGGTATGCCCTACCCAATGAACTGCTATGCAGCTCATAAGCATGATGTTTCAGGGACTGTATTTATTGACACAAAAGCTATCGATGGTCCCCAGATTCAAGTGGCCTATCAGATGCTTCCCTGCACTTCTTCAAAGCAGATACCCCAAGAGTAATGAAACAGTTGAATGTCATTAGCTATTTAATATTTCTTTTCCTTACACGATAATGTGTAAGCTGTTTTGTTCATAGTGAGTACCTGTACTTCACAGAATCTTGATTATTTGCTAAATGAGTGAATAGACAAACAAATGAATGATTGTATGTGTACATATACACATATATATTAGATTCTTTTTTTTTTTTTGAGACAGAGTCTCATTCTGTCACCAGGCTGGAGTGCAGTGGCACGATCTCAGCTCACTGCAACTTCCGCCTCCTGGGTTCAAGCAGTTCCCCTGCCTTGGCCTCCCGAGTAGCTGGGACTACAGGCACACACCACCACACCCACCTAATTTTTGTATTTTTAGTAGAGACGGGGTTTCCCCATGTTGGCCAGGCTGGTCTCAATCTCTTGACCTCGTGATCCGCCCATCTTGGCCTCCCAAAGTGCTGGGATTACAGGCGTGAGCCACCGCGCCCGACCGATTCTTTTAAAAGTTCCAAAACTGGCTGGGTGCAATGGCTCACGCCTGTTAATTCCAACACTTTGGGAGGCCAAGGCAGTTAGATCGCTTGGGCTCAGGAGTTCAAAACAAGCCTGGGCAATATGGTGAAACCTTGTCTCTACAAAAATTAAATGGGTGTGGTGGTGCACTGCTGTGGTCCCAGCTACTCAGGAAGCTGAGGTGGGAGGATCACTTGAGCCTGGGAGATTCATGCTGCAGTAAGCACAGATCACGCCACTGCACTCCAGCCTGGGTGACAGAGTAAGACCTTGTCTCCAAACAAACAAAAAGTTACAAAATTATACACATAGCATAATCAGATTTTAAAGAAAAACATATATTTAAAAATTTTGGGATAAAATCTTTTAAGGTGGTTATCTCTAAGTATTGCGATTAGGAATTATTTTTATCTTCTCTTCGAGGAACCATCAAAATCATCAGCAACAATTAAAACTACAGAAATGAATAGCATTTCTCAGAGATTTCAGCATCTTCAACTGCTAACACTTACAGGTGGGTTCTATTAGTATTCACATTTTCCCATTTTTCTTTTTCTTTTCTTTTCTTTTTTTTTTTTTTTTTTGAGATGGAGTCTTGCTCTGTTGTCCAGGCTGCAGTTCGATGTCATGATCTTGGCTCACTGCAACCTCTGCCTCCTGGGTTCAAGTGATTCTCCTGCCTCAGCCTCCTGAGTAGCTGGGGTACAGGCGCCCACCACCATGCCCAGCTAATTTTTTGTATTTTTTGTAGAGATGGGGTTTCAATATGCTGGCCAGGCTGGTCTCGAACTCCTGACCTCAGGTGATCTGCCCACCTCGGCCTCCCAAAGTGCTGAGATTACAGGCATGAGGCACCATGCCCAGCCTATAATTCACATTTTTCGGAAGAGGAAACAGATGCAGAGAAGTGAGTAAGTTATCCAAAGTCATGGTCTAGTGCATATTCCTGTCAGGATTCAAACCTGTGCAGTTGGACTCAGTTCCCAGACTCATGAACTACAATGAACATCCTTATGCATATATGCAAGATCTTCTCAAGGAGACACCCACGAAAGTGGAACTGCTATGTATGGTACACATACTTACAATGTTACTAGATACTTTCAGATTGCTCCTCACAGTAGTTGTACCAAGTTCACTTCCAGCAGTGGCATTATCATTCCCTATCCCCCACATCCTTGTCAACACTTGATATTATCAGCTGTTACATTTTTGCCAACTTGGTGACAGTAAAATAGAATTTCATCTGATTATCACTGATGCCCAATACCTGTTTCATATGATATTCAGTTTCTTCTTTCAGCTGCCTGGTAAGCTATATTTTGCCCATTTTTCTGCGGTGTTTTTTTTTTAATAGTAGTTGTTCTTTATATATTCTGGATGCTAATCTTTTCATTATATGTTACAAATATGTTTCTATCCATACAATTATCTTCTCTCAAACTTTTATATGAAATTAGGCACTAGTATTTTTACAAAGTAACACAGGTGATTCTGATGTAGAAACAGACTTGAACAGCATTGCTTAAAAAATTTCAGAAAACTACCCAGCACTTTGGGAGGCCAAGGCAGGCGGATCACCTGAGGTCGGGAGTTTGAGACCAGCCTGACTACATGGAGAAACCCCATCTCTACTAAAAATACAAACTTAGCCGGGCATGGTGGCGCATGCCTGTAATCCCAGCTACTCGAGAGGCTGAGGGCAGGAGAATCACTTGAACCTGGGAAGTGGAGGCTGCGGTGAGCTGAGATTGCGCCACTGCACTCAGCCTGGGCAACAAGAGCAAAACTCCACCTCAAAAAAAAAAAAAAAAAGAATTTTTTTCAGAAAACTAGGTAGCAATGAAATGATAAAACTCTTAAAGAATAAAAAATGGAACATGAATATCATGCTGTACTTCCGACTGGCCTTATCTCATAATTAGCATAAAATCACAAATGCAGAAGAGGTTTAAAAAAAAAAATCTCACTGTGTATTCATGTTACATTTCTTTAGCTTCTCTTCCAGTTCAGACAGGTCTCGGAGATCTGCTCCAATAACGGCATATCTCTTTGAATCCAGTATGTGTCCATCTGCAAATGCAATCAGAGGATATAATTTTAATGAATATGTCTTTTCCAAAGTTACAGTAGCCTCATGGTTTTTCCTTACTATAAAAATACATGCATCATTGTTAAAAAAAAAAAATACGTTAAGAGGAGGGTAAAAATGAACCAAAATCATATCTTCCAAAGATAACTATTCCTGTTCTGGTGTGTAACATTTCAGCCTTTTGTCCTATGTGCTTAAGTTATTGTACAAAACAAAAACACATCCCCTCTCATGCACATGGTGTGCACACACATACACACACACACACACATCCTGAAGAGAGAAAAGAAAATGGGACCACCCAATATGTGGTTTGAAAACTGCTTTTCCTACGTAACAACAGCATCAGGGACATCCTTCTGTATAATGATTTCATAGCATTCCATTGACTGGATAAAACATAACTTATTTAGCCAATCCCTCACTATGAGACGTGGTATTTCTAAGTTTTCCCCATCTAGGCATTTAAGCACCCTTGTATAAACATCATGAAGCATCTGTCCAGTTATTTCTTTAAAGTAGATAGTATGAGTGGAATTAAGAGATCAGAGGGTAAGCCTATTTAAATATGGGGACCCATTAGCAGGCTGCTCTCTAAATGTTATGCCAATTTGTGTTACGTTTTAAAAAAGACAGTTTATGTACTAATGTATTTACAAATAAAATGACAGCATTTGCTTTGAAAGACTCCAGCAGAGGTGGGATGAAATGGTTATCTATAGTGATTCTCAGGCTTCAGCGGTCATCAGAATCAACTGGGTGGCTTGCTAAACCACAGACTGGTAGGCTCCACCCCAAATTTCTGATTCACTACATCTTTCACTAGCAGAAATTTACATTTCTATTGGCTGGGCACGGTGGCTTACACCTGTAATCCCAACACTTTGGGAGGCCAAGATGGGTGGATCACAAGGTCAGGAGATCGAGACCATCCTGGCCAACATCGTAAAACCCCATCTCTACTAAAAATACAAAAATTAGCTGGGTGTGGTGGCGCATGCCTGTAATCCCAGCTACTCGCGAGGCTTGAACGTGGGAAGCGGAGGTTGCAGTGAGCCGAGATCATGCCACTGCACTCCAGCCTGGGCAACAGAGTGAGGCAATATCTCAGTTAAAAAAAAAAAAAAAAAAAGTTAACAAAATTTTTTTTTAAAGAAAGAAAATTGCTTGATTTTATTCACTCAACTTCCAGACATTATTTGCTCAACTTCCTTGAGGGTACAAACCATTGCAGGAGCTGAAACATCAACAGCTACCCACACTACTGCTAATAATTCAGGTTCTCTTGGCTCTGAGAACTTCAGCAAAAAAGCTGAAAAGGCTAACCTATAACATGTAAGTAGGTTCTCATTTATTATCTTGATAACTCCACTTGGCTGATTCAAATACATATGGCTACACACCATACGCTAAAGAAACACCTCCTAAGAGCCTGCTAGATGTCAGGAAAGCAATAAAGGGCAAGCAGGGAACCCAAAGTTGGCCCCAGGGTGTCACGAGTCAGGAAAGCAATATAAAGAATATGGCATGCAGCTGGGCGCGGTGGCTCACGCCTATAATCCCAACAACTTGGGAGGCCCAAGCAGGAGGATGGCTTGAATGAGGAGTTCAAGACCACCCTGGGCAACACAGCAAGACTGTCTGTACAAAAAAATTTTAAAAATTAGCTAGGTGTGGTGGCATATGCCTGTAGTCCCAGCTACTCCGGAGGCTGAGGTGTGATGGCTTGAGCCCAGGAGCTCAAGGCTGCAGTGAGCTATGATCGTGCCTCTGCACTCCAGCCTGGGCAACAGAGCAAAGACCTTGTCTCTACAAAATAAAAGAATATGAAGGTAGTTGCCTACCCTATTATGAAAATAATTCCAAAATGCCTGTGTAACTTCTTGCAAATAACAAATATATTAATAATAAGCACATTTGGAATGAGTTTTTCCATCCCTGGCCAAACAACAACAAATAATACACCAGAATATTAACACATGAAGTCTAATACCATGTAGTTCAGGGGAGATCTCTCTTACTCACATTAGGATCTAACATTAGCATGTAAAGCAAAAATCACACATCATCATCATTATTCTTATAAGTTGTACACAAGGTACATCTGAGCTGAAGGGAGTCAGTGACTTGAGGCTCACCCGCCACTCTGCAGTGGCCCAGCCGTATGTGGCGGCATACTGGTATACCACATGGGAAGCACTGGACAAGACTACCTTGAGATCCCTTTGAATGATAGAATTTGATGACTTGAGTAACTCACACCAGCATCCCATGATTCAGTTGCTCTTCTTAAGTCAGGGGCTACTCAAGCTGTGGGGAAATAACAGGTCCATTATCTGTCCTTGAAGGATGCTTTATCATTATTTTGTAGGGAACTGAATGTATTTGTGGAGGACAGGCTCAGAGCAAGTTTCGAAGGAGTTTTATAATTCTGGGAAAATAAAGCCATTTGTATAAAATCTAGCACTGGCAAGAGGCCATGAGAACAGAAAAATCCTTATCTGTCTGGAATGCTTCTGAGAGCTGGTGGGAAAGATAACTTGGTTGCCAAAATGAGATCTACAATCCCTTCTTTTCCTACATTCTATTTCATGAGAGAAAAATGTAAGGCAACTGAAATCATTTTGTGTGATACTTACAGAACTTTCTAAAGAAACAGACCGGCCGGGCACAGTGGCTTATGCCTGGAATCCCAGTACTTTGGGAGGCCAAGACAGGCGAATTGCTGAAGGCCAGTTCGAGACCAGCCTGGCCAGAATCTCTACTAAAAATACAAAATTAGCCAGGCGTGGTGGCGCACACCTGTAATGCCAGCTACTTGAGAGGCTGAGGCATGGGAATTGCTTGAACCCAGGAGGCAGAAGTTGCAATGAGCTGAGAGTGTGCCACTGCACTCCAGCCTGGGTGACAAATCAGAGCAAGACTCTGTCTCAAAAAAAGAAAAAAGCAAGTATTGTGCCAATGTGAATGTGGAACACAGGGGTGGTGTCCAATCTGATTCCAAGGTGAAGCTGTAAAGTGCCCTACAGGGCACGCATCTCATGAAGCAATTCTGGGTGCTTAAGAATGAAGTAAAAATGGTATTTTTATTTCATTTTATGTGTACTTTTTTTTCAAATGACTAGTAAGTTGTTAGGACATAAATACTTCAGCTGTTTAAACCCAACTAATTAAAAAGAACTGCTGAGTGTTTTTTGGCTCAGGGGTACTATGAAAACATTACTGAGACAAATTACTGGGAAGCAAGAAAGGTGGGGACCCCCTGGCCTAGCCCAATGCCTGCTACACAGCACAGGTCTTCTGTGAAGATGACCACAAGTGATTAAATCCAGGCAGGTGCTGGAATGAGCCCAGCTGAGAAGTTCCACCTGAATGAACCCAACCCAAAGAATTGTGAGCTAAATAGATGGTTGTTGTTTTAAGCCACATGCTTTGCAGCAGTTTGTTACAGTGCAGAAGCTAATGGATACAAGCTTTAATTATCTGCCTCATTAAGTATATATACTTTATCATCCTAATCAGTTTTTTTTTAATTGTTGTTGTTGTTGTTTTTTGAGACAGCGTTGCATTGTATCACCCAGGTTGCAGTGCGGTGGCACGATCATGGCTCATTACAGCCTCGACCCCCCAGGCTGCCTCAGCTTCCTGTGTAGCTGGGACCACAGGTGTGCACCACCATGCCTGGCTAATTTTTTTCATTATTTGTATAGATGGGGGGTGGGTGGGTCTCCTTATGTTGCCCAGGCTGGTCTTGAACTCTTGGGCTCAAGGGATCCTCCTGCCTCTGCCTCCCAGAGTAATGGGATTATAGGTGTGAGCCACCAAGCCAGTCTTAAACACTTTTAAGAGGTGATTAGGTCATGAGGTGAAAAGGCATGAGAAAACTGAAGACTTACACAATGTAACACAGTAGTTAAACACATACACACACACACACACAAGTGCTGGTGTATCATATGACTAATATTCTCTTCCATCACCGCCAGGTGCATTTCGAGAGATGTGTTGGATCTGTAGTGAACCCCATCAATCCCATTCATGGTATCTTCTATGACAAACTAATTATCATTGTTGATAAGCATTGCAAAGTGACCTTTTAGGTTCACAGATTTTCCTAGGATCCTTCAGTTTAAAAAAAAAAAAAAAAAAAAAAAAGGTAAAATGGAGACAGCCTCAGGCAGATTTCCGGATTGTACAGAGAATTAGTTTGTCTGACTACCCATCTGACACTTATGGGGCACTGAGCCAAGTCCTGGGAATAACTGATGAACAAGAAGACATGGTCCCTGCCCTCATGGGGCTTAAAATCCAGTGGGAAAGAGAGAGAACAAGGGCAAGTGTGGTAAGTTCTACAGAGAAGTTCAGGGTATCGTGGGGCATGTGAAACAGGCTTCTGACTCCCTTTAGAATGGAGTCCAAAATTCTCAGCCGGCTTTACGATCTTTCTCAATCTTGAAGCACACACCTCCTGCCACCCGAGCCCCAGCCACATTGGCCTTCCCAGCTCTTCCTTCAGTGTGCCCTGGCTGAGATCATCTGTTCCCTAGGTAGGGTCTCCTTCTCACGGCCCAGCTGAAATCCTGTTCGCATTCTGAAGTGCTTTCACTTGCTGTTCTTTTCTCTTTCTGCCTAATTTCACCAGAGTTGAAGCGGATTACAAAAACACAAACACATTCATCCATTCAAGCAGTCACGTGAGTATTCATTCAATACTGTCTGTGCGCTAGGCACTGCTCTTGGTGCAGGGATTACAGTGGTAAACAAGACAGAAGCAGTCCCTGTTCTCAGGAAGCTTACATGGCAGAAGAGGGAGAAAGTGAATCATTAAATAAATGAGTAATCAAGAATATATCAAGGAGCAGTTAGTACCATGAGGAAACTGAAAGAGAAGAGTGTGACATAAGGCGGCAGGAAGGGGGTCTGTCTTTAACCTAGTAGTCAGGGAGGGCCCCTCTGAGGAAGCGGCAGTTGAGCAGATGAGAAGGAGCCCATCAAGCAAAGAGGAGAGAGGAAATGAAAAGGACTGAGGGGAAGAACATTCTTGGCACAGTCAGAGAACAGTAAGATATCTGTGTGGCTAGATCATAGTTACTGTGGTCAAAGGGAAAATCAGGAGCAGGTGCGGGGGCTCACGCCCGTAATCCCAACACTGAGAGGTCGAGGCGGGAGGACTGTTTGACCCCAGGAGTTTGAGACCAACCTGAGCAACATAGCGAGACCCTGTCTCTCCCCAAAAAATTTAAAATCAGCTGTGTGTGGCGGCACACAGCTGTAGTCCCAGCTACTCGGGAGACTGTGGCAGGAGGATCATTTGAGCCCAGGAGTTCAAGGCTGCAGTGAGCTGTGACCAATTGCACCACTGTCCTCCAGCCTGAGCAACAACAGAGTGAGACCTTGTCTCAAAAAAAAAAAAAAAAGAAAGAAAGAAAAGAAAGCAAAATCAGGAGGCACGCAGAGGCCTAATGAACAACATGGGTCCTATCCGATAGGGAGTTTTAAGCAAGGCGGTAACAGAACCCAATTTCCCTTTTTCACTCTTTTGAGAGAAAGGGTCATGCTCTGTCACCCAGAATGAAGTGCTGTGGTGCAATCACAGCTCTCTGTAGCCTCTAACTCCTCGGCTAAAGGTATCCTCCTGCCTCAGCCTCCCAAGTAGCTAGGACTATAGGCGTGCACCACCATGCCCAGCTAGTTTTTTTTTTATGTTTTTGTGACAGGGTCTCACTAGGTGCCCTCAGCAATGCTCCCACCTCAGCCTTGTGAAGCACCGGGATTACAGGTGTGAGACACCACGCCCGGCCTTCCTTTTTAAAAACACCTTCTGACTTTTCACTGTGTGCCCATTTGTACACTTTTGATTTTTTACCCTAGGCAGACGTTAGCTTAAAAAAATACATCATCAATTCTAAGATGCATCCTTTCACATTTTAACATTCCTGAAATCAGGATGCATCTAACAGTTGGTGATGTGTCAGCTTAAGTGTCGGCACTTTTTCTTTCTTACTGATAAATAATGGTGATTCTCACTGTCAACAGCCTTGTAGGTTTGATAAAACAAGGTCATTTTTAAACAAATATTTTTTGTCAGTTTTAAGATCACCTATCAGTTCGCCCAAATTTTCATTCACATTTTTATTTCATTTTTATTCAAATTCTCCTTTCTCAGCACAATGGCAAAATCAAAAACTATAAAGAACCAGAGTAAAAAATTTACCGATGAGACACAAAATTAAAAGATAAGTAAAAGAATGAGAAAAAAGTTCAATAAAAAAAAGTTGACAACAGACCTTTATCAAAGAACACATCTGGCCGGGTGCAGTGGCTCACACCTATAATCCCAGCACTTTGGGAGGCCGAGGCCGGTGGATCACGAGGTCAGGAGATCGAGACCATCCTGGCTAACACAGTGAAACCCCGTCTCTACTAAAAATACAAAACAAATTAGCCGGGCGTGGTGGCGGGCGCCTGTAGTCCCAGCTACTTGGGAGGCTGAGGCAGGAGAATGGCATGAACCCAGGAGGCGGAGCTTGCAGCGAGCTGAGATCGCGCCACTGCACTCCAGCCTGGGTGACACAGCAAGACTCTCAAAAAAAAAAAAAAAAAAGAACACATCCATGTGTTATGAAGCGTTCCTATAAACTGAAAAGGAAAGAAACCACAAACTAATGGAAAAAGGAAATGAAAAAATTTACCAAGAGGTCCCAAAGTCCAATAAAACGAAGGAAAGATGCTCCATCTCACTAGCATTCAAAGTTACATAATTTTTTTTAAATAATAGGGCATCGGCAGGGCCCAGTGGCTCATGCCTGTAATCCCAGCACTTTGGGAGGCCGAGGCAGAGGATCACGAGGTTAGGAGTTCGAGACCAGCCTGACCAACATGCTGAAACCCTGGCTCTACTAAAAATACAAAAAAAAATTAGCCAGGCGTGGTGGCGCGTGCCTGTAATTCCAGCTGTTTGGGAGGCTGAGGCAGGAGAATCGCTTGAACCCAGGAGGCAGAGGTTGCAGTGAGCAGAGATTGAGCCACTGCACTCCAGCCTGGGTGACAGACGGAGACTCCATCTCAAAAAATAAAATAAAATAAAATAATAGGGCATCATTTTGGCCTACCAGACTGGTAGAAATTGTTTCTTTTGGATAGACTCTCATCTCATGCTGTCACTCAGACTGGAGTGCAGCGGCATGATCTCGGCTCACTGCAACCTCCGCCTCCCAGGTTCAAGAGATTCTCCTGCCTTAGCTTCCCAAATAGCTGGGATTACAGGCGCCCGCCATCACACCCAGCTAATTTTTGTATTTTTAGTAGAGACGGGGTTTCATCATGTTGGCCAGGCTGGTCTCGAACCCCTGACCTCAGGTGATCCACCCGCCTCGGCCTCCCAAAATGCTGGGATTACAGGCGTGAGCCACCACACCTGGCCAGACTGGTAGAAAATTTTTTAAATCACAATATACCCAGTGTTAGGGTGTTATGGTTTGAATGTGTCCCTCCGAAGTTCGTGTGTTGGAAATTTAATCCCCCATGCAACAGTGTTGAAAGGTAGGACCTTTAAGAGGTGATTCAGTCCCAATGAATGAATTAATGCCACTCGCTTGGGATTGGGATTGGGAGTGTGTTCTGAGTCTGCACCCCTTCACCTCTCTCTCACAGTCATGCTCTCTTGCCTTTCTACCTTCCTCCATGGGATGACACGGCAAGAAGGCCCTTGCCAGATGTGGGCCCCTCAACCTCAAACTTCTCAGCTTCCAGAACTGTACTAAGTCTCTGTTCTTTTTATAAAGTACCCAGTCCCAGGTATTCTGTTATAGAAGCACAAAACAAGCTAAACCAGAAAACTGGTACTGAGAAGCTGAGAAGAAGGGCTGTGGCTCTAAGTACCTGAAAATGTGGAAGCAGATTTGGAACTGGGTAATGGGTAGAGGTTGGAAGAATCTGGAGGAGTGGGCTAGAAAAAGCCTAGACTCCTTGCCACCCCCGCCTCAGAGAACACTTTCCCTCCTCTCATGTCCCTGCTTGTTGTAATAAACCTGGCTCATCTAGTCACCTGATGCCCACGGTGTTACCTGTGCTGACTACTGGTGAAGGCTGTCCTCTCTGCACGATCTCTGACCTGAATTACTAATAAACCCCTTTAACTTCTCTCAGACAAAAACTGAAAACAAAGGAAGACTGTGGTAGATAGAGACTGACCCATAATTTGAAAGGCTCAGAAATGAGAAAAGCATTGTTAAGACACAGTCATAATTAAAAGTTGAGGGAAAAAACGGAGAAAATTGACTGCCAGGGCCAAACAGGTAACAGAATTGAGTGAAGCAGGTCAAGTGTAAGATACCAGAGAGTGGTGGGGACAGAACTGGAGGATGGGCAACTCCTCTAACTGAGGCAGCCACTATTTAATTGTTCCCATGTAGAAATCGTGGTAACATTACATGGCCTAATGTTACCACGTCTTCTGGTTTTTTCCAAGAAAAGCTAGAAATCGAGATTTTTCATGAGAAGTTTATTTTTGAAATGTTGGCAACTAACTCAAGGTCTTTACAGAAAGACTGAAGATTAGAGACCTAAGGACATCTAAGAAGAGTCATTTAGAAAGTCGTTGAAAATTCCTTCATGGTAACCCCAAGTATAAATGTATCGGCAAAAGTCTACTATAGACTAAAAATAAAATTCTAAGCTCCCCAGCCACCTGAACCAAGGGGACCCCAGAGTGACCTTGAAAACTGAGTTCTTGGCCACGTCGGGATGGGAGGTCAGATGCCTTCTCAAAACCCTTGCTCACTAACTGCCTGTAGGCGTTCTTCCCTAAGGGCTAAACAGCAACCAGCCCTTTCAAAAGACTACTGCTGCTGTCATCCAACCCAACTGCCTGACTGCTGCCCCTCTCTTTGGCCACTCCAAAACGGTCAACCAGCATTCCTTCCTGATGAGACCACAGAACAGGGTGTGGTTCTGGCCAGTCTCCGAAAGATGTGGGTTTTTGTGTCCTCTGCTTCACCTTTTGATGTCAGAGGGCCAAAACCTCCACCCTTGGATCATGCTAACACTGCCATTTTTTTGTACATGGGACCTATGATGGGATGTGAAGCTCAACTGCACACGTACACAGTTCGCCCTTCATAAATATTCATGACTCCTCCTATAGCTTATTAAATATGTATGTTCACCCACCTGGCTGAGCATAAATTCCTCCTCCTTTTGCCCCTCCTTCAAAGTGTCTGTTGTTGACTTCTAGAAGGAGGTTGTGCTTCCCAGCCTGTTAGAATGGCCACCCTGCAGGCTCAACCCTCTCTGAGAAAGCAAGCTCTCCTTTCCTAATTTACGAACCTCGTCATTCTTCAGTTGACAATACATTGTATACCACCACACACACACACACACACACCCAACACAAACCCCATCTTCAAAAAGGGGGTGGGAAGCAAAAATACTGATACAGTCCATTTTGCATTAGCTTGATACTTGCCCATCTGAAGTGTGTCCTCTGAATGCAGTTCTAGAATGGGGCTGGATAGGGGAGGCTTGCATCTATGGGAAGATGGGAAAGAGGAGAAAAATGAGTCTATTTGCTCCTCAATTTACTCATGAGCTCATTTACTGCACAAATGCAGACACTCACTACCAAAATGGCAAATATATATTTGCTATTGTTCAAAGCAGGGGCCCCTCTAAAAAGGGCTTCAGTTTAATTACTTTTGACGCTAAGCACAAACAGTAAAACTTCAGTGGACACAGGTCTCAGGTGATATCGGCTAAGCATTACACTCAGCATTTGATGTCCAAATCACAAACTGATCATGAAGTATTTAGACTTAGAAATAGCTAAAGATAACCTAACAAGAATTTTTCAAATGTTCCAATGTTTTTTTGGGCCATCTCTAGTTTGCTGCCTATTCTCAATCAAACTTTTAAAGATACCTGTTATTTGTTACAGGTAGCCAGAAGAATTGACTCTTACACAAACTTGAAGTTCAGTAACATTTATGTGGGAACTACCCCAATCCAGAATAGGCAAAAAATCAGAAATCAGACACGCGTCAATATCCCAACAACCATAACCAAACACCAACACACTTTCTGTCCCAGGAAACCATCTCTGGACTTAACCTAGAGCCAGTTACTCTTATTCCACTCAGAGTTCTAACCAGCCAGTACTCTGCAGTTCCCAGAGCATCAGAATTGCCATTTATCACTTAAAATGCATATTTAATATAAAATTAAATATATCAGGAAAGGGTGATCCATTATTTTCATGGATCTAGAAAAAATAAAGCTTGAAAATTATTTCCAATTTATAAGGATCAGACTTTTCTAAAGGACAGCTGAAATACTTAATGTTTACTCACATTTTTTTCAGTATAAGAATTAGGGTTTTATTTAAATGACTAATTTAAAAGGGGGGATGGGGAGGGACTGTAGTTAAAACTATTAAGATGCAAGCCAGGCACAGTGGCTCACGCCTGTAATCCCAGCACTTTGAGAGGCTGAGGCAGGCAGATCACCTGAGGTCGGGAGTTCAAGACCAGCCCGACCAAAATGGAGAAAACTCGTCTCTACTAAAAATACAAAATTAGCCAGGCATGGTGGCGCATGTCTGTAATCCCAGCTACTCGGGAGGCTGAGGCAGGAGAATCGCTTGAACCTAGGAGGCGGAGGTTGTGGTGAGCTGAGATCGTGCCATTGCACTCCAGCCTGGGCAACAAGAGCAAAACTCCGTCTCAAAAAAAACAAAAACCAAAAAACTATTAAGATGCCTTGATCTTGAGCTTGAAGTCACAGTTTGAATCTCAGCTCCACCCTTTCCTAGATAGAAGACTTTGGGCAAATTAACTTCTTTAAGCCTCAGTTTCCTTATCTGCAAAAAGGGGATAACAGCAGCACTTAATTCATCAGTGTGCTGTGAGGACTGAATGAAAACAATCCAAGTGAAGCACTTAACATGGTACTAGGCTATGAAAGCTCTCAGCACACATTAGCAAACTTGTCATCTGCAACTCTGTAAACTCCTTGATACTAGACTCAGAATGGCCCCCATAATATGTCATCTATAATAACTAACTTCAGTCTTCCATTCATTCATTCATATACACAAAAACCCACTTACTGCACATCTATTCTGGACCAGGTAACCTACTTTTTTTTTTTTTTTTTTTGAGACAGTCTTGCTCTGTCACCCAGGCTGGACTGCAGTGGTGTGATCATAGCTCACTGCAGCCTCGACCTCCTGGGCTCAAGTGATCCTTCTATCTCAGCCTCCCAAGTAGCTGAGACTATAGATGCACCCAACATGCCTAGCTATTTTTGTATTTTTAGTAGAGACGAGGTTTCACCATGTTGCCTGGGTTGGTCTCGAACTCCTGGGCTCAAGCAATCCACCAGCCTTGGCCTTCCAAAGTGCTGGGATTACAGGCATAAGCCACTGTGCCTGGGCAAGGCCAGGTAACTTTCTACAGGCCCTTGGAATAAAGTAGTAAACAAAAGACATAAAAATTCAAATTATGAAAATATGGGGTCACTTTTTAAATGTTCCAGGAAACTACATTAATGGATGGAGAGTCATAATGAAAAGGAACAGGAATGGGATACGGCTCCTTCTTCATGTTTAACCAGACCTTCTACTTAAAGAATCCCAGGAACTAGCCTTAGGAAATCTAAATATCAAACCAAGGTGGTGGAGTGTCTCATCCCAGGAAGGAACACTGAACAACTGATTTACAGCAGGGGTGTCCAATCTTTTGGCTTCCCTGGACCACACTGAAGAACTGTCTTGGGCCACACAAAATACACTAACAATAGCTGATGAGCTTTAAAAAAAATAAGTCGCAAAAGAATCTCATAAAATTTAAGAAATGTTACGAATTTGTGTTGGGCCACATTCAAAGCAGTCCTGGGCCGCATGTCGCCTGCCCGCAGGCCTGGGGTTGAACAAGCTTGATTACAGCCTTGTTGCCTCTGGCCAGCCCACCAGGTGGTCCATTAACCAAGATAACCATCAGCCACTAGATATGCTGACCCGCATCCCCTACCCCTCACATGCTTTGCCCAGCTCAGCCTACATGCCCTCTCCTGATGTCAGTTACCAGGCTTTGCTAATAAAACGTCTCTCCCGGCTCTTCCAGGGAGCCAGCCGCAGAGTCTCTGCCGTCTCCCCGTGCGCTCAAGCACAAGCCCCCAACTAAAAGCCTTGTCTGGAAAATCTGCTTGGTGCCATAACAGATTATCTAGTGAGCCAGGCAGGAGCACAAGGAGTAATTTCCCTCCCTGCAGGGGAGGCTTGTGAGCCAGCGAGCCGGAGGGAGGCCCCATTGATTCAGCGCTGCCACCGCGACTGGCGAGTTTTCCTCTAGTCTCGCGACTGGTGAGTTTTCCTCTGGTCTCTGCAAGACTCCTCACCACCCCCGCCCCAGACAATGCTTTCCCTTCCCTCGCGTCCCCTATTTGTTGTCTTTTTCCTTCTTCCTTTCTGCTTTCCTTCCTTCACTTTTAACTTCATTGGCTCGACCTGAACAGACACCCGTGCAGGATGGACTGACACGGCTGGAAGGAACTACTACTGGGTGCCCTGGCTTCAGACCCAATAGTTGACAATCTTCAAGTCTTTCAGTGCTTTCCCTCCCTTTGCCACACCTGTTGGGAAGGGAAGCCTGTGAGCTTTTCTCTGTCTGTTCAGTGTTTGAGCCTACGGACTCTGGGTGCTGCCTTTATGCGGGGAGAATTGACGGCACATGGGGCTGGAGTTTGCCTAGCTCATGCCCTGATCTGTTTTTCCTTTTTGTATGTTTAATTCAACATCTTATTGACTGTCATTCGGTTACTACCAAATGCAGGACACTGGTCAGTAGAACCTGGACCTGCTGTAAGGTTGAAGAAGAAAAAGAAACCATCCAAGCTGGCACTCGGTTTTGGGGAGTTCTCTTGACTGCTCACGCCGGCCCCCTTGTGTGACCTGTACTGTTGTGCTGTGTGGGGCTGGGAGCCAACTCTCTTTTCGTCACCTGACACCTGTGCTTGCACCCTGCCCCTGGTCCTTTAATAAGACAAGCAGACACAGGGGCTACAGTCATGGGCAATGCCCCAGGCATCTTCCAAGACTCACATCTGGGATGTATCATTTCTAAATGGAAGGAATCCAAATCAGATGGTTTAAAGAAAAAGAAACTCCAGCCTGGGAAACACAGGAAGACTCCACCTCTACAAAAGACAGGAAAAATGAGCCGGGTGTGGGGGTGCCTTCCTGGGGTCCCAGCTACTCAGAAGGCTAAAGTGAGGATCGCTTAAGTCCAGGAGGTTGAGGCTGCGGTGAGTTGTGGTAATACCATAGCACTCCAACCTGGGCAATGGAGTGAGACCCTGCCTTAAAAACAAATTTTTTTTTTTAATTAAAAAAAAAGAAACTGATTTTCCTCTGTAATACAACCTGCCCTAGTACACATTAGATCAAGAAAAATGGCCATGGGCAGAAGTGGATCTCCTAGTTTTAACACTATCTTACCGCCCGACCTATTCTGTGAATGGACAGAGAAATGGGAAGAGATACCTAGCTACAAGCTTTTATGAAGTTATGCTATGACCCAAAGCTACTGGATTCTTGTCAGGTGTGTGTGGCCCCTATTTCCAGGTTCCTCCTGAAGGAACCTGAAGAAGTGGACCTCCACAGCCTCAGGCCCCGAGCACTCCCTCCCTACCCTAAGCAGGCCTCCTGGGGAGGGGAGCCCCTGTGCTGTCCCCAACAGCGCTCCAATCGGACTCCAAACAGGCACCCTCTTTTGCTTCCTCACTGGCCCAGGGCTGTTTTCCCCTCAGAGAAATGGATGGAAACGGGGGAGTGACAAGGGTGCAAGTTCCTTTTTTTGGTGGTGGATCTAGGACTATGTAAAAAACACTTTGGTAGATTTTCAGAGGATCCTGGTAAGTTTAGAGATGAATTTGTTAAACTAAATCTCGCCTTTTCATTGACGTGGCAGGATGTTATGGTCACTTTGCAGTACTGGTGACAAGCAACGCATATTTGAAAAGGCTAAGGAATATGCCAATAGCCAGGTGGTCACTAAACACCAATATGCAGTCATCTGTTTAGGGGGAGATGCAGTCCCAGGCATAGTCTCCACGTGAGTGAGACTATGGAGAAAACCTAGAAAAAGCTAGAATGAGCCACTTTGTCACCTGCCTGACTGAAGGAAGAAGGAAATGTATAGTAAAACCTGTACACTATGACAGGGTCAAGAAAATTACCCAGAGAAAGAAGGAGATCCCAGTAGTCTTCCTCAATCGAGTCCCTGAGGCCCTTGGGAAATGCACCCATGCAGACCCAGAGGCAGCAGAGGGGAGGCATCGCGTGCCGTGCATTTTATCCTTCAGTCAGCTCCGGACATTAGAAGGAAATTACAGAAAATTTGGAGGCCAGACCCCAGACCCTGCTGTTGACTTTGGCAGAGGAGGCTTTTAAGGTTTTCAATAACAGACAGGACACAGATGGCAGGTAAGAAGAGGAGACTGACCAAGACAGCACAGCTTCTGGCTGCCCTAATTCATCCACCATCTCAGGGTGACCCTAGGATTCTCAGGAGACCAACCAATCGAAGACAGCCAACCTTGGATGGAGCCAATGTGCCTACTGCAGGATGGAGGGGGTCACTGGAAGAGAGGCTGCCCTGACCTCCTTAAAACAGGACAGCCGGCAGGCAACCCTGGCCAGCCGCCACTCCTCACCAAGCTTTCAGATGAGATTGATGCACACCGCCTGACAGCACCCTGGCTCTGACTGCAGCACACTCCATCGTCATCACACCACGGAGCCTCAGGTCACCCTTGATGTGGCAGGTAGGAAAACAGTTCCTCGTGGACAGCAGAGCTGCCTGCTCTGTCCTGACCCAGCCTATTTGCCCCCTCTCTAATTGCAATTGCAGGGTAATGGGAATAGACAGGTGTCCTAAGGTAAGAAAATTTACTTTCCCTCTTGCTTGTGAGGCCATGTCTAGGCTTTTTTCTCCTCATTTCTGTATGCCCCCCGGAATGTCCTACTCCATTGCTGGGTAGAGACTTATTAAGCAAAATGGGAGCCACCATCTCCCCGGAAGAGGACAGACTGCAGGTAGAGGCAGAGCCAGAACAGGGAATCCACCTGCTAGCACTCTTAAATGGACAGGAACTTGAGACCCAAAACATACCCAAAGAAAGCAAGGATCACATCACCCCTTCCCTATCGGACACTTCAGTCCTAGGACAGGCTAATAAAGTTCCGCCAGTAAAGACAGACCTGAAGCCTGGGATGGGCTACCCATGGAGGAAATCGTACCTCCTAAAACCTGTGGCACTGAATGGGGTTCAGCCATTACTCCACAAATTCCTATAGCAAGGGCTAAACCCTGCCAGTCCCCAGGCAGCACCTCGGTCCTCCCTGTTAAAAACCCTAATGGAGAATATCAGTTTGTGTAGGACTTGAAGGGGGGTAATGAGGCAGTCATTCCCATCCACCCAACACTGGTCCCAAGCTTGTCTGTGCTCAGATACCTGGAGATGCTCAGTTTTTCACTCTACTACACTTCAAGGATGCTTCCTTTTGTGTAGCCCTCTCCACCCAGAATCCCTGTATCTTTTTGCTTTGAATGGAGAAATCCCTGATACCCAGAAAGCCACATAGTACACATGGACTGTGATTCCCCAGGGCTTCTGGGAAGGCCCCTACCTTTTTGGGAATGCAGGGAGCTAAGCCTACAGAATGGGACTTTTATTACAATATGTGGATGACTTGTTCATTGTCAGCCAAACATGGCAGGATTCAGATTTTAATATCATTAAAACCTTGAATTTCCTGGCTGAGCGGTGATACAAGGTCAGCCCCATCCAAGGCCCAGATTTCTTTACAGAAGTTCTGATATCTGGGGTTCATTCTGACCCCAGGAGCCCAAACACTAGTTGTGGACTGGAAAAAGCAATCACTTCATTGCTGGTCCCACAAACAAAAAGGCAGCCCCAGAGTTTCTTGGGAATGGTGGGCTTCTACAGTATTTGGATTCCAAATTATGGCCTGATGGCTAAACCCCTATGTGAGACCCAAAAAGGGGAAGAAAGAGAGCCCTTGTACTGGGAGAAGAAATGTCAACAATCTTTTGAACCCCTAACAACTGAGCTGGGTCAAGCCCTTGTCCTTGGACTCCCTGAGAAAAACCACTTACCTTGTATGTTTGTGAGAGACTAGGAATAGCTTTGGGAGTCTTAACTCAAAGGTTAGGACCTGTTCAGAAGCCAGTGGCTCATTTTTCGAAACAGACAAATCCAGTTGCACAGAAGTGGCCTGGCTGCTGGAGGGCAGTGGCAGCCACTGCCCTGCTGTTTAGTGAAACATCTAAGCTGACACAGGGACAATATACAGAAGCTATGACTCCCCACCAGGTTCAGACTGGGTTAGAAGTCAAGGGACACCATTGGCTCACTGCAGGGAGGCTGACCAACTACCAAGCTCTCTTATTAGACACCCTGGATATTACTTTAAGGGTATGTCAGACTTTGAACACAGCAACCTCACTCCCAACCACAGATGATGAGGACTCACAGCATCAATGCACAGGGCCCACAAAACAGACTCCAGCAGGCCTAGCTTGTGAGATAAGCCTCCTGAGAATGCAAAGACGGAATGATATCCTGATGGCAGTAGCTTTGTGGAGGGAGACCCAAAAGGCAGGACATGCAGTAGTAAGCCTGAAGGAGACTACAGAAACTAAAGCCCTTCCTCCCCAAAATGGCACAAAAAGCAGCACTAGAGGCCTTAACAGAGCCTCACAACTGGGAGAAAGGGAGGGAGTAAATTTATACACCAACTCAAAGTATAGGTTTCTCCTGCTGTGTGCCCATGCAGCCATATGGAAGGAAAAGGGAATGTTAACAGTTAAAAATTCCCCAGGCAAACATAAGGATCCAATCCAACTTCTCCTGGAAGCGGCACAACTTCCCTGCCAGGTGGCAGTCATTCACTGCAAAGGCCACCAGAGGGACTGGTCCCTCATCAGCCAAGGAAATAGGGCCACAAAACAGGCAGCCTGGTTATAGGAACCCAGCAATGTGTTGGCCTTAATGACAGACCCTACCAACCTTCCTAATCACCTACAATACTCACAACAAGAGCAAGAGGAAGCTAAGGGGCAGGGGTACCAGGAAAACAGTGCTGGATGGTTCACAGATGGTGACAAGTTTTATTCCAGGAACTGACCAGTGGAAAGTTACTAAGCATCTCCATGATGCCACTCATTAATGGAGAGATGTTTTATGGAATTCTGTCCATAAAATATTCACCAGAAAGAAACTAAGAAAAGGTGTAAAACGAGTAACCTTTGCCAGTGAATTGTGTGCCCGAAATAATCCCCACACCCATCCAATTCCCCCTTCTTGACTTAAACTGGTTCAACACAGGGGAACTTATCTGGGAGAAGACTGGCAGGTTGTTTTAACCCAAATGACTCCAAATCTAGGGTACAAATATCTCCTGGTGTTTGTGGATACTTTTACTGGATGGGTCAAGGGTTTCCCTACCTATACAGAAAAAGCAGTAGAAGTCTGTAAACCTTCACTAAAGGAAGTAATTTCTCAATTTGGACTCCCCAAGTCCCCTCAGAGTGGTAACAGGCTCTCCTTCATGGGTAAGATTACTCAGAGCCTCTCCACAACCTTAGGAATAGATTATGAACTGGCACCCCAATCATCAGGGAAAGTTAAGATGAACCATACACTTGAGACGACTCTAGCCAAACTCTTTCAGGAGACGCACGAGTCCTGGGTTAAGATGCTCCCAGTCTTCTCAGGGTCCGCAGGGCCCCTTCATGCAGCCTAAGACTTAGTTCTTCTCAGATGATCTACCAGAGGCCTTTCCTCACCACTGACCTCCTGTTAGGTGAAGAATTACATAAAAAAATACAGTATCGATTTAGGACAGATTCAAAAGGTGACTTCAGAGTATGGAAACAAAATCCTGCCAGTCCCTACTAAGGATGGGAAAACCCCTTTACAAGTTAATCCAGAGGACCAAGTCCTCCTAAAGGCTCGAAGGGCAGGCTCCCCGGAGGACCACCCCTTGCTTAAATGGGAGGGCCCTTACTGGGTGATCCTGACCACTCCAACTGCAGCCAACTCACAAGGAATCACTAGCTGGGTACACCTCTCCCGATCAGAAATGCTTTCTCCTAAATGTTTCCAGACTCACCCAGATGGCCCATTTTACTCCTGAAAACCTGTGGAAGACCTCAAATTCAGGAGAGCCAATTCATCATCGGAGAAGTAATGTGGTTAGAGATCTTGAGTCCAATACTTTTCCTTGTATTACTAATTGGTTTACTATTATTCTGTTGCTTTGCTCAGCCTCCTCCCTCAGGTAAAGACTTCATTTGTCCCTGCTGGGTATAAAGATGCTACTCTTTACTTTGTTCCTACTCCTCCCCATCAGGGCACAGGGTAGGCTAGGCCTACTAAAATGAGAAACGAACTCTCTTGACAACCTTTCCGGCATTATAGCTTCAGGTAATAATTTGTCCAACTGCTGGGTGTGCTACCATCATCCCCAGGCTCAGAGGGGCTGCCTCTTGCACTCCCTAAAAGCTCAACTACCAACTTCACAAAGGAGGTATGGAAACCTAAAATAACCTCTGCACCTCTTATGGTGGACCTAAGTGTCTCCCTTTCCTTTGAATGTATAAACCTCATTGGGCTGCTAAATGCTTTGGTCACCAAAAAGGGTGGAAAAAAGAGAAGTTGGACTGCCTACTTTGAAATCCCACCGGGTTTTCTCTTAGCAGTAAAGAAAAACCCTAATCAAACTTGGGCTCAGGAAGGCTATCTTTTCCCCCATGCCAAAACAGTCATACCTCTCTCCACAGCTTAGCTGCTCACCTGAACTCCTCTCGCCTTGTGTAAGTTTGTGCACCCATGGGGTATTCTGTTCCTTTGTGGACACCCAGACTGCCATCTGATCAACAGCTACCCTTCAGCCAATTTCACCTCTCTGTTACTTGCACTAGCGTGCCCTTGTGTGGATAATGTACAACGCAATAAGGAATGCATGTTAGGTACTTTAAGTTCCAATGGAATAACAGTTCATAATATCACACATGTGGTGAAATCTAAAAAGGCAACAGGGCTAATTTTGGCAGGAGTTGGAATAGCCCCTTGGGATGGCTTTGCATACTGTGAGGCAGCTTTGAGAAACTTTCAAACCCTTGAAACACTGGCAACTAGTACAGGCAGAGCCATAAAAGGACATCAAGCCTCCCTGCACTCCCTAGCCAATGCTGTCTTAGACAACAGATTTGCCCTGGACTATCTTCTGGCTGAACAAGGGCGGGTATGCACAGTAATAAACCACATCTGTTGTTCTTACATTAACAGTTCAGGATTGGCTAAACTGCAAGTTCAAAAGAATTACCAAGACCAGGCACAATGGTTCATGCCTGTAATCCCAGCACTTTGGGAGGCCAAGGTGGGTGGATCGTTTGAGCCTAAGAGTTTGAGACCAGCCTGGGCAACATGGCTAAACCCCATCTCTACAAAATTACAAAAAAAGAAAAAAAAATTAGGTGGCCTTGGTGGCATGTGCCTTTATTCCCAGCTACTCAGGAGGCTGAGGTGGGAGGATGGCCTGAGCCCAGAAGGTTGAGGCTGCAGTAAGCCATGATGGCACCACTGCACTCCTACCTGGATGACAGAGTGAGACCCTGTCTCCAAAAGAAAATAAAAGTAAAGATTCACCAAGAGGCTACCTGGCTACATAATCGTAATGACTCTACTGCTCAAACCATCTGGGGCTCCATCAGTGGATACCTACAAAGTATGACATGGTTTTTACCTTTCTTCGGACCCTAAGTGGTCATTTAATTGCTATTACTTTTGGCGTATTGTGTTTTTAACCTTTTGGTAAAGTTTGTGTCTTTCAGGTTTCAATAGCTCCAAGTCAAGCTAATGATGGCCCAAGAATTCCAACCCATAACATCCCAGGAGCACCCCAGTCCCTACAGGTCTTTAGGACAGCCAGTGAGAGATTTCCCCACCCCTTAAAGTTAGGCAGGGACGACATCCATGTTCAGCAGGAAGTAGCTTCAGAAGATGAGATCTTCAGCCCTTTCTCCTTAAGAATAGAGGGTGAAATCTCTCAGGGGGAAATAGACATAGAACAGAAATGGAATGGGGTTGCTTCTTCATAATACTTAACCATGCCTTCTACTTAAAGTTCTAGGAACTGGCCTTAGGAAATCTAACTATGAAACCAAGGTTATGGAGTATCCCACCTCAGGAACGAACACTGAACAACTGATTGACAGTCTTCTTGCCGCCAGCCAGACCACCAAGTGGCCCATTAACCAAGAGAACCAGCGCAACCAGATACGCTGACCCGCATCTCCTACCTCTCACGTGCTTTGCCCAGCCCAGCCTGCATACCTTACTCATGATGTCAATTCCCATGTTTCGCTAATAAAAACATCTCTGCAAGCCTCTTCAGGGAGCCAACAAGACAGTCCTTGTGCCTCTGCTGTCTCCCTAGTGCTTGAGTACAAGCCCCAAAAACAAAAACCTTGTCTGGGAGATTTGGTTGGCCTCGTGTTAATTTTAATTACATGGGGAGCCATAGAGCCTGTGATCTGTAATAAGGAAATGTATATTGCATTTTGCAGATGTACAACATGCTGGAATGAGTGCCAGGGCAAAAAAAAAGTTGGTGGGGGGCGGTGAACAGAAGGCAACACCCTAAAGTGAAGTCTCTGGCATTCAGATCTGCCATCTCTTGAGAGCTGGATCTGAATTCTTGCTGGCTTTTGTTCTTCTGGCCACGCCACACTTACTTGATACTGTGCAGCTTTCTCGTGACAATCATTGGAAAGTCAACCTCAAAATATTTACTTGGGAGAAGATCTTCATCCTGGGGAAAAACACACAATACTTTTTATTTCTTTACTCTTACATGTGCTGATCATCTTCCACATATCAAGCACTAGGCACCTAAGAGCAATAGAGTGTTTAAGGATTTTTAAATCAGGGGACTGATATGGGCAGATGTGTTTTTCAAATTACTCATGAATAGATTTGAGGGAAGCAAGCACAGATGAAGGTAAAAAGTCAGGAAGCCAGAGGAATCAGCCAGGTAAGAAGGTAAGGTCCAGGAAGGAGCCTGAGCTAGCGGGTGGCAGCTGGGATGATGGGGAGGAGCTGAGAGGTGCTTTGGAAGTAGAATATACTCCATATTTTCAAAAGGCAGCTTGAGGCCAGGTGCAGTGGCTCACGACTGTAATCTCAACACTTTAGAAGGCTGAGGCAGGAGGATCGTTCGAGGCCAGGAGTTTGAGGCCATCCTGGGCAACACAGCGAGACCCTGTCCATGTGAAAAAATTAAAAAGTTTAAACGATTTAACAACAACAAAAAAGGCAGCTTGAGCTCCATTAGGAGGGTCAGGAAATCAATGTAGTAGGTTTTGACGAGCATTATTTTTTGGGTGAAATAGGTTAAAACAGCTAGTATCAAAAGCATCACATATATTAAGGGTATTATTTTCTGATATATTTTTCATTTTTTCTTTTTTTGAGACGGAGTCTCACTCTGTCACCCAGGCTGGAGTGCAATGACATGATCTCAGCTCACTGCAACCTCTGCCTCCCGGGTTCAAGCGATTCTCCTGCCTCAGCCTCCAGAGTAGCTAGGATTACAGGTGCCCAGCCTCTGATACATTTTTCTCTGTGATAGTGAAGTATGGTAGATTAAAGAACAGGCACTCTTGGAGCTGGAGTGGCTCAAACCCCAGCTCCACCACTTACATGCTGTAAGGTCTTGGGAAAGTCAGTAAACTCACTAGGCCAGGATTTACTTGTTTGAAAAGTGAAGAAGCTGGGCACCGTGGCTCACGCCTGTAATCCCAGCACTTTGGGAGGCTGAGGCAGGCGGATCACAAGGTCAAGAGACCGAGACCATCCTGGCCAACATGGTGAATGAAACCTCATCTCTACAAAAAATACAAAAAGTAGCTACTCAGGAGGCTGAGGCAGGAGAATTGCTTGAACCCGGGAAACGGAGGTTGCAGTGAGCTGAGATCGCACTGCTGCACTCCAGCCTGGCGACAAAGCGAGACTCCATCTCAAAATAAAAAAAAAAAAAAAGGAAAGAGAAAAGTGAAGAAAATGCTAACACTTTATGGGGTTGTGAAGATTAATGAGGCAATACATGTGGGGCTCACAGGAAAGGCCTGACCTTAGTAAAATTATCACACGGGGATCCAAAGAGCCTGTGAGCTATAACAATAAGGGAAGGTATATTGCGTTTTGAATACTGCACAACATGCTGGAAAGAAGGTCCCAGGGCAAGAAGGAAAGTAGGGCGGGGATCAAAGGAAAGCAGCACCCTAAAATGAGGTCTCTAGCATTTGAATCAACACGTGTGTGCCTTTATTGTTACAGACACAAGTATAGAGATGGGGGCCCTGGCTCAGGATGTAACATTTATTTCTTCTTGTGGCCTGCAGTCAAACAAATATGAAAGACACACATACACACACACACAACCACACACACACACGCACATGCGCACACACAGCCCTGGGACACCTGGCTTGCTTGGTAGCTACGCCCTCCCTACCCAGTCACGCACACATCATCCTAGTGTTCTCTCGGTGCCCTCCTCGCTATCCAGCCACCCAGTACCTCAGCCCTGCTGATGCCTCTGGAATCCCTCCACTCCTCCTGAGCTCTATCACCTCCAGCCCAGACTGTCCCAGCACCCTCTCTGGTGTCTCAAAGCTGCACGCTGCTGTGTACTGCACTATCCACTGCAGGTGGCCTTCTGCAGCTCTGCACACTGCTAAAACTCAGCAAGAAACAAGGCACTCTATAGCCTGGCCCACCTGCCCAGCCTCTCCCCCTCTCCACTTATCCCAGAAATACAGAACTACTTTTTTAAAACAAAGAAGACTGCTGACATCCAGAACCTGGTGATGGCTTCGCTGGTAGAGGACGGATGGAGGAAAAGGAAAGTTAGGGTGACACCTTGTTTCTGACTGGAGCAACTGGGCAGGTAAGAGAACCATTCATGGAGACAGTAACAAGAGATGGAGCACAGGTATAGAGGGACAGATGAATCCCGGGGGGGTGAGTGCGGCATAGCAGACCTCCTGTGGACAGCATGATGGGGGCAGAAATCACCAGCAACCATATCCTAGTAGGTGAATGACCCTTAAGAGCAAACATCAGGGCTGAAAGATACAGCACCCTCCCACATAAAGACCAGCCCTTTGCTGGAATCCCAGGGGACCCAGCCTGGGATTTATCTTTTTAAAACAAAAAAGGAGGGCCAAGTACAGTGGCTCACACCTGTAATCCCAGCACTTTGGGAGGCCCAGGCAGGAGGATTGCGTGAGCCCAGAAGTTCGAGACCAGCCTGGGCAACACAGCAAGACCCTATCTCTACCAAAAATACAAATTAGCCAGGCATGGTGGCTTGCACCTGTAGTCCCCAGCTACTTGGAAGGCTGAGTTAGGAAGACGGCTTGAGCCTGGGAGGAGGAGGCTACAGTGAGCTCAGATTGTATCACTGCACTCCAGCCTGGAAGACCGAGCCAGATCCTGTCACAAAAGAAAAAAAAAAAAAAGCCATCCAAGGAGACTTGGGCTCATGAATCTGAGCTGATCACACTTAGAGGTACAGCCCATGCCTGCTGGGTAGGGTTATGCAGAAGCTATTTCAAGATACTTGAGGGGGGCCAGGTGCAGTGGCTCACGCCTGTAATCCCAGCACTTTGCGAGCCTGAGGCAGGTGGATCGCCTGAGGTCAGGAGTTCGAGACCAGCCTGGCCAACATAGTGAAACCCTGTCTCTACTAAAAATACAAACTATTAGCTGGGCGTGGTGGTAGATGCCTGTAATCCCAGCTACTCGGGAGGCTGAGGCAGGAGAATTGGTATGGGTAGGGGGATATGGAAATAACTTTCACTAGGAATTTCAATTTCTACAACACCTTTTAAGAACTTTTACTGACAGCGTATGGGAAGTTAAGGATCACCTAAAATTCCAGAAGACAATGAGAACAATTAAAGGTATATAAATGAAAGACAGCATAGTGCCCTGCAGCTCTTATGGGACTTCTTCCTTTTTAAAGAGCTTTCCCATGCATTAGAACCTTGTAAAACTTCTGAATAAGAAGTCAGAGCAGAGAAAGCCTACAAAAGGCACACCCGGAGCGCTTAAGACATCCTGTGGGGCGCAGTGGCTCACATCTGTAATCCCAGCACTTTAGGAGGCTGAGGGTGGTGGATCACTTGAGGCCAGGAGTTCAAGACCAGCCTTGCCAACATGGTAAAACCCCATCTCTACAAAATTGCCAGGCACGGTGGTGCGCATCTGTAATCCCAGCTACTCGGAAGGCTGAGGCAGGAGAATCGCTTGAACCTTGGAGGCAGAGGTTACAGTGAGCTGAGATCACACCACTGCACTACAGCCTGGGCAACAGAGTGAGACTCTGATGGGTTGATGGGTGCAGTAAACCACCATGGCATGTGTGTACCTATGTAACAAACCCGCACATTCTGCACATGTACCCCAGAACTTAAAAAAAAAAAAAAAAGACATCCTGTTTCTTGAGAAAGGGGCAAAATGGCTGTGACAAGTGATGCTTCAACTTCTTCTGTGATTCTTGATGGCCCTTTTGATATTTCACTCCAAATAGCCTGCATGCAACTTACTGGTATGGAAGACACCGAGACTGGGAACAGCTGCCATAGGGCAGGAGGAATGGGGCACCCAAAGGGGACTCGACATGGCTGACCACCTCACAGACTGCCAAAATTGACCCTGCTTCCCTCCACAGGGAGATGGAGAAAAGTAGGCTGTAGGGATCCACTGGTTCCATGGAAACAGAATTCTGGAGACACCAAGAAATGGAGGCCCCTTAAAGGGTTTCACTCACCCATTATTCCTTTTTTTTTTTTTTTTTTGAGACAGGGTCTCGCTTGGACACCCAGGCTAGAGTGCAGTGGCACGATCTTGGCTCACTACAGTCTCGACCTCTGGGGCTCAGGTGATCCTCCCACCTCCACCTCCCAAGTAGCTGGGACCACAGGTGTGCACCACCATGCCTGGCTGATTTTTTTTATTTTTTGTAGAGATGGGGTTTTGTCATGATGCCCAGGCTGGTCTCAAACTCCTGAGCTCAAGCAATTCAACCACCTCGGCATCCCAAAGTGCTGGGATTACAGGCGTGACCAACTGCACTTGGCCCCTTTATTCCTTTTTTGTGACAAGACTAACTCTTCTTTGTCCTGTTCCTGCTCACTGCCAGCAGATGGGAGTCTTTAACTGTACAGTCTTGGGCTCCTGAGATTTTATGGAACAAGCTCACACCCATGACTCACAGCTAAACCTCTGCTGGTGCAACCTAGGAACCATTCCGGCTGGAAGGTGCATGAGACACTAAGACCCACAGACAATGTTTTCGCTACACTTTTAGAGACACACACATACCTCTAAAACAGAGATTGGCAAACTGCTTCTGTAAAGAGCCAGAAAGTAAATATTTTAGCCTTTGCAGGCCAGATGGTCTCTGTTGTAACTACTCAACTCTGCTGTTATAATTGTCATATGGCTGCTGAAGCACAATATGCAAACAAATGGGAGTGGCTGCCTTCCAATAAAACTTTATTTACAAAAACAGGCTGTGGGCCAGATTTGGCCCTGGGCTACAGTTTGTAACACCTGCTCTAAAAAAGCAAACAAATGTTTTATATATATATATATATATATTTATATATATATATAGACACACACATATATATACATATACATATATATATACACATATATATATTTTAAAAGAAACTTCAGACCAAAAAAAGGCCTTCAGCCCAATATAATTACCAATCAAAACCAAAACATTTCCACAAAGAACTTTCAGACACTATACAGTCTTCCTTCCTCACTACTGACTGACTGCCTTTTTCTTAGGAGGGGTACGTAAGCCTCAGGTTACTTTGCTCATAAATAAGAGGCTCAGATTTATTAATTATTAATCCATCTACAAGACGGGAGAAAAAAAAACAAATTGCGTGACAAGTCAAAGGGGTCTCAGGTCCAATGGCAGGATCTCTCCAGCAGCCTGTTAACACTGACATAGCACATTCTCTCACACTGTACTGTGCTCTGGTTCCTCACACCACACCATGGGACAACTCATTACAAAAACACAACAGGTCAGCCGAGCATAGTGGCTCATACCCGTAATCTCAGCACTTTGGGAGGCTAACGCAGGTGGACCACTTGAGGCCAGGAGTTCAAGACCAGCCTGGCCAACACAGTGAAATGCTAGCTCTACTAAAAATACAAAAATTAGCTGTGCGTGGTGGTGAACGCCTGTAATCCCAACTACTGGGGAGGCTGAGACAGGAGAATCGCTTCAACCCGGGAGATGGAGGTTGCTGTGAGCCAAGATCACACCATGGCATTCCAGCCTGGGTGAGAGAGTGAGTAAGACTCTGTCTCAAAAACAACAATGACAGAAAAACAAAGACACAACAGATCTACAGAAAAGGGAAGGTCACTCTCCTGAAAAACCACAGAGGCTGTGTGCAGGGGAAAGAGGAAGAAATCTGGAGTTTAATGGGCAGATAACAATGCTTGATCCCTGCCCCAGAGCCTCTGGCTGCAGGATCCTGGAAGACAATCTTGCAGTCTCATTTCCCTCATCTGTGTAAAACACCCTTACAGAGTTCTCGTGTTAATTAATGAGGTCATATATGTAAAAACGCTTCATGATGTTAGTGATTATATCTTGAGAAGAGAATGCAGAGGCAAACAAATACCCACACTCTGTTGAAGTCACTGATTTCTCACTTCAGTAAGAGAAGGGTTGAGAGCTCTGATGACCAAAGACCTTCATATCAGGTGAACTGATTAGGGACAAAACAGATAAGTGGGTCTTGGTCAACATCCGCAAAAAATCTGGAGAAATGCACGTACCCATTACTGTCACATGACGGACCTGACAGAAGAACCAAGCAAAATCTGTACAAACTTACAAAAAAAAAAAAATGCAATTAGTGAGGACTTTTTTTTTTTTTTTTTTTTAAGAGACGAAGTCTCACTCGTTGCCCAGGCTGGAGTGCGGTGGCATGATCTCGACTCACTGCAACCACAATCTCCTGGGTTCAAGCAATTCTGCCTCAGCCTCCCACGTAGCTAGGATTACGGGTGCCCACCACCACACCCAGCTAATTTCTGTTTTTAACAGAGACAGGGTTTCACCATGTTGGCCAGGCTGGTCTCTAACTCCTGACCTCAAGTGATCTGCCCACCTCAGCCTCCCAAAGTGCTGGGATTACAAGCGTGAGCCACCATGCCCGGCCAATTAGTGAGGACTTTGCAGGGAAATGGTTTGGCTATTAAAATCTAAGCCCAGGAGGCCAGGCACGGTGGCTCACGCGTGTAATCCCAGCACTTTGGGAGGCTGAGGTGGGCAGATCACAAGGTCAGAAGATTGTGAGCAGCCTGGCCAACACGGTGAAACCCCGTCTCTACTAAAAATACAAAAATTAGCCAGACGTGGTGGTGTGCACCTGTAGTCCAAGCTATTCAGAAGGCTAAGGCAGGAAAATCGCTTGAACCCGGGAGGTGGAGGCTGCAGTGAGCCAAGATCGTGCCATTGTACTCCAGCCTGGGCAACAGAGGAGCAAGACTGTCTCAAAAAAAAAAAAAAAAAAAAAAAAAAAAAAAAAACCTAAGCCCAGGAGCCAAAGACCACACTCCAGTTTTCTCTCCCTCTGAGAATGTAATTAGACCTGCATTCATACTCTAACAGAGCAGTTAAGAGACCAAATCAGAAAAAGACTACAAAATGGCTTTGCAACATATTATCATCACCCAGCCATATGAATCTCCAAATTTTACCCAAGAGGCCATTATCCTGACAAAATCTTAGTTACTGTCAAAATTACAAATACAGGCTGGGTGCAGTGGCTGATGCCTGTAATCCCAGCACTTTGAGAGGCTGAGGCAGGAGGATCGCTTGAGGCCAGGAGTTCAGGACCAGCCTGGGCAACATAGTGAGACCACTGTCTCTACACAAAAACTTAAAAATTAGCCAGATGTGGTGGCGCATGCCTGTGGTCCCAGCTACTTGGGAGGCTGATGTGGGAGAATTGCTTAAGCCCAGGAGTTCAAGGCTGCAATGAGCCATGCTTGTGCCATTGCATTCCAGCCTGGGTGACAGGGCAAGACTCTGGCTCAAAAAAAAGTTACAAATGCATGCATGAGCTCTCCATTCCAGCAATTCTACTGGTAGAATTTCTCCTCCTGACATATTTCTACTCATACTGAGGGAAATATAAGGATTTTTATTATAGCTCCATTTGTAACAACAATTAGAGACAACCTAAAATATCTGTCACCAGGGCCCTGGTGAGATAAAACAGGACTGAGAGTCGTAGGGGCATCTAGGCAGATGGGACAGGGGTGGGAGACAGGCTTTTGCTGCATAACTTTTAATATATGTTTACATTTCGAATTAGGTGAAAATCTAATGAAAAAAATCTAAACACTTGGGGAGGGAGGAGGGGAATTTGAACATACCTTTAATCTCCAGAAGGTGGTATCCATGCCTGCCCCAAGGTTGACAATTTGACAATGACATTCTGTCTTCCGTAGAAATGCCTTTATAAGCTGACTGACACCATGGACTCGAGCAAAATATCCTGGGGGGGAGGGGAGGCACAGAAACAAGCTATCACCCAGTGATGACAGAAATTATCCCTGTGAAGCCCACCCCAGGAGAAGAGCAAAACAGAGAGCATGTGCTCTTCTGCAGTGTCAGAGGTTAATCTGCAGACTCTATGGGAGAAATAGCAACTTTCAAATTCTGTTTTGTTTTTTTTTTGTTAAAGGTATCTGAACCAAGGTAAGTATAATCTATTTCATGAAGCAATTAACTACCTTTGAAAAAATGAGCTGTAGTTTTATGTACGAAAAGTAAGTGTTTTACATTGAAACGTCTAAAGTCCATCTTGGAAATGTGCCTTTCATGGCTATAGTGAAAGCTACTCTGGACTCGGGTAAACCTGAAAATTGTGAGATCATATGAAAAATAATATTATGGGTCAGGAAACTGAGCAGATGAATGTTAACACAAAGGAAGCTATATTTGTTATCCTGTTCCCTTCACCTCCACCCTGAATGGGTTAGTCTCTATGTAAAATGGGGGTCGCAGAGAAGACCAGCAAATTGCTGCCTAATAAAATGGCTTGCTACTAAAAACACAAAAATTAGCCAGGCATGGTGGTGCACAACCGTAATCCCAGCTTCTTGGGAGGATGGACCACAAGAATTGCTTGAACCCAGAAGGCAGAGGTTGCAGTGGCTCAAGATTGCACCACTGTTAAGTTTTCGGGTGGAGGGTTGGGGAAAAGGAGATGGAAATAAAGAAGAAAAGATCACAAGGTCTGTCTGTGCTCTAAAACTATGCTGCTCAAAGTATGTGCATGGCTGTTAACAGTATGTGACTATTTTAAGAAAAAAATCTGATAGCATTTAGAAACTTTATTACAATTTGACAGAGAAATTTCAAGTCTGTTCAATCTACTAATAAATGATTTGGAATTGTACATTATATGTCATTTTCATTTTATTTTTCTAGATCATTTCTATTGTATTTTACAGAGATATCATCCGCGATGGATTGGACACTGGGGGAAAAATGTCCTCACCATACACCATTTGGGAGGCACTCTCCAATCTGGCTGCATTCTAAAGGGTCAGATACAGGGTAGAAGCGAGGGGTGCCGCCAGGCCGTGGGTGGGGGTCTTTGCCTGTGCAGCATTTGTTAGGAAATCTGCCTCAAAAGCAGGAGAGGGAATGCAAAATAAAATTGCATGTCCTTGTTTTCAGAAACCACCACTTTAAAATTTCTTGGCATTTCTTATAGAACCCACCTGCAGGATCCAACTTGAGGGCCAAGATTCCCTGCACACACAAGAATTATAGTCATTTGGTCAATTTTTCAATCTGGCTGAGAATAAGGCAGGCTCCTGTCTCAAAGCCTTTGACTTCCTTGATGGAAATTATCTGCAGAGCCTAATAGTGTCATTAACACTAAAATAAGGCAACAAAAAGTAATTCTCCATCTCTTCCCTCTCAGGCTTTACACTGCTAAGCCAGAATGGAGCTGAATGACTACCTTTCCTGCATACTCTGCTGTCTGGGAAAGAGAAACTGGGGACTTAACACATTCAGGCTGCTGCCAATCAAATGTTACACATGGCACATGCACATCCAGATACAGACTTCTCTTTACACTCTGGAGTTTCTAAGGGGCAGGCATCTGAAACCATATTCTAGCTATGTTCTGGAACAAGTTATCTGTTGGTGCGAGCTTCAAAATAAATAAATACTCAAATGGCCAACACTACTCATACTGTGAGCCGGAGAGGAAAATAAATCTACTGAAGACTCTTTTTTTTGAGACAGGGTCTCGCTCTGTCACCCAGGATAGAATGCAGTGGTACAGTCTTGGCTCACTGCAGCTTTGATTGCCTGAGCTCTAGTGATCTTCCCACCTCTGCCTCCCAAGTAGCTGGGACTACAGGCACATGCCACCACACCTGGCTAATTTTTTATTTTTTGTAGAGACAGGGTTTCACCATGTTGCCCAGGCTGGTCTTGAACTCCTGAGCTCAAGTGATCAACCTGCCTCGGCCTCCCAAAGTGTTAGGATTACAGACGTGAGCCACCGCACCCAACCCTGTTGAAGAATTTTTTTTTTTTTTTTTTGAGATGGAGTATTGCTCTGTCGCCCAGACTGGAGTGCAGTGGCGCGATCTCGGCTCACTGCAAGCTCTGCCTCCCGGGTTCACGCCATTCTCTTGCCTCAGCCTCTGGAGCAGCTGGGACTACAGGCACCCACCACCACCCCGGCTAATTTTTTGTATTTTTAGTACAGACAGGGTTTCACCGTGTTAGCCAGGATGGTCTCGATCTCCTGACCTCGTGATCCGCCCGCCTCGGCCTCCCAAAGTGCTGGGATTACAGGTGTGAGCCATCACGCCCAGCCCTGTTGAAGAATCTTAAGGGTCAAATCTCCTAAGCCTAGGCCTACTGCTGGCAGCACCTCTGAGCCCTTCCTCATCTGAGAATTACCAGGTCTCACAACACTTTCCCTCCCACCCACAGTGAGGAACATCAACAAAGCTGTAAAAGACCCACGTCCTCTAGACTTAAAACCCTCAAGCTGCACAACTGGGCAGAAATCCTCAATTTCCATCCTTAGGGAAGATTCACATACACAGACAAGAGGCGTGAAAACTAAGATATGCTCAGCCTGAAATATACAAAAGCCTTTGGAATGTCTCCTTATAGAAAAACCCAATTAAATCCACATAATTAGTCCACACACCTAGACGAGCCATAGGCAACCAACTAACCAGAGGAAAAGTCTGATGTAAACTCTAAGAGACTCTCCTCCTCATACCTGTACTATAAAGCAGTTTCTCCGTATTTATCCAATTAGTGTAGAAATACACATGTGAAAAATAAAGCTTTATGTATTTTTCTCATTGGGAAAAAAAAAGTGATTCCTGATAGGGACAGTTTACGGTGAAAGATATTTAAATGGGCTTCAAACACATGAAAATGATCCTCAACGTCACCTATAAATAGGAGAAACATTTTTAAAATTGCAGTAACATACCATTTTTCACATGACAGATTAACGAAAAATAATACTTTTTTTCGAATTCATTAAATTTAATAAAATTTCAAAAACTATTGTGATTTTAATGTGAAAGCAGATATTGTGTTCTTTTTTTTTTTCTTTTTTACTCTAAGTTCCAGGATACATGTGCAGAATGTGCAGGTTTGTTACATAGGTATATATATGCCACGGTGGTTTGCTGCACTCATCAACCTGTCATCTAGATTTTTAAGCCCTGCATGCACTAGGTATTTATTCTAATGCTCTCCCTCCCCTTGCCCCCCACCCCTGACAGGCCCCAGTGTGTTATGTTCCCCTCTCTGTGTCATGTGTTCTCACTGTTCAACTCCCATTTATGAGTGAGAACATGCGGTGTTTGGTTTTCTGTTCCTCTGTTAGTTTGCTAAGAATGGCTTCCAGCTTCATCCATGTCCCTGCAAAGGACATGATCTCATTCCTTTTTATGGCTGCAAACAAGTT
Organism: Gorilla gorilla gorilla; assembly: GCF_029281585.2. Taxonomy (NCBI): domain Eukaryota; kingdom Metazoa; phylum Chordata; class Mammalia; order Primates; family Hominidae; genus Gorilla; species Gorilla gorilla. The sequence goes on along the minus strand of NC_073242.2, from coordinate 24,782,111 downwards.
TTATAACACACCGTGTTCGTGAAGATCTGGGGAAATAAGCACTTTTGCGCACAGCTGGAAAGGGAGCACACCACGACTTCCTTCAAGAATGAACCCCTAAAACCTCAGGTAGCTGATGAGGTGCTGTTGGGGAGGGAGATGGTCACTTGCCTCTGTTGATTTCAGGGGCTTTCCTCTCTTTAGACAGTCTCACAAAGTGCTGTATGTAAGGGTCATGCCAGTAGCCAATGCTTACTGCAAACCTGGAAGGGAGAAACAAGGAGGAAGGTGAGTAGAGATTGAGTAGGTTCAGACCAAGGTCCACTGCCAAGTTCCCAGGAACCAGGTCAAGGAACTCGACGAAAACCAACCATCCACCTCAAAAGGCCAAGTGCACATTTAGTGCCCCGTTACACATGCGAAGACGCAGCCATCCATTCCTCTTTATGTTCACATTACACCACCCATCACATTTTCCACAGTGGGCTTCTCACTCCCTTCCCTCATATTGCTAATTCACTTCCCAGGACCCTACATAGCAAATAGCCTCACTTCATGCTTCATACAGAAGATGTGCAGCCATTTATTCACTCTGCAAACTCATGGCCAGAGCTAGTCAGTTAATTCCACTAAATGAAAAAGCCTGTGCCCAGAGGAAGGGAGACTTAGAAACACTCGACAAACAGCATGAATTAACCCAAGTGTTTCTCCTGACTCTGTATTAGGTGCCAATCATTTCACTCTTCTTAGGTAGGTCATAGTGGGGAAACTAGGAAGAAATGAACAAAGCAAGCACGAACAAAACAATGTGGAAAATGCCACAGTAGCCTTAATTCTCTCTAGCCAGTCTATACTACAAGGAATTAATGCTTCATTTAGCACAGGAAGCCTTCTTGCAACCACGAGTAGAACCAGCTTTAGGATGACTGAGGACTCATGAAAAGAACCGGGATCCCGAAGGCCATGCTCAGCTGCTGTGGGCCTGCAGACTGCTCTAGCTCTGAACATCGATTTTGTGAGATAAGTGCCTTCACCCTTTTAGCCAATTTGAGTCAGGCTTCTATTACTTGCAGCCCAAAGCATCCTAATGATACCCTGAGTAATGCCCCCATTTCTTGTTGCCTGCTAAGTAAGGTGAAATTAAGGGTATGGGTGTGTCATGTCTCTCAGCTTCTAGAAGTAGATAATATAGCTTTAAATCTGCTACTAAGGCTTACCTCTGGCCTGACTACAATAAGTGTTGAATTCTGCACAATCTCCCAACCTCTTCCATCCATAGACACCCAAAAGGAAGCACATGTTCAGCTGCTCCATGCAGCAACTCACCACAGAAACATGGAAAATACTCACTAACGGACACGATCTGTTATACAAGCCCAGACTGTCCAAGGAAAACAGCATACCCACACAGTTTTATAACAATATACTTAAAAAAATGGTTTTCAGTTAGTCATGACCCATGAATACAATAAAATCAATTCATTTGCAAACCTGCATTACTTTTTTAAATGTTGAACCAAGTAAAATAAAAAATAGGATGCATTACATGTAGTAAGGATTAAGACATTTATGACGCTTACTCCTGGCTTCAAGTGATTCTCCAACCTCCGCCTCCCAAGGTGCTGAGATTACAGGCGTGAGTCACCGTGCCCAGCCTACTTTTGTTTCAAGTGTGTGTTGAGGGTGTAAGTGCAATGAAAAATGTATTTCCTCTGTGTGGTTGGCAGTTTGGGAAACACTGATTTCAAAGAAATCATATAGTGTCATCTAGTGGTAAAAGCTACATCTGCAGTTGAAACAAGAATGGTAGCCCAGCAACCCACAGATGAGAATACTCATCCCACAGTTTTAAGGATCAGAAGGGACCTTAGAAATGATCTCATCAACCCTAACATCCAGTGCAAGAACCAAGGCAGCAACATCAAGTCACTGCTTGACTACTAGTTCCCCAAGGAAGGCACTCGCCCCACTGCTAAGCAGCTCTGTTGAAAACCTGATCAATTTGCCTCCCTCTGGAAGCCATAACTTGCTGGACTCTTGGATAATAAAGAGCAGGTTCTATCCTCTCACCTCCAGATTCTTTACACTGTTCAATACGACTAGTGTAGTCAAGGAACATGTGGGTGTCTGCCAAGCGCTAGGCACTGGGGGTACAGTGGTAAACAAGGAGAGAAAGGAGAGGCAGATAATTACAAGATGATGAGGAATGAAGGCAGTGACTCATAGAGACGATGAAGGTCACGGGGGAGGCCTCTCTCAGAAGGGGATGGCCGTGGCGAGCCCTGGAGAATGGGAGAGTCAGGTGTCCAAAAGGCATTCCAGACAGAAGGAAGGGCAGGCAGAAAGACTCGGGGAACACACCTGAGCCTCCAGTACAGAGAGGAGGCAGGGAGGCCAGAGGACAGTAAGAAACTGGAGAGGAGGCCAGAGGGAGAGGCAGGCTCAGGACGCAGGGTCTGGCGGGCATCTGGGACTGACCTCAGGAGCACCCTTCCCATGGTCACAGTGGTGCACAGTGGTAGAGAGTGGTGAGATGCACGGGTCCATAATGCAAACACACCCAGCCAGCAACTCCCACCGGCTCCCACCGGCTCCCACCTCCTAGTGCCCCTAACACTTTCCTCCTCCCATTCTGCAAACCCAGGTGACTGCAACAGGTTTTCATGCGCCCTAGGAAGAAGGATCTCACTGTCCAGCCTATCAGAGTGGCCAAGATGAAAAGATGAAAAGATTTGCCACCCAGTGTTGGGCAGCAAGGAGGAGGGTGCTGTCGGGCGCTGCTGATGGGAGTTCTGAAGGGAGACAAGCAGCAAGTTTCAGGATTTATAGGACATCAGTTGGAAAGTAAGTGAACCAACTGCTGAACAAATTGGCAACAAAACTATTATTATTATTATTATTATTATTATTATATTATTTGAGATGGAATTTTGCTCTTGTTGTCCAGACTGGAGTGCAATGGCGTGATCTCGGCTTACTGCAACCTCCGCCTTCCAGTTTCAAGTGATTCTCCTGCCTCAGCCTCCCGAGTAGCTGGGATTACAGGCACACGCCTGGCTAATTTTTGTATTTTTAGTAGAGACGGGGTTTCACCATCTTGGGCAGCTGGTCTCAAACTCCTGATGTTGTGATCCGCCCGCCTCAGCCTCCCAAAGTGCTGGGATTACAGGTGTGAGCCACCGCGCCCGGCCCAACAAACTATTATTTAATCTAACTTGGCTTTGGAGAGGGATAGGGAAGAGGGCACTCAAGCTGCCAGAACCTTAAACTGGCACAATCACACTGCAAGGCACTGTGATGACAAGTATAAAAGGCCTGAAACACATGCGTACACAATGACCACACAATCTCATTTCTAGGATTTAATCCTAAGAAAATCATCAAGTATGGGCACAAAGATTTCTCTGCAGGAACACTGAACACAGAGTTATAGTATCAGGTGAACAAACCTAATTACAAAATTGTATGTATAGGATGTTCCCAATTTTGTTAGAGAATACATACACACGCAAGGCTGCCCACAGCAGACACCAACGTGTTAATACACTGTCATCTCTGCACCCTGCATGACACTGTGCATCTAGTTCTGCCTGTCAATTTCCATTACACATCTCTGCTCCCAAAACCCAGAGAACATCACTTCTATTTGTATATACTGATTTCATATTCAAAGCCCAGATTCAAAAAATCAAACATCTCAGATTTGGAAAGACCTCAAAGATTTTCCCAGTTTTCTTTCAATCCATAAATGCTTTCAGTTTCCATGATATTCACATGCCACCTGTTCAATTTAGTGTGTCTTTAAATCACTCACTTTTTAAAAATACTTAGGTTTGAGGTGCTGCCTAATATTTTCTGCTAACACAACACTGTAATAAATAGCTAACTACGAAAATGATAAGCATCTGTGTAACACCTAAAATCATCTCACTTTCCTCCCACGGGAAAGACAGATCTGGTCCAACCACCTAATGCTTCATTCAAGAAGCATTTACTGACTGAGTCCTGTCTCCACGAGCGTCAACTGGAACAACGGGGCCTTCTTCTGAAAGGTGTGAAATCCCCTCCAACAGGCATTTCCTCATCTGAGGCGTCAAAGAATGAAAAGGGCTCACCCGGCCTATAAGGATCAAGCCTGGAGCCTCATTTACTTCTTTAATCAACAGTCACCAAGTGCTTACTATGTGCCAGGCATTATTCCAAATGCTTGACAAAATATGAATACACACAAATAGGAACCCTCATAAGATCGTACAAGGCAGGCTTGGCTTTACAGACTGAAGTCAGTTATATCAGCTGTGGAACTTAATTCTATAAACATAGAGAACTGAAGGTTTAATGTAGGTGTTCAAATTTACTCACCTGGATTTAAATCTGCCCTCCATACACACTTGTTTTTTCCCTCATAACACCTGAGGTGCTTAAATGATGTGTGTGTTTGTCTGTATACATGTACACGTAAGTCATGTGTTGCTTAAAGATGAGGATACATTCTGAAAAACATGTTGTTTAAAAATTTAAACTTTTTCAACGTTTTACTGTTTTATAATAACAGGTCTACTGTGTAGAGTTTCCTGAAAAGATACTGCTTTCCTGATGAAAGGAAATGGACTCTTGAAAGACAGATGTCCTTTCCTAGGATTCTTTCTTTTTCTTCTTCCCTCCTGGAGCAAAGCTACTCAAATGGACTAAGAACACTCAGTAATTCCCTGGTAAAAACCTATCCTTACCCCTGCGAAACAAGTTGTGGGAACTCTGACTCAATTTACAACTAAAAACCTTTGGAAGTCAACATTTTGAGCTATCAACTTGAAAGAAAGGAAGCAAATTAGGCCGGGTGTAGTGGCTCACGCTTGTAATCCCAGCATTTTGGGAGGCCGAGGCGGGCGGATCACCTGAGGTCAGGAGTTCGAGACCAGCCTGGCCAACATGGTGAAACTCCGTCTCTACTAAAAATACAAAAAATTAGCCGCATATGGTGGCTCATGCCTGTAATCCCAGCTACAAGAAAGGCTGAGGCAGGAGAATCGCTTGAACCCAGGAGGCAGAGGTTGTGGTGAGCCGAGATTGCGCCACTGCACTCCAGCCTGGGTGACAGAGCAAGACTCTGTCTCAAAAAAAAAAAAAAAAAAAGAAAGCAATTTAACGGGAAGTCAAGCATGAAACACACATTGCAATGTTAAAGTGTAAATAAGAATTTAGCGTATAAGGCTGAGTGCGGTGGCTCACGCCTGTAATCCCAACGCTTTGGGAGGCTGAGGCAGGTGAATCACCCGAGGTCAGGAGTTTGAGACCAGTCTGGCCAACATGGCGAAACTCCATCTCTACTAAAAATACAGAAATTAGCTGGGCATGGTGGTGCATGTCTGTAATCCCAGCTTCTCAAGAGGCTAAGGCAGGATAATAGCTTGAACCCGGGAGGTGGAGGTTGCAGTGAGCCAAGATTGCACCACTGCACTCTAGCCTGGGCAACAGAGCGAGACTCTGTCACACAAAAAAAAAAAAAAAAAAAAAAAAAGAAGTTATATATAATACAAGTGTTGTCTCAAATCAATGGGGAAATACAGACCATTCAATAGCTGGTATGGGGACAAATGGCTAATGATGTGGAATAAAATTAACACTGCAAACACTAAAAAAGACAGATGAACAGGCCAACCATAAAACCAAAGCCAGAAAAATGATAAAAGATACGTTATAATAATTGGAAATACCTAAGCATTGCCCAAAACTCCCAACCTATAAAGGTAAAGATTGTCAGATTTTGCATCACAAAGATTTAAAACTTCTGAAGCTGGGCACAGTGGCAAGTGCCTATATCCGAGCTACACAGGAGACTGAGGCAGGAGGATCACTTGAGCCCAGGAGTTTGAGACCAGCCTGGGCGACATAGCAAGATCCTGTCTCAAAAGAAAGAAAAAAAGATTTACAATTTCTGAATTATGAAATGTACTGTACAAGTTGAACCAAGAGACAAGCATCAGCTTGACAGAAAATACTGCAAGCAAAGCAGAGGCACAGGATAACTACGCCTGAAATAAAAAGTTCTTACAAATCAGCAAGAAAAACACAACCAAACAAGACATGACAAACAGTCCAACAGGAAATAACAAGGGCTGGAAGCAGTGGCTCGCACCTGTAATCCCAACACTTTGGGAGGTCAAGGAGGGCAGATCACCTGAGCCCAGGAGTTCAAGACCAGCCTGGGCAACAAAGTAAGACCCCATCTCCATAAAAAATAAAAATAAATAAATAAATTTAAAAACACAGCTGGGCATGGTAGTGCATGCCTGTGATTCCAGCTACTCGGGAGGGTGAGGTGGGAGGATCGCTTGAGCCACCAGGGAGGTCAAGGCTGCAGTGACCCAAGATTGTGCCACTGCTCTCCAGCCTGGGCGACAGAGTGAGACTGTCTCAAACAATAATCATCATCAGGAGAGAGGATTCACATAAGAAATATCAGTGACAATGAGCAGATTTTAAATGCTCAGCCTCATGAGTGATTATAGGATAGAAATTAAAGAGACAGCCTATTTTCTACCCAGCAGCTGGTAAACAAGGAAAGAGACAGACTATTGAATAATTAGCATTGCATTCACCATGGGTAGGTACAACTGATATAACCTCTTTCAAGAAGCATTTTGCAGAAACTTCTCCCTGGGAATCTATTTCACAAGAAAATTCACACACACGTGCAAAAATGCTGATCACAACACTATTTTCAGAGCAAAAACCAGAGCCACCTAAATGATGAACAACAGAAGAGTGGCCAAAGTACAAAACTGCAGAACACTGTGCAGCCATTAAAAACAATAAGGCAGATCTCTGTGAAATGACATGGACAATATGCTCCTACTATGCCACTGATATGGTTTGGCTGTGTCCTCACCCAAAATCTCACCTTGAATTGTAATCCCCATAATCCCTACATGTCAAGAGCAGGACCAAGTGGAGGTAATCGGATCATGGGGGCTGTTTCCCCCATGCTGTTCTCATGTCATGAGATCTGATGGTTTTACAAGCGACTGGCATTTCCCCTCCTAGCACTCACTCCGCCCTGCCACCCTCTGAAGAAGGTACCTGCTTCTCCTTTGCCTTCCACCATGACTAAGTTTCCTGAGGCCTCTCCAGCAATGGGAACTGAGTCAATTAAACCTTTTTCCTTTATAAATTACCCAGTCTCAGGTAATTCTTCATAGCAGCATGAGAACAAACTAATACAGCCATTAAGGGGAGAAAAAAGAACTCACTCTTCTGTCATTAAAAAATTAACCTTTTAAGAGAAAAAATAATTTGAAATTGATATCTTTTTCTTTTGAGATGGAGTCTCACTCTGTCACCAGGCTGGAGTGCAGTGGCATGATCTCGGCTCACTGCAACCTCCAACTCCCAGGTTCAAGCAATTCTCCTGACTCAGCCTCCCAAGCAGCTGGGATTACAGGCTCCCACCACCACCCCCAACTAATTTTCGTATTTTTAGTAGAGACGGGGTTTCACCATGTTGGCCAGGATGGTCTCAATCTCCTGACCTCGTGATCCACCTGCCTCGGCCTCCCAAAGTGCTGGGATTACAGGCGTGAGCCACCACGCCTGGCCAAAATTGACATTCTTGATGTAAAAATCATCAACTTTGGCAAACACATCCCAAAATTTAATCTGCTCCTTAAAAAAATGAAAACAAGGCCAGGTGTGTTGGCTCATGCCTATAATCCTAGCACTTTGGGAGGCCAAGGTGGGAGGATTGCTTGAGGCCCAGGAGTTTGAGACCAGTCTAGGCAACACGGCAAAACCCCGTCTCTACAAAAAAAAAAAAATCAGCCAGGCCTGGTGATGCACTCCTACAGTCCCAGCTACTCGGGACACTGAGGTGGGAGGATCACCTGAGCCCGGGGAGGTAAACGCTGCAGTAAGCTGTGAATATACCACTGCCCTCCACCCTGGGCCACAGAGTAAGACCTCATCTAAAAAAAAAACAAGGCCGGGTGCGGTGTCTCACGCCTGTAATCCAAGCACTTTGGGAGGCCAAGGCAAGCAGATCACATGAGGTCAGGAGTTCGAGAACAGCCTGGCTACATGGTGAAACCCCGTCTCTACTAAAATACAAAAGTTAGCCGCGTGTGGTGGCACATGCCTGTAATTGTAATTCCAGCTACTTGGGAGGCTGAGGCATGAGAATCACTTGAACCTGGGAGGCAGATGCTGCAGTGAGCCGAGATCACACCACTGTACTCCAGCCTGGGTGACAGAGCGAGACTCTGTCTCAAAAAAAAAGAAAAGAAAAAGAAAAAAAAAGAAATCAAAAACCATAAAATTTAAATTAGCTGGGCGTGGTGGCGCATGCCTGTAATCCCAGTTACTTGGGAGGCTGAGGCAGGAGAATCACTTGAACCCGGGAGGCGGAGGTTGCAGTGACCCGAGATTGCACCATTGCACTCCAGCCTGGGCAACAAGAGCAAAACTCCGTCTCAAAAAAAACACACAAAAAAAAAAACCCATAAAATTTCACTTTATTGATGGACAAGGTTTTTTTGGGTTTTTTAAAATATTTTTTTCAGACAGAGTCTTGCTCTGTCGCCCAGGCTGGAGTGCAAGTGGTGTGATCTTGGCTCACTGCAACCTCCGCCTCCTGGGTTCAAGTGATTCTCCTGCCTCAGCCTCCCAAGTAGCTGGGATTACAGGCACCCGCTGTCACACCCAGCTAATTTTTTGTATTTTTAGTAGAGACGGGATTTCACCATGTTAGCCAGGATGGTCTCCATCTCCTGACCTCATGATCTGCTTGCTTCAGCCTCCCAAAGTGCTGGGATTACAGGCATGAGCCACCGTGCCTGGCCTGATAGACAAGTTTTACAGCTAATTTATGTTTAACAGAATGTTCTAGCTCTGAAGTGGCATGTCTTCTCTGGGGATGGAAAGCAGCACCTGCCTTGAAAATATTTCAGATCACAATCTCGACCTTACTCTCTGGGGCATAGCTAAGATGTCATCAGGACGCCGGAAAGGCCCTAGGCTAAGCTGTGAGGAAAAACTTAGCTTTGTGGAGAGACCTTGTGACCTGCTAAAGGGGAGAACATTTTTCCACGCAGCTGAAAATGAGATTAAGTTCTATAATTTTCACAATGAAATTTCAGCCTTATAAGCCCCAGTCTGCTTTCTAGAACACATAGACCACTAAAAGTCAGTAAAATAGAAAACCAGAATGTTAAGACCTCATCAGGAAATACAATCTTGAACATGTGCGCTCAGTTCCCGTCACTGTGGCCAAGCTGACAAATACAGCTCATGTGGCCAAAGGTAGGAATGGTCTGTGCTCAGTATCGCGTCTATTCCAGTGGCAGAGATGAACACTAGGAACTTTCTAAATTACAACTGGGCCGATGACCACCAAGAAGATGTACGAGAACATTTAACAGAAGCTAGATCTTGTCTGTGAGTGTCAGAGAAGCCTCTTGGAGTAAGCCACATTTGAGCTAAGCCAAAAACCTTGGAGTCATCTTGGGCCCCTCAGTCTTGCCCCACATCCACTCTGCCAGAACATTCTATCAACTCCACCTTCAAAATGCACCCAGAATGTGATACATTCTCAGCACCTCCATCACCACTATCCTGATCCAAGCACCAGCCTGTCTCACAGGGGACACCCCCACAGCCGACTAACTGATCCTGCCTCCGTCCTTACCCCTGCAGTCTGCTCCTAACAGAGGCTGAAGCAATGCTATTAAAACCAAGTGAGACCACCTCACTCTTCAGTTCCAAATGCTCCAACAGCTCCCATCCCACTGAGAGGAAAAGTCGGGTCCTTACAAGAGCCTCCCTCGAGTGACCTGCAGCATCTGCCCCCGCCTCCTGCGCCCATGCTCTCCGAGATCTATCCTGCACTCATCCCCATCCCTCACCCTAGTCTTGGTGCTCCTGGAACAGGTCAGGCCGGCTCCTGCCTCAGAACCCTTCTACTCTCCTGCTTCTCTCTGCTGGACATTGCTTCCCCAGACACCCAGAGGGCTCACTCCCTGCCCCCTGCAAGCCTTTCCTCTGCACTGACCTCAGTGAGGCCTTCTCTGGCCACCCCATCTCAGATGACAACTCCTTCCAACACACCCACTGCATCTCCCACCGTCTCACACGACACATATTGTGCTGATTTGTTTCCCGGCTATTCCCTACCCACCCCCACTCCAGGAACCAATGCTCCGTAAGAGCTGCATCCTGTGTTTGGCTCACTTCTGCATTGGCAGGGTCTAGGACAGCACCTCCATAACCGAAGCAGGCGCTCAACAAAGAATGTGGAGTGAATGCACTAACCTAGGAGATAATGTGGAACTAAGCAGGCAAGGGAGGGTGGAGGAAGCGTTCCAGGCAGAGGGAATGGCATGCTCCAGGGCCCCGAGGATGGAAGAAATGGGGCATATTAGATGAACTGAAAGGATGGTGGTGATGGGGGAGGGAAGTGTGGTATGAAGTGAGGCTGGGGAAGTACACAGAGCAGGCTGGGCCCTATAGCCCACGTAAGAAATGCTGGTCTTTTTCTAATGGCAACAGGAGGCCATTAAGCTAGGGAGTGACAAGATCAAATGGGCCTTTTACAAACCTCTGGCTTCAGTGTGAGATACAGATTTGGGGGAGGTAACAGAGATCGGGAGAGCCCATTTGGGAGACTAGTACCATAGTTCAGATCACAGACGCCAGAAACAGAGGTTAAGGAAAGTTGATTCCTTTCCTTACTTAGCCAAATAATTCCCTCATCCCCTAAATACTTAGCAGATAAAAGTTAACAGGTCTGGGTGACTGCACAAGAGGGAAAGTAAAGGGGCAGTTCCAAGATGATGTCAAATTTTTTTTTTTTTTTTGAGACGGAGTCTCTCTCTGTCGCCCAGGCCGGAATGCAGTAGCACGATCCCAGTACTCTGCAACCTCTACTTCCCCAGTTCAAGCGATTCTCCCGCCTCAGCCTCCCAATAGCTGAGATTACAGGCGCACACCACCACGCCCAGCTAATTTTTGTATTTTTAGTAGAGATGGGGTTTCACCATGTTGGCCAGGTTGGTCTCAAACTTCTGACCTCAGGTGATCCACCCATCTCGGCTCCGAAAGTGCTGGGATTACAGGTGTGAGCCACCGCACCCGGCCTTAACTTGTGAACTGAATAAACCATGGCACCATTCACTGAGTTGCAGGTTGGGAATGGCAGGGAGAACACGAGGAGCTGATATGAAGCAGTTTTGGAAATAGTGAACTGGAGGTAATACTGGGACATCCAAGTGGAGATGTCCAGCCGGCGGCCTATCAGGCTAGAGTGAGCAGATCATGAAAAGGTACAGTATGTATGTCACGCAACAAAGTGCAGATGTTTACCTTGCAGCTGATGGGGAATCAAAAGGTTTTTAGGTGAGTGACAGAATAAGATTTGCGATCCTGACAATCACCCTGGCCAGCAGGTAAGAGCGCACTGCAACAGATCAGGTGAGTTAGGAGAGCCAAGCAAGGGCTATGGTTGTGGAAAAGAGAGGAAGATGTCCCTTTTGTCACCAACCCTTCTCCCACATAGCTGCTAGGAATTTTTCTAAAACACAAACCAAGATCATATCAGTTCTGCACTCAAAATCCCTTAGGATAAAACCCATACTCCTTGGGACCTTCCACGATTCACTGCCTGAGCAGCTTTCTAAATTCTAACCTGCTACCCACTCCCTACTCTCTGTCAAGTTCACCTAATACACCACTCTACTCCAGTCTCCATGCTTCTGCTCCTGCTACTGTCTTCTGCCTGGCAAACCCCAGTTTCTGGTTTATCTCTTTTTTTTGTTTTCTGAGACAGGATCTCATTTTGTCACTCAGGCTGCAGTGCAGTGGCACAATCTCAGCTCACTGCAGCCTCGACCTCCTGGGCTCAAGTGATCCCCCACACCAGCCCCAAAGTAGATGGGACTACTGGCATGCACCGCGACACCGGTTAATTTTTTGTTTTTTGTTGTTTGTTTGTTTGTTTGTTTTTTGTGGAGAGGAGGTTTCCCCATGTTGCCCAGGCTGGTCTTGAACTCCTGAGCTCAAGTGATCCGCTTGGCTTCTCCAAGTGCTAGGATTACCAGTTTATCTCTTTAACACCTCCTCCACTGTGGACAAGAGAAGAGCGGCACTGACCTCCAGGATCTGGCCTGGTGCTGTGGGCTAGGCCCTAATGTTGTTGGAAGCTGGCTGGCACCCATAGGAAGGCCATGTTGTTCTCCTGTTGGACATAAACAATCGCGCAGACCACCCACACAAGGGCACTCTGCACCACTGATGACAGGAGATGAAACGAGACCACCTCATCATTTTGTCTAAGCAGAGAAAAAAGCAAGGTCACTGTGCCACCCACGGAATACCAGACATCTCTTTCTCCCAGCTGATAGAAGTGACTGTGGCTTCTTTACATGTTACAACTTTAGCCTTACTCCAGCCAAATCTCCTTCTAGAAAAGACAGAGCTACTGGATAGAATTTTCCCACCTCCTTTCAGTACTCAACACAGAGAAAATCCCTTGACCCTCCCCCAAATCACCCAGCCAAAGCCCAGATCCTAAAGGTCTAACACTCTCTTACTGATGTGCCCCACAGCTCCTCATGGTGTGAGTCTTCCCTCCTCGCAACAAGTAATAAACCCAGCTTGCTTAACTACAGGTGTGTTTCTGGTGGTCTTTATTGGAGGAATTCACAACTGTAAAAGTGAAAAAGGATGATTACATTTCTTGGGGGAAGGCTGGGCGTGGTGGCTCATGCCTGTAATCCCAGCACTTTGAGGGGCTGAGGCAGGTGGATCACCTGAGGTCAGGCGTTCGAGACCAGCCTGACCAACATGGTGAAACCCCTTCTCTACTAAAAATACAAAAATTAGCCGGGTGTGGTGGCAGGCGCCTGTAGTCCCAGCTACTCAGGAGGCTGAGGCAGGAGAATCGCTTGAACCTGGGAGGGAGAGGTTGCAGCGAACCAACATCGCGCCACTGCACTCCAGCCTGGGCGACAACAGCCAAACTCCCTCTCAAAACAAAACAAACAAAGTTTCTTGGGGGAGGTTAAGGGAGTTTCATTCTAAGGGCTCCGATTTTCCATGTTGAGCAATAGCTGATATTATCTTGAGAATGAAAAAGGAGTGGGGTAAATCAGAAGTCTGAAGAAAGGGGAAAATGTCTGAATTAAGTATCCGGAGAAAGGGAGAGTGAGTTGATCTGGGAAACAAACTAGGATAGTCAGGTTCTGTTAAGGGCACAGTTGAGGTTGGCTGACATGATCGTAGCGGCACCAAGCCACCCTACTGTGTGATTTCTAGCACCTGTATTCAAGGCAAAAATGGATAGTTTGGTTAAACCAGCACTTTGGGTCTACTAAGACCAAAGGGCAAGGAAGATAAATGCACTGTCAACAGAATTACCGAGGGATGAAGGATGAACTCTAAGTAATCAATTAAGAGGTAACAGCAGAGGGAACATCTAAAAGACAGAGAGAACCACTGAGGTGCTATGAAGAAATGGGCACAGCATGGGAAATAGAAAATAACTGGTCAAGCAACTTGGAAAAAGGGGTCAGAGCTGGAGAGTGTTGCACTCTCATCTGTGAGGCAGTGCAGCATCAGGATAAAAGCACAGGGTGTCACGGTGGGAATGGGTGACAGAATCAGATAGGAAGAGGTGATCACTGCAGACCAGGTGTTCAAGAAAGTGAGTGCCTCGTGCATAGGCTCCATGTGGATGCTGAGGTCACCTAAGGTGAAGTCATGAACTGAGGTAGAGGACACTCTGGGCCAGGCACCCCAGTCTTCCATGAATGAGGTGAACGATCAGGAGAGCTGAACAACAGCAATCAGGAGGGCTCCAGTTGGGCAGGAAGGATCTCCATGGAATGAGACGGGGGACACACACAGGAGGACACAAAGCTCAAATCCCTGATCCTGAGATACACAGGGCATGAGAAGGAGGAGGAGCCACGGGAGAGGGCTTCAAGAACAGGATATCCCTGGGGAAAGGTCAGGGTGAAGGCAAAGGGAGGGAGGGAATGGCTAAGGAGAGGCTAACAAAATAGAAGCTGATGTTGATTATCAGGTCGTAACTGTAGAGGACACAGTGAGGGGTTGGTGGGATGGTTGGGTCATAGGTAAACAAAAGAGGGGAGAACAGCATGATGGACATCATAAGGAGAGCAGAGAAGGGAAGGAGAGTGGGCTACCATGAAAAGTGCTCAATTGATACCTATTGAGTCAAATGGAATTAGTGTAAACCTAATATATCCAACCAGAAAACTTCTGATACCACAAGTCCAGGATCACAATGATGATAATGATTTGATGACAATGAGGGGGGTGGTGATGACCGTTAACTACCAATTCTGAACACCTCCAGTATGCCAAGCACTGCTGCAAGCACTCCACATTTCACCTGCACAGCAATCCTCTGAGACAGATAACATCCTCCTTATCCGCAGAAGGACTCTGTACCAAAGGAAGAAGCAAACTAAACAGAAGTAAAAGATTTACAGGTACCCAGAAGGCTGACTGGCTTTTTATTTTATAGCTATAACTCACTCAGGGCAGCAGGAACCACCCTAACTCATAGCTACTGCACATTCAGCAACTTTAACTAAACAATATTCAGCCTGGAGGGAAATCAAAACTAGCAATAATAATTTACTGAGGGCTTCACTTTGTGTCAGATCCTCTGCATCGATAATCTCATTTAATCCTGACACCCATAAAGGTTACCTTTATTATCACTGTTTTAAAAATGAAAAGACTAGGCTGGGTGGGGTGGCTCATGCCTGTAATCCCAGCATTTTGGGAGACCAAGGCGAGCGGATCACTTGAGTTCAGGAGTTCGAAACCAGCCTGGCCAACGTGGTGAAGCCCTGCCTCCACTAAAAATGCAAAAATTAGCTGGGCATGGTGGTGTGTGCCTGTGATCCCAGCTACTTGGGAGGTTGAGGCAGGAGAATCACTTGAACCCGGCAGGTGGAAGTTACCATGAGCCAAGACAGCTGTGGCCAATAGCAACTGAAAGCCACAGAAGAAAAAGCTGAGTATAATCCACTCAAATTCACAAATTTCATAAGGGACTCTAAGACTTTAATACTTGTGTATTTATTAATTTAATCAATCACCACTTAACACGGACTACATGCCAGACACTGCTCCAAGTGCTCTACTAATATTAAATATCATTTTTGTCCACACCCACCTATGATGCATTATTATACTCCCCATTTTACAGATCAGGAAACTGAGCCACAGAAAAGTTTAGTAATTTCCCCGACTTTATACTGCCAGTAAGTGGCAACGCTCAGTTTGACAGAGTCTAGCTCCAGAATCCATGCTCTGAAAGTTTAGTCCCCAAGAACCTATAAAAAGTACAAGGTTTAATCCAACACACTGGTTTTCCCCACTCTACAATCACTACGTGGCCTCAGCCTCCTTCTCCCACCTTAAAAGCATTCTTTGAGTTCCTCTAACAGTTCACACTCCCCTACAACTTTCCTATTTTGCAAGCCTTTTCTTCTCACTTTTTTTTTTTTTTTTTGAGACATAGTCTCGCACTCTCATCCAGGTTGGAGTGCAATAGCGTGATCTTGGCTCACTGCAACCTCTGCCTCCTGGGTTCAAACGATTTTCCGGCCTCAGCCTCCCGAGTAGCTGGGATTACAGGTGTCCGCCACCACGCCCAGCTAATATTTGTATTTTTAGTAGAGACGGGGTTTCGCCATATTGGCCAGGCTGGTCTCGAACTCCTGACCTCGTGATCTGCCCACCTCGGCCTCCCAAAGTGCTGGGATTACAGGCGTGAACCACCGCGCCCAAACTCTTCTCACCTTAAACATCATTGACAAAATTACAAACTCTAATGGCACTGCTGTATTTGTCAGCACTCAACACAAAAAAATCATAATTATATATTTCATAGGTAATTATTTGCTTCCTGTCTCTCTTTTCCAACAAAGCTGTGAGTTCCAGTATGTCTGACACCATGTCTGTCTTGTTCTTGGTGTATTTCCACCATCGAATTCCTACTAACCACTGCAAAGTAAAGGCCTGGCACAAAGTAAGGTCTCAAAAAATTTTGTTGAATGAAAGAATAAATGGTGGACATTCAAGCCTCAAGTTTTCTCTTTCTCTGACATGTACCTCTGCTGGCTACGCCCCCATCCCCACCACCACACCCTTAACAGTGGAGACTTAGTGTGGTACTGGCTCTGAAAAGAGATATTACTTGGCTCTGGGCGGGTTATTTCCCCTCGTCATCCTGAGTTTCAGGTGCACAACAGGGATCACACCAACCCCCTGAAGAATGCAACCTACAAAAGAGAGAGAACCTACACCTCTCATCCTCGTAACCCATCGAGGCTGGAGCTACTATTTGCTTCATGTCTGTCTTTCCAGCAGCGTTTAGCTCCAAGAAGCCCAAGGCCTCGTCTGTCTGGCTCAGGGGCCTGCTCCCATCGACGATACCCAGGCTGGCCCCCTGCCTGGCTCACAGCAAAAGCTCAGAAACGATTCGTTAAATAAATGAAGCCCTGCTCCGTGCACTTCACAGGTGGGAAGCGAGGGTCGTGCGAGGCGGGGGCTGCATCCCTGCCAGCCTTGAGCGTATTCTTCAGATGCAGGCCCGCCTCCCACCTAGGCCCGCGCCCCAGATGCCGGCCCCGAACCCCGGGCCCGACAGGCACCTCTTGCACAGGGAAGCATCTTCGCAGGTGCCGCGCACGCCCTCGTCGTCTGCGTCGCAACTCGAGGTGGAACAGCAGGAGGTGATAGAGGACTCCCTCTGCCTAGTGGCCATGGGCGTGGAGGTTCCTGGGAGCTGTGTCCGCCAGGGACATGGAAGCGGGGTCGATGGGCGGCGGGGGACGGCGCGAGCCACAGGGAGAAAGCAACAGAACAGGGTAGGGCCCTACCTGGCTCAGCTGGCGCGGCTCAGTGACACCGCCCACGCCGGCTGCCCCAGCAACCTCTCCGCTTATTGGCTCCTCTTCCGAGTCGCTCATTGAGCAATTATCCTGCCCGCTCAGCTTTCGAAGTTGCTCATTGGATAATTATTTTGGCACCGCCCACATAACCCGGAAATTTGACGATAGGAAAAAGAAACTAAACAGTAGGAGAGTATCGCAATCCTTTCTGGGAAGTGTAGTCTTAGGTGTCTGGAGAAGTCGCCCGGTTTCTGCTTGCTGGTCGCGAAATTTTATAGCTATAATTAACTCAGGGCGGAACAGCTAGCAGAATCCTCAGCGTTCGGGCAAAGGGCAGAGAATCCAGTCAGAAGCAACATGTGTAAGTTGTTACATTCAGTCCGGGCTCAGTGTCATTCAATTTTACAAAATTTTGTTGTGTGCTGACTCTGCCAGCGACTGTGCTGAGGGCTTTGCCCCCAAAATTGCCTTTGAAATGTAGTGAGGGGGGCGGGCGTAGTTGCTCACTCCTGTAATCCCAGCACTGTGGGAAGCCGAGGCGGGCGGATCACCTGAGGTCAGGAGTTCGAGACCAGCCTGGCCAACATGGTGAAACACCGTTGTTACTAAAAGTACAAAAATTAGCCGGGCGTGGTGGCGGCCGCCTTAGTCCTGGCTACTCAGGAGGCTGAGGCAGGAGAATCGCTTGAACCCGGGAGGCGGAGGTTGCAGTAAGCCCATGTGGCGCCACTGCATTCCGTCCTGAGCGACAGAGTGAGACTCCGTCTCAAAAAAATAAATAAACAAATAAATAAAAGAAAGAAAGAAAAGAAATGTAGTGAGGGAAGTAGTGTGTGGAAAAGTAATACAATAGGAAGCCATGTAGCAGTGATCATAAATGAACTAGAGCTACCAGGTAGCAGCATCAATGGCTGAATCTCAGAAACACGATGTTCAGTGAAAGAAGGAAGTCTAACAACACTTTTGTAAAGTTCAAACCAAGTAAAACTAATGTTGTTTAGAGAAACATACATATATGGTAAAATACTGTACAGAAAAGGCAAGACATGAGAAAAAAAGAATCAGGATATTGGTGATCTTTAGGGAGCCGGGAGGGTAGCACACAAGAGGGGGAGGGAGAGGCAGGGAAGGAGCACATAGACACATCCTCAGTTTCTCACGTGGGAGTGGGTTCACGTCTGTCTGTTTCATTATGAGGCATATTCAAGATGTTCTGGATTTGTTTTGTACTAAATCTAGTACAAAATATATGTATAAATTCAAGATGTACTGGGGAAGTCGCCTGGTTTCTTGCTGGTGATGAAATTTTATAGCTATAATTAATTCAGGGCAGAACAACTAGCAGAATCCTCAGTGTTCGGGCGATGGGCAGAGAATCCAGCCAGAAGCAACCCTTGTAAGTTGTATAATAATGTTTAATATACATTATAAATTAAAAATGTGTTTGTATATTCCATTTTGTTATCTGTCAGTTGTTGGAAGCAGGAAACAGATATACTTTAAGAACTTTGAATTGCACTCATTTTTTTAAAAAGAAAATAAACAACAGAAACCCAGAATACACACCTTGGAGTGAGGTCAAATATCAAATGCTAGCTCAGTATTCTAATGGAGGCACAAGATCTCATTGATAGCCACAGTAGAAATGACAAGAGGGGAATGACTAAGGGTGGAGAGCTTTGCCAGGGGGAGTGCTGATGGGATGAAATACACCATTTTCTTGGAGTGGTCCTTTGCCAAAAGGGTAATACAAACTATTGCACAAGCATCGTCTCCCAGCTTAGCAGTGTCCACATTCCACGGGTGTTAGTGGATAGTAAGTGTTAATAGCAAGTACTATACGGTGTTAATCCCACAGGTCTGGACAGTGAGACTGGGGGTGACTGGAAGAAGGCGGAGGCAGATGGGTTTATACACTTTTGTTGTTGGATGAGCCTTTGATTCAAAATAGCTGGTGATTCAGAGGAATTTGGTCATCTTCCAGCTGACCTCCAGGGCCAGCTCATTCCATGTAAGTTCCTGGTTGAGGATCTGAAAGTTTATGACAGAGTGGAGTCCGGAGATTGCAAGCTTAGCCATCTCAGGCTAAATGATACCTTAATGCAAGAGACAATGCTGGGGTAGTCTTTGAGCCATATCCCAGCCAGAGAAAGTTCACTGCCAACTAGACTGCATCTTTTGACAAAGTCAGGAGAAGAGTTGTGGAAGTGTAAAAGCTCTTGGACATTAATATTGTGGGCCAAAAGTTAGGCATTCACCATGGAATCTCTCCCCAAAAGGCTACAATGGACAATTGTTACTTTGGCTCTCCAGTATCTCTTTCTTCTATAAAAAATAGCTAGAGTGGGCTGGGTGCGGTGGCTCACGCCTGTAATCCCAGCATTTTGGGAGGCCGAGGTGGGTGGATCATCTGAGGTCAAGAGTTTGAGACCAGCCTGGCCAACATGGTGAAACCTCGTCTCTACTAAAAATACAAAAATTAGCCGGGCATGGTGGCAGGCGCCTATAATCCCAGCTACTAGGGAGGTTGAGGCAGGAGAATCACTTGAACCCGGGAGGTGGAGGTTGCAGTGAGCTGAGATCGTGCCATTGAACTCCAGCTTAGGGGACAAGAGCAAAACTCCGTCTCAAAAAACAAACAAAAAGCCGGCATGGTGGCTCATGCCTGTAATCCCAGTACTTTGGGAGGCCGGGGCAAGTGGATCACCTGAGGTCAGAAGTTCGAGACCAGCCTGACCAACATGGTGAAACCCCATCTCTACTAAAAATAAAAATTAGCCAGGCATGATGGCGCATGCCTGTAATCCCAGCTACTCGGGAGGCTGAGGCAGAAGAATCGCTTGAACCCAGGAGGCAGAGGTTGCAGTGAGCCGAGATCGTGCCACTGCACTCCAACCTGGGCGACAAGAGCGAAAGTCTGTCTCGAAAAAAAAAAAAAGAAAAAGAAAAAAAAGCAAGGCTCCTTGCCTGACTCTAGGGGTGGAAACTTGCCAAGGTCTGGCCAATTGGCACCCAAAATCACCTTGTCATGCTTCAGAGGGTGGTGGGGATTGGGGGAAGGGCTAACCAGGTTGTTCCAATCAGAATGAATCCCAGGAGTTGAATGGAAGTTGCACAGTTTATTAGCAGAGCTCTCTTTTTTGCCACACTTGAACCTGGGAGGTGCCATCAGGTGTGGCCTGTGTGTCCGCCACGTGGTCTCTGAGGCTCCCACCTGGGGGCAGCAGCAACACAACATCCTAACCGGTGGGTGCTTGAGTTCTACTCACTGATGTTCGGGTTAGAACTTTTTGGTCACTGCGTCTAGCCTTGTGACCATCACTAGCTGCTTGGGACAGCCATAGAGACACTGTTAGGAAAGTGTGCCCCCAGCACAGTCATGGGAACAATCCTTTATGTTGTTTGTGGCAAGGAAGGAGACCATCACGCATCACCCCAGGAAGATTTAGGAATGGCTCCCTGCCTGTGTCCTAACAGTAATTGTTCTAGCAAGGGTAATGATGTTTCCTGTGGCACTGTTGCCCTGCTGCTGCTCTCTGTTCTCCTGACCCCTAAGAAATGCACATCCCTGGCAGTCAGTGACCTAGTCACTGATGATGAAAAAAATAAAATGGACAGGGAATGGCATTTGTTGTTCAACTTCTCTCTCGATGGAAAACCCCAAACTGACAACCCTGGGCTTTGCTTCGCAGTGTTGCTTGCATTCGGTCAAGGGGCTCAATGGCCCCAGCTGGACCCTAAACAAAATGAACTTACCAGGAGTGGACCCCAGCACTGGGGAGATTGCCTGGCACTCCCGTGGGGAGGAGGATGGCCACCCACGGGGCAGGCTGCTGGTCTCCCTTTCCCCATAACTTCCCTGAAGATCCACACCACGAGTGATCTGATGGAGACGAAAACCACGTGACTTGGAATTTGGAAGAGTGGAGGGGACCCTTAAAATACATGAGAATCCCACTAAATTTCAATGTGGTAAATATTTGACTATTATAGCTAATATGTTCTGCCTCTTTCAAGGACCTCTCAGCCACCATCTGCCAGAGGGCAGGTGGATGGCGTCGCTGAACCTGAGGTACCAAGGGCTGGGGCAAAGTCACGCAGAGGCCACTGCTCTGCGCCCTGGTCCTCGCGATCTTTGCCAGATCGGGCTCGTCTGGGCTCGGCTCCGATCGGTCCAGCTGGACTCGGCTCGGCTGGCCTCGGCCCCGAACGGTCGGCCAAAATGGCGGGTGGACGGCGCGCCAGAAGTGACGCGAGAGAGCGGGGTCAATGGCCCGGGTAGCTACAGCAGCCGTCGCAGCCGCCGGTCACCTCAGCTGTGAAGCCATGTAGGAGCCGTCTGGGTGTAGCCCTGCCTGCCAGGCGGCGCCCCGCGGGCTGCCGCCGCCGCTGCCTTAAAGAAGCAGTTCAACCTCATTAGCAGGTGGCCGACCTGACTATGGGCCGGTCGGCTCCGGACCGAACCACAGACCAGCCCGAGGCCAGCGCGACGCCCGCTGCCGCTCAATCGCCCCCTGGTCCTTGGAGACCATCTGGGACGGGCCGCTGCCTCCTCTGTAGCAACCCCTCGGGTGCCCCCCGCCCATTGTCCCTACCCCGGCGAGCATTGCCCTGCGAGGACTACACCCGATCCTTCTCTCTCTCTTCCGGAGGACACAGCCAGCCTGGGACCGCTGCCCTGTGCTAAAACTCCGATGACTTCTGTCCCTAACGCTGTGCCGAGCGCTGTGCTGTGGGGGGCAGCATTGTCAGACTTTCCGGGTTGACCCGCTGTTGGGAGTCCTTTAAGTGCATGGTAGCAAGAAATAAAGGGATATATGAAAGCCAGTCGGATTTGCTTAGTGAATTTCAGAACGCCTGCGAGGGAATTCGGAGGTGGTGCAGTCTCAGAAACCAGTATTCCTAGGAACTTGACTGCTGCTGCAAGTTCTTGACATTTAGAAATTTAGAACTGGGAGACACCTTGTGCAAGTTTAAAAAGTCTTCTTCCTCTTGGATTTGGAGACAGCTACTTCTCCATGTTCCTTTGGTACTGCTTGAATGCTTGAAAAGAAACATAGGCAAACAAAAATAATTTATATACGGAAGATGTGTGCTTATGGAGGGATAGCTAATGCACTGAACAAAACCTAGCTGTCATTAGATGGAGGGAGGTAACAAAAGCTACCCAGAGATGAAAAATCTGAGCAGAGACTTTGTCATCCGTCTTTAAACACTGCTTTCAAATACTACTTGTATTGATTAGGTCTCTTGGCCATAAAGAAAACCTAAAACTTCTTCAAGCAAAGATAGGAATTAGTTGTCTCCTAAGTAATCACAAGAGTCCAAGAGTAGTGTGGCTGCAGATTTGGCTACATCCAGGGGTTTCACTGTTTGGGCAGGTCCAAAGAGAGACAGTCCACTGGGAGAGTTCCCAGTCTTCCGAGTCCCAGAGAGAAAGAAAACTCTTCTCCCAGTCACTGTGACAGAGTACCAGGATCGGCTCTGAATTATTCTGGGTCCTGTACCTTTCCCCAGAAATGGACTTGAGTCAGCACCACTCAAGCCATATGGACTGAGGTGGAGGAGTGCTGGTTCCCTAAGGTAAACTGGGGCACTGTCACCAGCAGGCAGGGAGAATGGATGGTAATCAGGCAAGCAATAAAGGTCATGGTGGGCCTTTCGTTCGTAGTCCTGCTGAAAAAAGATAAGTTACTGTTTTGTTTTTTTTAAGACGGAGTCTTGCTCCGTCGCCCAGGCTAAGAGTGCAGTGGAGTGATCTCAGCTGACTTCAGCCTCCACCTCCCGGGTTCAAGCAATTCTGCTGCCTCAGCCTCCCAAGTAGCTGGGACTACAGGCGTGCACCACCACACCAGCTGATTTTTGTATTTTTAGTAGAGGCGGGGTTTCACCATGTTGGCCAGGATGGTCTTGATCTCCTGACCTCATGATCTGCCCACCTTGGCCTCCCAAAGTGCTGGGATTACAGGCATGAGCGACCGCACCCGGCCTAAAAGATAAGTTACTGTTTCTTAAAAACCCTTAGATGCAGATAATCCAGTGGATACAGTTGGTATTTTGGGAGAAGTGATAACCCAAATAGGGAGAAAAGAATACACTGGGATGAGGAGCTTGAAGGTATGAGGAGAAAGTGTCAAACAGAAGGAATTTGAGGAACATAACTAAGAGAGCATAGTGCCTAGGCTCTGGTGGGGAGTGTGTCAGGCAGTATTGATTTCTTCAGTGATCGAAGTTTCCTCTGGAGGTCCAACTGCTTTTCCAGATAGTTGTTTTTAGAAAGCCAAGGATATAAACCCAAATTCCTAGAGGGCCAAGCTAGTAAAATCAGTGACTTGGGCCAGATGAGGATCTCACGGAACCTGGAGGACCAGGACCTACCAAAGTGGCTCTAGGCCCGGTGTGGCCCACCTTTGTAATTTTCAAGAAGGGCCTGAAATCTGCATTAAACAACTACCCTTACACTCCATGGAACTAAACAAAATATGTGGGTCACCGGTTGGCAACTGCTTGTCTGGAAGGACTCAGAAATTAACAGTTCCTGTTATTTTATTTTTCCGTGTAACGTACCCTGATATTACTACATTTGCAGCATTTTCAGTTATTTGCATTTGTTGAAGAGCAGCTCATCATTCCCTTTACTGAAATCTTTTTTTTTTTTTTTTTTTTTTTTTTTGAGACGGAGTCTCGCTCTGTCACCCAGGCTGGAGTGCAGTGGTGCCATCTCAGCTCACTGCAACCTCTACCGCCCAAGTTCAAATGATTCTCCTGCCTCAGCCTCCCAAGTAGCTGGCACTACAGGCACCCGCCATGACGCCCGGCTAGTTTTTGTATTTTTATTAGAGACAAGGTTTCACTATGTTTGCCAGGCTTGTCTCGAACTCCTGGCCTCAAGTGATCCTCCCACCTCGGCCTCACAAAGTGCTGGAATTACAGGCGTGAGCCACTGCACCCAGCCCCTTTACTGAAATCTTTAAAAGGTCTAATAGTAATACTCATCAACATTTCTGTGGTGGTTTGGTTTACAAAGTGCTGTGTTAAACCTTCTGGCTTGATTCTCACCTACTGACAATGATCACTTCTTTCTTTAGAAAGAAGAAAACGTAACTTGCCAAATTACGCAGCTACTAAGTGGTTGAGGCAAGACTTGAATCAGGGCTTTTTTTTTTTTTTTTTTTGGAGATGGAGGCTGTCGCCCAGGCTGGAGTGCAGTGGTGAGATCTTGGCTCACTGCAGGCTCTGCGTGCCAGGTTGCATTCTCCTGCCTCAGCCTCCCGAGTAGCTGGGACTATAGGCGCCCGCCACCACACCCGGCTAATTTTTTGTATTTTTAGTAGAGACGGGGTTTAACTGTGTTAGCCAGGATGGTCTTGATCTCCTGACCTTGTGATCCGCCCGCCTTGGCCTCCAAAAGTGCTAGGATTATAAGCGTGAGCCACCGCACCCGGCTGTATCAGTGCTTCTAAATGGTGGCTCTCATGTCATTCTGAGTACAGGAACTGGGCTGCCTCTTCACCAGGGAAGGATGAATGTTTATTAAACATCTGTGCTTATGAAGGTGCAGGGCTAGGTGCTTTGCATACATTTATCTCACTCGTTTCTCACAACAAGCCTCAGATGTGATGTTATTTATTCCTGATTTAACAGAGGATGCCAGCGATTAAAGGGGTCATCGAGCTAGTAAATGACAGAGCTATGGACCCAAACCCAGGTTTCTCATTCTGAAACAGCTGTAAATTCTCATTACAGAGATCTAATGACCTTCTCCAGGAGTCGAGGACTCACTACCTCGCTGAATTCTCAGAGTCAAAATGCGTCTCTACCTGCTGATCCCAGAACAGTCCCCTGCTGCTGCATTGAATGAATCTCATCTCACTTCCTCGAGTCAGCCCTGCCTGTATTTGATGATCACAAACCTTATCCTTACGTTGCCAGCAGTAACAGTCTGCATCCCTCACCCACTCCACTGTGTCCCTTTCCTCCCACTGATCTTCACTCTGCCTTTTCTAGGGGAACTCTGAACAGTATTTCTGAGAAGGGGTAGGTAATGTGTGCTTTCCTTCAGTCTGAGTGGATTCCATCAACCTCTGCATAGAGCAGGGGTGGAAAGAAATCCTGTGTCATTGCAGCTTCTTTTCAATCTAAGCTTTCATGGCCTTATTATGTAGTTCACATGTTTTTGTCAGACAACAGGATGTTTTGCCTATATCATTCTATTTCCCTTTCTCAAATGTTGGAGATGCCATAGTAATTAATGAAGTACAAATCCATTTTAAAATATCTTACTGCTGGCCAGGCGCAGTGGCTCACTTCTGTAATCCCACCACTTTGGGAGGCAGAGGCAAGCGGATCACTTGAGGTCAGGAGTTTGAGACCAGCCTGGCCAACATGGTAAAACCCCGTCTCTACTAAAAATACGAAAATGAGCCGGTGTGGTGGCAGGTGCCTGTAGTCCCAGCTCCTCCGGAGGCTGAGGTGGAAGAATTGCTTGAACCCAGGAGGCAGAGGTTGCAGTGAGCCAAGATCTTGCCACTGCGCTCCAGCCTGGGTGACAGAGTGAGACTCCGACTCAAAAAAATCATGCTCCTCTCTGCTTGTTGTATGTGTCTTTCCTTAAAGTTAGATATTAAAAGTACAATAGAGTCACAGTCTCTTATCTGGAAGTTTTGAGGTCAGATAACTTTCAGAATTCAGATTGTTTCAGATTTTTCTAAAAGTAATAATGCACATATGATGTGTTTATATAATGCTCTGGGCTCTGGGACAACACCCGATAGTCAAACATATTATTGTTACTATAGCAAAATGTATGAATATTTTCACACTTCATGGATGCGTAAAGATTATACATAGCTTCATGTCAACTCAGGTAAACTTTTGTTGCCAAGTAAGTTACAAAAAAAACGTATTTTGTAGAGCTTTTTGGATTTCAAAATGGTAGATAGGGATTGTGGACCTGTCTTAGTATAAGTACCTATTGAGAGTCTGTGAAATTTTTTTACTTTAAAGAATATTTTCCATATTCCAAAAGGTTGGAAACCACAGTTATATTGTATAAGCAGGGGTCACAAACTCAAGTGCCAGGGCCAGTAAACTAAATAAGTGGGAGGCAGGTATAGGACAGTAGGGAATGGGGGGACTGTAGTGAACTGGTGAGTACCTGTTCATTCAAAGGGGAACATGGCCACGTATTGTCATGGTGAATGTGGGAGTAGTGAAGCCTCATCTTCCATTTTTAATGATACTCCAGAATGCTGAATTCCATGTGAAGTTTCTTGATATTTAAATATTGGCAACCAAAAAGAAAAAAGAAACTCACTGTATTAGCCAAATAAAACATAATCTGCAGGTTTTATCTGGCTGCAGGCTGCCTGCTTTACTTCTGGTTTGCAGATTAATGCCGATGGTATGAAAAGTTGTCAGTGTTGTTGGTAATGAATTACTTCTTGAGATGTGGATGGATACATATGTTTTGTAATTATTCATTACACCCCATATATATGCTATATGGTTTTTGTGTATAAAATATTTCATAATAAAAAAACCTAGACAGGCCAAGTCGGGTGGATCACCTGAGGTCGGGAGTTTGAGACCAGCCTGGCTGATATGGAGAAACCCCATTTCTACTAAAAATACAAAAAATTAGCAGGGCATGGTGGCACATGCTTGTAATCCCAGCTACTCGGGAGGCTGAGGCAGGAGAATCACTTGAACCCAGGAGGCAGAGGTTGCAGTGAGCCGAGATCACGCCATTGCACTCCAGCCTGGGCAACAAGAGCGAAGCTCCGTCTCAAAAAAACAAAAAAACAAACAAAACCTAGACAACTTGATAGTCACTTTATTTTAGACCTGCCTCATTTTCTGGCCAGTGGGAAGTTTCCTTCTTATCTACAAATTTGAAACTTTAAATTTTGTTATCTTGGAAAAGGGAATGAAAGCCCCACTTTAAAAATAGGAGCCCTCCTTAAAAGTAGTTTAGTGGCCAGGCACTGTGGCTCATGCCTGTAATCCTAGCATGCTGGGAGGCCAAGATGGGAGGATCACTTGAGGCCAGGAGTTTGAGACTAGCCTGGTCAATATAGCGAGACCCCACCTCTCTCTATAGATAGACAGACAGATAGATAGATAGATAGATAGATAGATAGATAGATAGATAGAGATATAGTAAAAGTAGGAGTTTAAAAAGGTTAGATTGTAGCTGAGTGTGGTGGCTCACGCCTGTAATCCCAGCACTTTGGGAGGCCAAGGCGGGCAGATCACGAGGTCAGGAGATCGAGACCATCCTGGCTAACACAGTGAAACCCCATCTCTACTAAAAAAAATACAAAAAAAAAAATTAGCCAGGCATGGTGGTGGGCGCCTGTAGTCCCAGCTGCTGGGGAGGCTGAGGCAGGAGAATGGCATGAACCCGGGAGGTGGAGCGTGCAGTAAGCCAAGATCGCGCCACTGCACCACTGCACTCCAGCCTGGGTGACAGAGCAAGACTCCATCTCAAAAAAAAAAAAAAAAAAAAAGGTTAGATTGTAATCTTTCTACCTTTCCAGGGCCATAGTGATCCGAAGTAACATTAGGTATCTGTCCTTATATTGGGACAGAAAGATGTCCTTTGTCTCCTCTCTTTTGAGATCTTTTCCCTGGGTCATCTCAGCTCCATAACTGTCACCTCATGATTGATGACTCTGTTTTATGCTTCCAGTGCTGGCATCTCTTTATCCCTAGTGATGCTGCCATCTCCATCTTGAATGTCTCTGCTGACATGGCCTGCTAAACTTGAACTCATAGGCGGGACAATCGCTTGGGCCCAGGAGTTCACAACCAGCCTGAGCAACAGAGGGAGATTTCATCTCCATTCTTTCATTTTATTATTAAAAAAATTCAAAATAAAATGAAATTGAACCCATGAACTTCATCCTCAAATTGGCTTCGTTTCCCCCTGTCCTCTAGTCCATAAGGCACCAAACTTTGGCCTGCAGGGTAAATCCAGCCCATTGCATGTTTTATACAAAAGGTTTGTTGGAACACAGCCACACACTACAGCAATAGGGTTGCCTAGTTGGAATAGTGATCCATACAACTCACAGGTCCTATAGTATTTACTCTCTGGCCCTTAATAAGAAGTATTCTGACCCCTGCCCTAAGGTATTGAATGCCCTCATGTTACTCACCATACACTTGGCAGTCCCCCTGTTTCTCCTCTTTTTTTTTTTTTTTTTTTAGACAGAGTCTTGCTCTGTCGCCAGGCTGGAGTGCAGTGGTGCGATCTCGGCTCACTGCAACCTCCACCTCCTGGGTTCAAGCAATTCTCCTGCCTCAGCCTCCCAAGTAGCTGGGATTACAGGCGCACGCCACCACACCCAGCTAATTTTTGTATTTTTAGTAGAGACAGGGTTTCACCATGTTGGCCAGGATGGTTTAGATCTGTTGACCTCATGATCCGCCCACCTCGGCCTCCCAAAGAGCTGGGATTATAGGCATGAGCCACTGCACCCAGCCTCTCCTCTGTCTTCTATACCCTGGCTATTACTGTGATCTGGCAGTGCTACCTCCTTGGTTATCTTTTGACTCGGTCTCTCCTTCTCTGTGGCTGTCCTTCCTGTTACCTTCATCAGGTGCTCATTGTTTCTCACCTGCACTCATAATTGTCATCCAGCTGGCTTTGCTGGTTTGAGCTGGATTTATCCCTTTTGTCATCTAGCTGTCACTTCTGTCTGATGTGGTAGTCACCATTGTTACAATTATATCTGTTCTATCCTAAATTATTTTTTTCCAATGAATTCTGTAGAGTTTAGAATTCCTACATTTATAGGAAATTAATATTTATTTTTGACAGTAATTCCAAATTTCCTAAGATGATAATGCTATCATTTAATTTATTCTCCAGAAAGCGATGCTGCACTATATATAATGCATGTCATTATACACGACATGATGAGTATCGCCTTTTGCCACCACCTTAGTTGCTTACGTATGTTTTAAAAATTTGCTAGCTATTTAAATTTTTTTCATTAAGATGGAAATGAATGTGTCCTTATATTTGTATTTCTTTATATGAGTTTTCTGTATGTGTCATTTGTTTATTTAATTGTTATGGAATTGTTTAGTTATGAATTGAATTATTCAATTACCAATTCCAGTCAACAAATGTCTATTAAGAACCTGTCAGTAAATTTTCAGGCCTGGCATGGTGGCATGCCTGTAATCCCCCAGCACTTTGGGAGGCTGAGGTGGGCAGTTCACTTGAGGCCAGGAGTTCAAGACCAGTCTGGGCAACATGGTGAAACCTTGTCTCTACTAAAAATACAAAAATTAGTCAGGCATAGTGGCATATGCCTGTAGTCTCAGCTACTTGAAAAGCTAAGGCGTGAGAATCGCTTAAACCCAGGAGGTGGAGGTTGCAGTGAGCCAAGATCATGCCACTGCACTCCAGGTTGGGTGATAGAGAATCTGTCTCAAAAAAATGAGAAAAAAAAAAAAAAGAAAGAAAGAAACTGTCAGATGTGGCTGAGGGGAGACCAGTCTGTAGGTCCCTAGTAAAGAGCAAGGATAAAAAGGCAAGGCCTCAAATATCCTGTTAAAGTTGGACTCCAGGCAGTGGGAACTTCATATAATTTTAAGCAGGGAAGTAACATTATCAGATTTTCATCCTAGGAAGTGGACCCTCACAGCAATGTGAACGGACTCAAGATGGGGCCAGTGGTGGAACCAGCAAGATCAGCAGGGAGTCAGCTGTACCAGTTGGTACAGGGGACAGGAAGGAATGGATCACTGCCATGGGAACAGGAGAAAAAAGGAAAGAATTAGAAAATATCTGTTCGTTCATTGGATATGCAGTGGATGAGAGAGAGAGAGATCAATCATGATTCTGAGGGCTCATCCTTGGGTGATAAGGATATAATGGAATATATTGAGTTTCTTTTTAGACATGTTGATTTTGAGAAGCCCATGGACATCCTGATAGAAGTATCCAGCAAACAATTAGATAAACCAGCGTGGAATCAGGAGAAGGATGAGGTTAGACATAGACATTCAGAAGTCACTGGCATACCAGTGAAAGTTGAATCACGGGAGTAGATAAGTTTGTCCTGAGACTGCAAGCAGAGTAAGAAGATCCTGTTAGCTGATGATGGTATCTTGGAGAATATTCACATTTAAGAAGTGTCAGAATGGCCGGGTGCGGTGGCTCACACCTGTAATCCCAACACTTCGGGAGGCCAAGGCAGGCGGATCACCTGAGGTCAGGAGGTCAGGAGTTCGAGACCAGCCTGGCCAACATGGTGAAACCCCATCTCTATTAAAAATACAAAAAATTAGCTGGGCGTGGTGGTGGGCGCCTGTAGTCCCAGCTACCCAGGAGGTTGAGGCAGGAGAATCGCTTGAACCCGGGAGGCAGAGGTTGCAGGGAGCCGAGATTGCGCCACTGCACACCAGCGTGGGCAGTAAGAGCAAAACTCCGTCTCCAAAAAAAAAAAAAAAGTGTCAGAACAAGAAGCCACAAACAGACTAAGAAAGAAGGTTCTAACATTAGGAGGGAGAGTGGTATCATTAAAAATGAAGAATGCAGAGAAAATGTAAAGAATGAAGATGTGGTGTTTCATATTTATCAGGCACTACGGAAAGGTTAAGTAAACAGTATGCATTGGATTTAAAAGAAAATAGCTGGGGCATGAGTGAGACAAGATTTTGTAGAGCTTTCAAAAACAAGTCAATGAACAACGAGATGGTGATCTTTCAGAGGCTTGGCTGTGAAAGGTAGACAGATAAAGTGGCTGGTTGCTGGAGGAGCAGAAAGGAGAATGTGATGTGCCAGGAAAAATGGACATACTTGTGTGCTTAGGGATAGAGACAGATGAAAGACAAAGCAGAATGGGAGATCAGTAGAATGAGGTCTTTGAAGAAGTCTGAATGGGTAATGCCCAGGGGACTGTTAGCCTTCAACTGCAAAGCTGGATCCCTTTCCTCTGAAACAAAAGGGAAGGAGTATAGATGAATGAAGAGAGGATGGTGGGATATAGGCAAGGGGGTATGGGGGTCTTGACTGCTGGTCTTTAATGTCTGCAAGAGGGTAGAAGGCATGATCATGCCTGAGGAAAGTGATAAAGATTTGGAGGGGCCCTTAAGGAAATTGATCTCAAGGGAGCTGACCACGGACATTTGATAGCATTTGGGGCACAAACTGCTCAAACGCTGATGAATAGGAGCTGTTGAAATGAATTGGAGGATATCTATAGGAAGAAATTCTACTTTTAAAAGGAATAAAATGGAGTCATTCACATTTTAAGAGATCTCCAAAATGTAGTGATTTTTTTTAGAAAGCATATCAGAGAATAATATACTATCATTAATACAGACATGCACATATTTTTAAAAGATCTGGAAAAAATACAGATTAATAATAGTTTTCTGGGAAATGGAAAAGAGTAGGACATAGCCAAAAAACAGAACTTCTACTTTTTTTTTTTTATCTTTGTTTCTTGAGACAGGCTGTCACCGTGTTGCCCAGGCTGGATTGCAGTGTTGTGATCACGGCTCATGGCAACCCAGACCTCCCAGCCTCATTTGACCTTCCCACCTCAGCCTCCTGAGTAACTGGGACTACAGGTGCCCACCAGCACACCTAGCTAATTTTTCTGTTTTTTTTTTTTTTTTTTTTTTGGAAACAGGGTTTCTTCATGTTGCGCAGGTTGTTCTTGAAATCCTGAGCTCAAGCTATCCAACCTCCTCAGCCTCCCAAAGTGCTGGAATTATAGGTGTGAGTCACTTCATGCTGAACTTTAAATTTTTTAATTTTTATGCAACTTATGCTTTTCTGCTGTTCATCTGTTTTTCTTATATACCAACTATACACTCGTGTATTTTACAATATTTGATCCTTAACACACGTGAATATTTTAATTACCGAAGGCATACAAAAATACCTGCTCCTTATAAAACACTGAAAGCATTATAAAACTACTTCAACTATCCCTCAAACACAACCTCAGTCTGGCCAACACCCAGCCTCACAAGAAGCAACCATAGTGTGAACTTGTGTGAATACCTTTACAGTTCTTCAGAGAGACTCTTTTTTTTTCTTTTGAGATGGAGTCTCGCTCTGTCGCTCAGGCTGGAGTGCAGTGGCACGATCTCAGGTCACTGCAACCTCTGCCTCCCAGGTTCAAGCAATTCTCCTGCCTCGGCCTCCCGAGTAGCTGGAATTACAGGCATACACCACCATACCCAGCTAATTTTTGTATTTTTAGTAGAGACAGGATTTCACCATGTTGGCCAGACGGGATTTGAATTCCTGACCTCAGGGGATCCACCCGTCTCGGTCTCCCAAAGTGCTGGGATTACAGGCATAAGCCACCACACCCAGCCAGTCCTTCAGAGACTCTTAAAAATTTTCCCTGGAATAGTTTTATTAAATTTAAAGAAAGTATGACTGAAAATGAAATGACTGTTTCCAAAAGGCCATTAGTGATAAAGTAGATACACAGCATGGCTTGATCTTTCATAGTCTCTGAGAATCATCTCTTGCCTTGACAGCCTATCAGCCCAGCTCCTGCACTCTGGCCAGGTGACATCAGCGGAGGTGCAGATGCGGGCAAAGCCTCTGCAGCAGCATTTGACAGATGATGCCCCGACCCACCAGGCCCAAGTCCAGCCAGGCTCCTAAGAGAGAGCAGAGGGGCAGGGACTGGCATCTGCTCCTCTGGGTATGGATGCTGGGGTGTTTCCTAAACTTTGTTGTACATTTTTAGCGAGTTTGATCTTTCCTGGAGAATTATGAGGAGGAAGACTTGTTGGAAGAGTAGATGGAAGAGATTCTGTTTTAAGAAATTTAACAAAAAGTTCTGAAAAAGAACCATTAAGGGCAGGTTGCTGATGCAGCCCCAGTGGTGTTTTAGGGACACTTTTTGATCCTCCTTCAAGCCACCCAGTCGTCCACCTGGTAGCAGTTTCATGCTCTTCCTGAAACAGCGGCTCCATTTCCTCCCTTGTGATACCCAGGATGCTTCCCATTGCTTGTAACACTTCATGTTGTTTGTGTTTTGGTGTGTGGAGATAACTAATGAAGAGGTTTCTCATTAGGAGTTTGTGGACTTTTCCTTCTGTGCTGCTGGCTAACTGTATGCATTTCCTTTGGAAACTATCCAGCCTTTCCTGTAGGACCACATTTTGGTTTTCAAGTTCTTTGATTTGTTGCTCCTGATATTCTATTTTCTTTTCCCTGGATGTTCCTGTGATTTTTTCATTGTCCTGTTTTAGTTCACCCGTATCCATTTCTAAAACTGATATTCTCTTCTTCAGATTTCTCACTGCCTGCCTCAAAAGTTCATTTTTATTCATTTTTTTAGTGAGATTTTCTCTCAACGAATGTATTAGACTATTTTTGGTTCTGATGAAAAGGTTTTTTCCCCGAAGTAACCTGTCTAAGGCATTTTGTTTCTCCTTCAGCTGCTGAATTTCTGAATGCATTTGCTCGTGTTCTTTTCTTTCTCGTTCTGAGATGGCAGCAATGGAATCAGACAGTCTTTGATTGTCTCCTTGGAGGGATCTAATGGTCGCATCTTTTTCCTGCAGTGATTTTCTCAGCTTCTCGATCCCTTGCTGGAGCAATTTAGAAGACTCACTTGATAGAGCAGACTCATTTGCATGAAGAGAGTCTGCGGTGTGTGAAGAAAGTGCTTCTCTGGGGAGCTGGGGTAAAATATCCAGCTGTGGGAAGAGACTGTCTTTGCCGTCACAGAGCTGCGTGATGCTGTGCTGCGTGTGTGCTAACTCCTGCCCCAGGTTTTTGAGTTGAGTTTCACTCCCTTCGTATTTTTGGATCAGATCTCTGTGGTTCATCTGACACTGAGAATCGTCATCACTGTCAATTAAAAGCTTTGCCTGAAGTTGACAAAGTTCCTCTTGGGATTGGGCTGCTCCCTGCTGCATATTTTGCACTGTGGTCACCAGCTTCTCTTTCCACGCGTCCACTTTCTTAACTGGCTGTTTTAAGATATTGAGTTCTTGTGGAAGCCCCTCATACTGATTGTTAGTAACAGTTCCAATGTTATGACCAGTGCTGGATGTTTGCAGAATTGTCACTAAAGGCTGACATTTCTGACTTAATGCGTCTGTTTCAATATCTTTTTCTTGATTGAGATGTGATGACTTCAGAACATTGTCTATAAACCTCTCCTGACCACTACTAGTGGGTGATTTTTTATTTTCCTCTTGTAGCTCACACAGGCCTCCTTCGTTGTCAGCAGTTACATCCATTCCATGGTGATACTCTCTTTCTAGATAGCTGTTTTCCCTAGCTACCTCTTTCCAAACAGCTGATAGTTCTTCTGTTTCCAAAGCAGGTGCTTGCAGTTGCTGCTGAAAGTGAGCAACACCCTTGGTGTCAGAGGCTGAAGCCGTTCTAGCCTGAAGGCCCGGCACCTCCACATCTTCCGCTGGATGATGTGAGTGAGTTTGCCCACCTCATTGATGGACGGCTCATCCATCTGTTTAGTTAAAGTCATATTCTTGTCATGTAGAACTTTAATCTCCAGTTCTTGTTCTTTTGTTCCTTTCACTAATCTTTCAGTTTCCAGTTTACATGAATCAGGCTTTTCAGTTCCATCTTCTGTATGAAGACACTCAGCTTCTGTTGTTTGAAAAACATCGTGGTCTGTTTGAATGTCGTCTCGTTTTCCACACAGGTTGGTTTTGATTTGTTGTTTTGCATTTTGCAAGTTCTTAATTTCTTCATCTTTGGCTGAAAAGTGCTGGGTGTGTGTGATATCCATTTGCTCTTGCTGGCATTTAAAATCATCCATTTCCTGTTTCTGGTCTTGTAAAGACCGAAGTAGTTGCATCTTACTGTGCAACTGCTCTTCAGTTATCTTTTGATATTTTATTTCTGCCTCAAGACTATTATTGTTTCCTTTCAGTTGAGATACCTCAGTTTCTAGTTCCATAATTGGATCTTCTCTAGGCTTGGCCATAGGTGCGGTTTGACTATGTTGAAATGTCTCATTCAGTGGTTCTATGAAGACCACACATGCTTCAGTGTCCTTGATTTCACAGTTAGGGAACTCTTCCCCCTTATCTGTTCCCTGTATCAGCACATTTGAGATGTGGTTGATGAAGGAAGTCACATTGTTGCCCACTCGCCCCATGGAACGGCCTAAGCCAGAGCCAGGGCCCCCAAACCAGGAAGACATTGGTGGATCTTAGAACTGACCTGCTGTCCTTCGTGAAAAGCATCCAGTGCACTGGGATTCGCGTCCAGTGTGGGCAAGTCAGGGAGGCCCTGTCTGTTTTTTAATGCCGTTCGAGTATTGAAAAACTATCAGGCCAGGCGCGGTGGCTCACGCCTGTAATCCCAGCACTTTGGGACGCAGAGGCGGGCAGATGACCTGAGGTCAGGAGTTCGAGACCAACCTGGCCAACATGGTGAAACTCCGTCTCTACTAAAAATACAAAAAAAATTAGCTGGGCGTGATGGTGGGCACCTGTAATCCCAGCTACTCCAGAGGCTGAGGCAGGAGAATTGCTTGAACCCAGGAGGCGGAGGTTGCAGTTAGCCGAGATCGCGCCACTGCACTCCAGCCTAGCACACAGAGCAAGCCTCTGTCTCAAAAAGAAAAAAGAAAAACCATCAGTGGTTCTCTGTTGCTCCCTAGTTCCATGGCAGGCAAAACCTTTCTTTGCAGCCACCTCCTGTTCTATCCCCTACTGAGTACACACTCTTCCCCAAACCCTTCTCCCCATGCTCTTTAGTTGTCCTGACTTATCTGAGGTCCACTTGGACTGTTTCCCTGCTTTCCTGGCCACACAGCTCATTGCTCTTCTATCTGTGCCCCCATAGAGCTCTCCTCAAGGATGACTGTTGACATCTCTGTCTTTCCCATGAGCTCCCAAAGGTGGGGACTGTGTGTCATTTGTCCCTCCTTTTTATTCCTTCCCATTTCTTGACATTTAGCGTGAGCTCCATAAATAATGGCCACATTAACCAAGATCTGAGATCCTCAATACCTTGGATGAAGTCCATCCTAGGATATGTGGTTTATACCTGGGGACTTGCTTTTGCTCATCTATGAATGTTCAGCTGAGCTCTGCTGGTGCAGGTGTTTCTGTAGCCTCATTAGCAGTGGTGGGAAGCCCAGCAGCTTAAGACGTTAGCTTCTGATGCAGGGTTCACTAACTCTCCACATATTCTGTCCCTGAGTTTCTGTTTATTGTTTGCCTGTGATTCTCTTTGGTGCCATCCCACACGGTGTTATCACAACCAATCCTGTGTTTTCACTGAACATCCTGCGCTACTCCTGCTCTAAGTCTGACTAGCTTTTTGTCTTCCTGTGGTCTGGGCTCAACAGCCACTTTTTCCAGAGAGAAGCTACAACAGCTTGATAAGTTTGGAAAGGTCATTCTTAGATAAGACTTGGGATTTATCTGAAGGTTGTTATTATTTGTTGTAATTCTCAGAATAGCTAACACTCCATGAACCCTCACTAGGTGCCACCAAACACATTAAATGAAGTACATAACATGGGGTTCCTAAACAATCACTATGGTGGTGGTATCATTATTATTATTATTATTTTATGGTTATGATTATTCCCATTTCACAGTGGAGGAAACATTGCTTAGTAAAGTGTACCTGTGAGCATCTAGGCCAGAGATTCAGAGTCTGATTTGACTCCAGAGCCATTTCTTTCTTTTTCTTTTTCTTTTTCTTTTTTTTTTTTTTTTTTTTGAGACGGAGTCTTGCTCTGTCACCCAGGCTGGAGTGCAGTGGTGCGAACTCGGCTCACTGCAACCTCCGCCTCCCGGGTTCTAGCGATTCTCCTGCCTCAGCCTCCTGAGTAGCTGGGATTACAGGCACGTGCCACCACGCCTGGCTAATTTTTGTATTCTTAGTAGAGATAGAGTCACTATGTTGCCTAGGCTGGTCTGCAGCTCCTGACTCAGGCAGCCTGCCTCAGCCTCCCGAAGTTTTAGGATTAAAGGCGTTAGCCACTGCGCCTAGCCTCCAGAGTCATTTCTTATCACTCTGTTTCTTATCACTGAGTTTATTCTGCCTGAGGGCAAGAGAGTAAAGCCAATTTAAATCGTGCACTTCCGAGCTCCTTCCAGGCTGCCCTAGAATCAGGGCATTTATGGCCTAGGGCACAGGGACCCCGGAGACTACGGTGCTGCAGTGCATTAAGGCTGCTACCCTCCCAGTCTGTCCCGCTGCTCACTCTGCCAGCTGTTGCTACCCGAGCCTTCTCCTTGCAGTGGTTCTCAATGCTTGCTGCACTTGGGAATCTCCTGAGGAGCTTTAAAGAAAAAAAATGCGAGGCCCCACCCCCAGAGGTTCTGATTCATTTCTTCTGAGTTGGGGTCCAGGCATCCGTATTATTGGGCTTTTTTGACAACTTTATGAGGTATATTTTATAGGTCATAAAATTCACCCATTTTTCCCTTTTATTTTTACTTGACAGGTAATACTTGTACATATTTATGGGATACAGAGTGATATTTTGATACATCTTCACAATGTGTAATGATCAAATCAGGGTAATTATCATGTCCATCAGCTGAACGTTTATCATTTCTTTGTGTCGTGGACAATGAAAATCCTCTTCTCGTTTTTTGAAAATATACACTAAATTTTTGCTAACCCTATGCATCCTACAGTGCTACAGAACATTAGAACTTATTCCTCCCATCTAGCTGTGACTTTCCCCATCCTCTCCTCCACCCTACCCTTCCCAGCCTCCAATAACCACAATTCTACTGCACTTCTAGGAGCTTTGTTGTTTTTAGCTCCCACGTACGAATAACATGGGATATACATCTTTCTGTGCCTGACCTATTTCAAAAATTTTCCCATTTTAAGTATACAAAATGATTATTAGTAAATTTACAGAGTTATATAATGAGCACCACTATCCAATTGTGGAACATTTTCATCACCTCAAATAAGAGCCCTCTTGCCCCTTCTAAAGTTAATCCCTGTTCCTAACCCTCCAGCTTCATGGCCAACCACTCATCTACTTTCTACCTCTATAGATTCTGTCTCTATCGAGTCCCGTTTTCTGGCCATTTCATGTAAGTGGCATCACCTGTATTATTTTCAGAGGCCCCATGATCGTCGTATGTAGCTCTGGTTAAGAACCACCGTTACCTCCTAGATCTTTTTTCACTAATTTTCTGAGTGGCTCGGAAAACTCAATAGGCCCCTGCCAGGGCTGTCTCTTAGATAATCTGTGAGCTAAATGAGTCCTTGTAAGTTGGACTGAGAACTTAATGATCATTTACAACCTGTTTTTATGGGGATGAGCTTGTCAAAGTCCAAACGTGCTGACCTAGTTTGGAAGGGAGCCTGCACAACCTGTCTTCAGACGCTGCGCGCCTCCCGAGCAGCCATCAGTCACAGCGCTGAGTCAGAGCCCAGGTGTGGAGGGAGCCCCCCACCCTGTGTGGCCTGGCCTTGGGCACTTTTGCTTTAGATTTTCTGTGTGGCTTTTCAGCTCCTCCTAGCCCCTGGCTGCCTCACCAGAGCAATAAACTGGACTCCTCCTGAGCTCCCTTCTCTTTAGGCAGTAGCTCTATGCGGATGTACTGTCTGCATCACAGTATTTTACAAAATTTTCTCACATACTTTTGCCTACTTAAATACATTTGATATCTCAAACTCAGCTGCCTCCAGGTCCAAGCAGGTACCACGAGTGACCGGAGCAGGCTGGGGAATGAGGCACTTGGAATTTCTGGGAGGCCACTGAGGTGGTCGGTGGTGGAGAAGCAGTTTCCTTCAGACTTTGCCATGAGCAGGAATCTTTGCTGGAGCTTTGAGACAGTCCACATGGTTAGAGCAGCGATAGCAAATAGATTCCATTTCATGTGCCAGAGGGGAAAAAACCAACTGACCGACCAAAATGCCACGTGGATAAGCTTACATGTGCAGGAAAACGATAAACCTCAATTCAATTTAGGGTAAACTGTAACTGTTCATCTTAGTCACTGGAATTCAAATAATATTATCAAGATTAAGATTGAGAAGGGTTTTGTTACTGTTGTTTAAAGTAAGAAATAAATGTTATTACCATGTCTTAGAGAAGTTGTAAATATGTGGGCAAAATACCATCATTTGGGGAAATAATTCAGAGTATAGAACTATTAGACCTATTTTTCCCATACCATTGCCAAAATATTTTCTATTGCATCATTTCCCCCTGATAAGTATCCTTTTTCTTTTCAGTGTTATGCATGGGAACAATTTTTTCCCAATACCATCCCTTTAGAGTTCTTGAACTCTCTTATGACTTTTAAACTGCTTTGTGGCAAGTATAACAATTTTTTTTTTTAAGTTTCAGAGGGTCCTTTATTATTTTATTTTATTTTATTTTTGAGACAGAGTCTCACTCTGTCACCCAGGCTGGAATGCAATGGTGTAATCTCGGCTCACTGTCACCTCCACTTCCCAGGTTCAAGTGATTCTCCTGCCTCAGCCTCCCGAGTAGCTGAGACTACAGGCACACGCCACCACGCCGAGCTAATGTTTGTATTTTTAGTAGAGACAGGGTTTCACCTTATTGGCCATGCTGGTCTTGAACTCCTGATCTCACGATCTGCCTGCCTTGGCCTTCCGAAGTGCTGGGATTACAGGCGTGAGCCACCGCACCTGGCCGAGTCCTTTATTTTTAAAATCCAATTAGGTAGATTGTAGATTCATCCCCAGAAATGTAAGAAGGCAGCTAATCTAATGAGATAAAACAGTTAAAAACTCATTCAGTAGTCCTCCAGCTCACTATGAAATCAAACTATTGCATCCAAACTGGGCTCAGAGGCTCAGGTGGATTTTGTAAACACTTGTAACAGGAGGTGACAGTGTTGCATAAAATCAGATTCCCAGCAGAATGAAATCCACTGCCTAGCCCTGGGTGGGCTCTGTAATTTCACTGTGAATACAAATCATGTTGCATGCAGTAATGTTTATGTTGTTGCCCTATATACAATATTCAGATTTCTTGGTAGATTAGTCATAGTCTCTTATTTCTCAAAAATGCATTCAGATATTTCCTGGTAACCAGCATTGAAAATGAGCTCATTAAAAATTCTCTCCATGCTTCATTTTTTCATTTTAATTGACGTATCAGTCAGTGTGCAAGTGTAAAAGCCAGCAGAACAGTGATCTCTCATGTGAAATTGTAAACCAAAAACCAACAGCCCTGTGAGCCCAGGGGCAGTGGGAGCCATTGATGTTTGATGTTAGTTAGTGTTGGCGCCTCGGCCACATATTTGCCATCCTTGGGTGGGGGGTGCTCTTGGTGGTAGAAAGATGAGCCCCTGCTCTCAAGGCCCCAGAATGGCTGAAAGGATTGAAAAGGAGCAATTTGGGAAAGTCTTGAAAAGCCAGCGTCTCTCAACCTCTGAAATGCAAGTTGGGAAAGTGCAGAAATCCCCCTTCTGAGTAAGAAGAATTTGGATTTGGGAAGTGATTAAAAAGGATTGAAGTTTCATAGGAAAATGGACTTCACTTGTACATAGATCAGGGGTCAGCAAAGTCTGGTGTGGGGGTGAAATCTGGCAGCTGCAGGCTCAGAATGGTTTTCACATTTCATTTATTTGGAGACCGTGGTCTTGCTCTGTCACCCAGGCTGCAGTGTAGTGGCAGGATCTTGGCTCACTGCAACCTCTGCCTCCTGTGCTCAAATGATCCTCCCACTTCAGCCTCCCGAGCACCTGGTACTACAGGAGTGCACCACCAAGCCAGGTGAATTTTTGTCTTTTTTGTAGATCTGGGGTCTGTGTTGCCTAGGCTGGTCTCAAACCCCCGGGCTCAAGCGATCTTCCTGCCTCAGCTTCCCACAGTGCTGGGATTACAAGCGTGAGCCAACGTGCCTGGCCCCAGCTGCTGTTTGAAAAATACTGAGTACATCCTACTTCCAAAGCACCTCTCCTCCTCCTCTCAGATGCCACCCCCTTGAGCTCAGGCTCTTATCTGGAGCTCACCTTACCTGGCCATCTCCTGTGGCCTCCTAACTTTTCAGCTTCATCTATCCTTCCTCAGTATTCTTCATGCTGAGACCAGAGTCATTTGAAAAACACATTTATGGCCATATTTGCTCCAATTTTAAATTCTTACACACCTGATTGCTCTTAGGTACCTAGTGCTTGGTTCATGGAATATGATCATAACGTATGACTGGAGAAATAATTACAGATACTCTGTGTCTTTCCCCAGGATGAAGATCGTCTCCCAAGTAAATATGTTGAGTTTGACTGGGCACCGTGGCCCACACCTGTAATCCCAGCACTTTGGGAGGCCAAGGCAGGCAGATCACTTGAGGCCAGGAGTTCGAGACCACCCTGGCCAACATGATGAAACCCTGTCTCTACTAAAAATACAAAAATTGGCCCGGCATGGTGGCATGCACCTGTAATCACAGCTACTCAGGAGGTTGAGGCAGGAAAATCACTTGAACCTGGGAAGTGGAGGTTGCAGTGAGCCATGATCATACCACTGCACTCCAGCCTGGGTGACAGAGTGATACTCCGTGTCAATAAATAAATAAATAAATAAATAAGTTGAGGTCAACTTTCAAATGATCATCATGAGAAAGCTACACAATATTAAGTAAGTGTGGTTTAGCCAGAAGAAAAAGAACCAGGTAGAATTCACACCCAGCTCTCGGTAGATGGCAGATTTCACTTTAGGGAGCTGCTTTCCTTTGACCCCCTCCCCACTTGCTTTCTTGGCCTGGGATCCTCACTCCAGCATGTCGTGCAGTCTTCAGAATGCGCTATCCTTTTCCTTACGACTCTTCTAGCAATTAATGTAATTTGCCTGAACATTTAAAAAATGACCTCTCATAATTTCATAATCTGAATCTTTATGTGTCTTTCTTGATCCCCAGGGCATAGAGAAGGTTACCTGGCCCAGAGTAGATGTGCAGTAAATGGTTTTTGTATGTGTGAATGAGAGGAAGACTGAAGTTAGTTATTATAGATGAGATATTATGGGGCCATTCCGAGTCCAGTATTCAAGGAGTTTGCGAAGTTGCAGATGACAAGTTTGCTAATGTGTGCTGAGTGTTCGTGCCTAGTAGCATGTTAAGTGGTTTGCTTGGGTTGCTTCATTCAGTCCTCACAGCAGACTCGTGAATTAAGTGCTATTATCACGTTTTTGCAGATGAGGAAACTGAGGCTCAAAGAAGATAATGTGCCCAAGGTCACCTCGCTAGGAAAGAGTGGAGCTGAGATTTAAACTGTGACTTTAAGCCCAAGTTCAAGGCTTCTTACTAGTTTTAACTACATTCCCATACCCCTTTTAATCAATCATGTAAATAAAATCTTAATTCTTTTAAAAAATTAATATGTTTCAGCTTGTCCTGTAGAGAAGACTAATACTTACAAATGGGAAATATTCGTCAAGCTTTATTTTTTCTAGTTTGCCTTATGAAATTAAGTTTTTCAGCCTTTCCCAATATAAAGCTATATTTTATATTAAATATGCTTTTTATTTATTTTTTTGAGACGGAGTTTTGCTCTTGTTGCCCAGGCTGGAGTGCAATGGCACAATCTCAGCTCACTGCAACCTCTGCCTCCCGGGTTCAATCGATTCTCCTGTCTCAGCCTCCCAAGTAGCCGAGATTACAGGTATGAGCCACCAGGTCCAGCTAATTTTGTATTTTTAGTAGAGACGGGGGTTTCATCAGGTTGGCCAGGCTGGTCTTGAACTCCTGACCTCGTGATCCACCCACCCTTGGCCTCCCAAAGTGCTGGGATTACAGGCATGAGACACCGCGCCCAGCCAAGTCTTAGTTATTTCTACATGTAAGTATTTCATGATCTGTTTGTGATTTGGACATCAAATGCTGAGCATAATGCTTCGCTGACCTCACCTGAGACCTGCATCCACTGAATTTTTACTGTATGTGCTTAGGGCCGAATGTAATTAAAGTCTTGTTTATTTACTTCTTTTTTTTTTTTTTTTTTGTAAATAAGGTCTCCTGTTACGCAAGCTGGAGTGCAGTGGCAGGTTCATAGCTCATTGTAGCCTCAAATGTAGCCTTCCCAGTAGCTAGTGAAGGCCTTTTTAGAGGGGCTTTTGCTTTGAACAGTAGCAAATATATATTTGCCATTTTTGTAGTGAGTGTCTGCATTTGTGCAGTAAATGAGCTCATGAGTAAACTGAGGAGTACATGGACTCATCTCCTCCTCTTTCTTTTCTTTTTTTTTGGTTCAACATATTTCTGTTGAACAAATGTACATACACACTGAACAGCTATATCCTGTAGTTCAGTATATTTCTGTTGAATGAATGAGTCTCTACCACTTGTTTATAAATATAAACATTTATGTAATTTTAATAAACAGTGAATAACATACATGTTTTGTAACTTGCTCTTTTCATGTCAGCATATATAGATCTGCATTGTTATTTATAATTGCTTTATTGTACTCCTTTGCATGGAAATTCCCCTCTATTTAATCTATTTAATTTTAATAGAGGGGAAATTCCCCTCCATTTAATCTGTTCCCTACTGATAATCATTTAGATTTTTGCCTTTTTATTTTTTGTTTTGTTTTGTTTTCTTTTGAAACAGGGTCTCACTCTGTTGCCCAGGCTGGAGTACAGAGACTCGATCACAGCTCACTGCAGCCTCAGACTCTTGGGCTTAAGTTGCCCAGGCTGGTCTTAAACTGAGCTCAAGCAGTCTGCCCACCTCAGCTTCCCAAAGTGCTGGGATTACAGGTGTGAGCCACTGTACCCAGCCTATGTTTTTATATTAAACAGTGTTATAGCAAATGCAAGTATATGTGCATGTTTGCAGGAATCGCTAGTGCCGAGTTTGCACATTATGAATAGCCACTGCCAGGCTTTTCAAGTCCTTTTTTTACCAATTTACAGTTTCACTGAATTGGGTGAGGAAATTTCCTGCCCTACACCCTCTGTCTCACTTTGTTTTGTGCTGCTGTAACAGAATATCTGAGACTGGGTAATTTCTGAAGAACAAAGATTTATTCTTACAGTTCTCAAGGCTGGGAAGTCCAAGGTCAAGGGGCCCACATCTGGTGAGGGCCTTCTTGCTGCATCATCCCATGGTGGAAGGTGGAAGGGCAAGAGGGCATGCTTGCCTGCAGGAGAGGAAGAGGGGGGAAGGGGCCTGTACTTATTCTTTTATCAGGAACCCCTCCTGCGATAACTAACGCTTTCATGAGGGCAGGGCCCCGTGACCCA
The DNA here is from genome assembly GCF_029281585.2 of Gorilla gorilla gorilla. Lineage (NCBI taxonomy): Eukaryota > Metazoa > Chordata > Mammalia > Primates > Hominidae > Gorilla > Gorilla gorilla. The sequence continues at coordinate 24,738,023 of NC_073242.2, read as the reverse complement.
TGCCCTCTTAAAAATCCGCCCCCTCAACACTGCTGGATGGGGAATGAAGTTTCCAACACATGAACTTTGGGGAACACAGTCAAACCATAGCATTCTGCTCCAGCCCCCCAAATTCATGTCCTTTTACATGCAGAGTACATTCATTCCATCCCAACAGGTTTAATGTTTTCATTTGTCCTAGCACCAAGTCAAGAGTCCAGAGTCTCATTTGAATCAGATACAGGTGAGACTCCGGGCAAGATTTCTCCTAAGGCAGATTCCTCTCCGCCAGTGGGCCTGGGAAATTAATGTGCTTCCAAAATATGATGGTGGGTCAGGCATAGGACAGCAATTCCCATTCCAAAGGGATTCGTTTCCTGTTGTTGCTGTAACAAATCACCACAAAGTTAGTGGCTTGAAGAATACAAATGGATTATCTCACATTTCCGGAGATCAGAAGTTTGAACCAGATCTGCCTGCACTACAATCAAGGTGGCAGCAGGGCTGATGAATGCCTTCCTGGACACGTGAGGGAAGCATCTGCCTCCTCACCTTTTCCAGCTTCTTGGGTCTGCCCTGTTCCTTGGCCTCTTCCTGCATTTGTCAAAGCCAGCAGCATTTATGCGGTGCCTTTCTTCCAAAGTTGTGTCTTCACGGACTTCCTGGGCAACTGTGAAGGACCTCTGTGATTACACTGGGCCTGTGGGGATAATCCACGCTAATCTCCCTTTATGCTGATTAGCAACTTTCATTGCATCTCCAACCTTAATTCCCCTTTGCTATGTAATCTAACACATTCACAGGTTCTGGAGATTCAGAAATGGACATGACTGGGGAGGGGAAAGCATTTTTCTGCCTACTCTAGATCCAAATGTCAACCCAAGGCTGAACAGCCCTGATTTCAAAGGACATATGCACACATGACACATATCCACACGTACATGCATTACACACACATACCTGTACACATTTAGACAGACATGTGGAGCATCTTTACAGGTCAGAACACAAATATACACCTCTACCTCCTTTTTATGGCTGCACAGTAAGCCATTCTGTGGATATACCATGTTCTACTTAACTGCATGAAAGCAAGGCAGCACCACCAAACCCTCCAGCCTCATATTCAATCTAATTGAACTGTGGCCTGAAGACAGCTCAAGACCGTCAAACCTCCACATCACAAACGGTTCCTCCAAGGCTGTAGGGATCTACTTGAGCCTTCATAATAGCCAACCACAGTAGCAGCTACATTTGCTGGGTGCTTTCTATGCCCCAGACACTGGGTTGACACCTACATCTATTCTAATTCTCAAACCAGGCAAATCGGATAGGATCCACTATTACTCCCATTTTACATATAAGGAAAGTGAAACTCCAAGAGGTAACTTGCCCAGGACCCCAGCACTAATAAGTGGGATTGTGGGATTCAAACCCAGATGGCCTGATTAGCCACCCCTAGACTTAGTTTATCTAAACCGGGGGTCAGCAGACTACACCTGAAGGCTCAATCCAGCTCACTGCCCATTTTTTATGGCCAGAAAGCTCAAAAGAGTGGTTATTTTTAAATGACTAGAAAAAAACCCAAAAGAATAATAATATTCGGTAACACGTGAAAATTATATGAAATTCAAATTTCAGTGTACATGAAAGTTTTATTGGAACACAGCCAGGCTTATGTGTTTATGTGCTATCTACGGCGGCTTTCAGGCTACAACAGCAGAGTTGAGTTGTTGTGATAGATACCGCCGTGTGATCTGCAGAGCTCAAAACTGACTCTCTAGCCATTTATCCTTTCCCCAGTCACAGAGAATCTGGTCCTCAATCTTTCTGACTGCTTCACGCTGAGAAGGGGCATTGTGGGATAATGACGAAGAACGAAAACGTCATGCCTATAGCTGAAGTACTCACAAGTGCCTGGCTGGCATCCAGCTTGATGGAACATGGTAATATGGGTCCTTTTATCTTGGTTTTAGAGCAACATTTCAAGCCATGCTAAGATGATTAATAACATAGATAACATCCGGATGCGGTGGCTCACACCTGTAATCCTAGCACTTTGGGAGGCCGAGGCAGGTGGATCACGAGGTCAAGAGATCGAGACCATCCTGGCCAACATGGTGAAACTCCATCTCTACTAAAAATACAAAAATTAGCTGGGCATGGTGGCATGTGCCTGTAGTCCCAGCTACTCGGGAGGCTGAGGCAGGAGAATCGTTTGAATCCAGGAGGTGGAGGTTCTAGTGAGCCAAGATTGCGCCACTGCACTCCAGCCTGGCAACAGAGCAAGACTATGTCTCAAAAAACAAATAATAATAATAATAGCCAGTGTGGTGGCGCACGCCTGTAATCCCAGCTACTCGGGAGGCTGAGGAAGGAGAATCGCTTGAACCCGGGAGGTTGAGGTTGCAGTGAGCCGACATCACGCCACTGCACTCCAGCCTGTGTAATGGGAGCAAGGCTCCATCTCAAAAACTAAAAATAAAAAATAACATAGAGAATAAAAATTTTAAAAATACCTCAGAATATGGAGTGGATCCCTTGGGGAATCCAAGAGAAGACTCCTCAGAGCTCTGGGTTCTCTGTATGGTTTCTTATTTCAGGTCTTTGGCTGGGCTTTGAATACTAACTTAAGGCGGTAGAAGGGTTCACACGACCATGAGTGTTTCCTCTAGAGGGATCCCAGAGGGACTAGTTTTACTCCAGTACGGTGAGTCCATGGGTAACACTGGCAAACTTGACAGATGGGTGGGTGGTCAGCAGCACCGCAAAGGAGCTGACCCATTGTGCTTGCAGCTGGTCTTGAGCCTGGTGGGACTGCCAGGTCTTCAGCATGACCTGGTTCCCCAGTTTCAAAGAATAAAGAGGCACAAGGAATTGGAACCTGTTAGAAGGAAACTCAGAGACTAGTTAACATACTTCCTAATGATTTTATATATGAACTAGCTTCTCTTTCTGGAGAGGAAAAATCCTCAAGTATCAGGGAATCTGGAGAAATGGTCTCCTGTACAGTATTTCAAAGGGGCTAGGAGCCAACCCACTTCTGGGGTATTCATATCTTCAGCAGGGCAAGGGGCAAGACTTTTCCCCAGGTAAGATTTGTCTCCTGGCAACTGGGGTCCCCTTGGTCACAAATGGGTCTGTTCAGTCAATGACAGGCTTAGGACTTTATTTTTAGTTTGGCCCCTTTTGGTCAAGATATGCCAGAGGCAGCATCAATAGCCAAGCTTTTATTTTGTCCCATATCATTGCTGGGGTGGTATGGCTGCCTGCTCTGGGTCCATCCTATCCCTCAGTGGGACTTCTATGGCCAAGGGACTCAGAATCAAAAGACTGATTTTCAATTAAACATTCTAGGCCAGATAGAAATGGTGGTGGGTAGGCACTCATTAATCCTGAAAACCTTTTAAGCAACACAAGGGTCAAAAAGCAAAATGTAAGATTAAAATTCCTGTCCTCTTAAAGCCAGGCCCCCATGGCTAGCGTACAAAGCATATCAGCTGCTTCATCTGAGGTGCTCCAGGTGGCATTGATAAGTGGAGTTGGGCAGTTCCACTTATCTCGGGTAAACAGATCTTACAGTGACTTTTATCCAGTCCACGCTCAGGAATAACCTCCTGTGTGTCTGAATTATATATCCTTCTACGACTGTTCAATTGTGAGCTGTGGGCCCTACATTAACCAGACATGCTCTTCCACTCTGCAGCATTTAAAACAAAAGACACTGCTTCCAAATTAGTTATTCTCACAATCCATTATTAGGAAAGGTGCCTCAAGGAAGCTGATGATACCAGTCTACAAAAGGGAACACTTCCTTCACATCACACCATTTGGCTTCAGTAGTTACTTCGTTTTGCCTTTCCCTACCTTGACTACCTTCTTGGAAACCACAGGTCTGAGAGGCACCAGAAACTACCTCTTTTGTGGGTGGCTTTGAGGCTAGTGATCTAAACTCAGACCCACATCTGAGCTTGGTCCAGCCTCAAGGCCCAATCCAGCACTCTTACTTTAATTTTAGCTATTATAGATAACAATAACTGAGGAATGAATATTTCACTTTTTCCTTATTAGTTTGGATTTCCTTATGCATCCAGTAGTCCAACTCCCCAGGAATTTGATCCATCTTTAAATTCCACTGGTTCTTGCAATGGCTTTCTATTAAAAAGAAAAAAAGTAAAAAAAAAAAATTAAAACAACAACAACAAAAAATTCCACTGGTACACTTTACCTTTAATAACTGAATGCAGCACAGCTGCAGCTCCAGGTTGCCACCCAGGAATCATAGGTTAATGTAATAACAGGTATACTACAGTCTTCTTCTGAAACATAATTTTTCTCTGGCCAGTTCCCCATCTCTACCAAAGACAAATCATGGTAAGACCAATTTATTTGCAAATTAAGTTTTAGTCTTATTATACTTAGCCAGATTATTTGCGTAAAGTACAGCAAGAATTATTGTCCATATAGGCTCTTTTAAGTTGGCTTTGCTGGAACTTTTCAAAAGGAATCTCAGATTCAACTTTTAAAGGCCTCTCAAGCTCAGCCAATAATGTATCTGTGCCTGCAGATACCTGTACAAATTGGGTGAATTCCTCTCCTCTCAAGGTGTCAAAGTAACTTTAGATTCCTGGGCCTGTCAGAAAGTGACATTCTTTACTTAGCACAGGTCAGGAATCCTGCAAAGGAACTACATAGAGAGGTGTGAGGCCAGTCTTTCCAAGGGACATTTATCAGCTCTATAAAGTCAATCTCAATTCCTCAAAGCAGTCTGCTTATATCTAAAAATGTCATTCCAGTTAAACCCTTGGTCAGAAAACCAGTACCTCCAATTATGTGCTGTTATAAAAGAAAACATTCTTATTGAACTTATGCACATAACTATATTGCCACAAGTTAAGAATATTCGCAAATAGTTTTTGAATTCTGGAGAAATCAAGCAGACAGCAAGAAATCTGCTTTAAATTTTATTTACAAGAGTATACTCAATTGTTAAGGGCTACAAATAGCTCAAGAGAAAAAAAATTTGACACTGAATAACAAAAAGAATCAGCAATGTTTCAAACCAAAAAAGCCACAAAAGAATTAGTTCAGTCCTCTATTAGCTCAGTCCATGCAATTAACTCTTGTTTTGCTTCATACTGGGTTAGCAATCTTTATGACCACATCAGCCTTTTAATTAGAGTCCTAGAAGTTTTCTGTCTAATCCAACAGCACAGTCTCTCTGACATCATCAGAAACCTGCATTCAGGAGTCTTCCAAGGAGCAAATTTTGGACCGTAGTTGACTGTAAGCCGCTTTTTGAGAAGAATCCATTAAAACAATAATCGTAGATGATAAAATTTTTAAGACATTCTAGTCAAAGACACATTAAAGATACAATTGTCAAGGAAATCTGGTTATTTCTGTGGCATACAACAATTTAACATAATACACATATTACTAATGGCATATACTAAGACATATCAGGATTTTAGGAATGCCATGTAATTTTGGCACACATTTATAACACATTTATATAAATATAACCCAAAGAAGGTTAAACACCATTTCATATTTGACAATGCTTCCTGTGTAATTTTAATATACCAAATAAGCCTAATATGTCTCTTTTGGACTTCAGGGGACCGCATATCTTTTTTTTTTTTTTTTTTTTGAGACAGAGTCTCGCTCTGTCGCCCAGGCTGGAGGCTCACTGCAAACTCCACCTCCCGGGTTCATGCCATTCTCCCGCCTCAGCCTCCCGAGTAGCTGGGACTACAGGCGCCCATGACCACGCCCAGCTAATTTTTTGTATTTTTTTAGTAGAGACGGGGTTTCACTGTGTTAGCCAGGATGGTCTCGATCTCCTGACCTTGTGATCCACCCACCTTGGCCTCCCAAAGTGCTGGGATTACAGGAGCCACCGCGCCCAGCCAGAGGACCTAATATCTTTTCAAAATATATATTATTTTTTGTTTGTTGTTGTTATTGGAGACAGGGTCTCCAAAACTCTGTAGCCCAGGCTGGAGTGCTGTGGTGCAATCACAGCATAGCTCACTGCAGCCTTGATCTCCTGGGCTCAAGCAATCCTCCCATCTCAGTCTCCAGAGTGGCTGGGACTACAGGCACATGCCACCCTGCCCAGATTTTCATGTTTTTTGTTGTTGTTGGGTTTTTTGTTTGGTTGGTTTTTTTTTTTTTTTTTTTTTTTTTTGTAGAGACGAGGTCTCACTATGTTGTCCAGACTGGTCTCAAACTCCTGAGCTCGAGTGATCTGCCCACCTCAGCCTATCAAATTGCTGGAATTACAGGTGTGAGCCACTGCATCCACCACTAATTTTTCTTTTTTTTGAGACAGTCTCGCTCTGTTGCTGGAGTGCAGTGGCACAATCTCAGCTCACTGCAACCTCCACCTCCTGGGTTCAAGTGATTTCCGGCTAATTTTTGTATTCTTAGTAGAGACGGGGTTTCACCTTGTTGGCCAGGCTGGTCTCAAACTTCTGACCTCAAGTGATCCACTCACCTTGGCCTCCCAAAGTGCTAGGATTACAGGTGTGAGCCACCATGGCTGGCCTTTTTTTAAGTTAGCTTAAGGTCAAAGAGACTGAATTTACAACTTGATTTTTTTTTTTTTTTTTTAGACAGAGTTTTGCTCTGTCACCCAGGCTGGAGGGCAGTGGTGCAATCTCAGCTCACTGCAACCTCCGCCTCTCAGGTTCAAGTGATTCTCTAGTAGCTGGGATTACAGGCACACACCACCACACCTGGCTAATTTTTGTAGTTTTAGTAGAGGTGGAGTTTCACCATTTTAGCCAGGCTAGTCTCAAATTCCTGAACTCAAATGATCTGCCTGCCTGGTCTCAGCCTCCCAAAGTGCTGGGATTATAGACATGAGCCACTGTAGCCGGCCAGAAGTTGAAATTTTGATGTTGGGAAGTTCATCAGTCGAATATCAAAAGTTTAAAACATTTGATGCCACAAAATAGGATCACAGTTCATTATAAAATATTATTCATTTAGCCAAAACGATAATTCAAAGATTTCAAAAAAAACCAAAAAAACAAAAAACCAAAACACCAAAGACCTTTTACTCATTGATATGAAGGAGACTCAGTTTCCCCAACTGTAAGATCCAATGAAGACAGCAGGAAGCCAACTAAATGTCTGTCTCTCTCCTTTTTTTTCCTGCAGTTTACTTAAAAGGTAAACAAAAATCTTTGATCTCTTATTAATGTTTTAGGGGTATTATTAATGTTAAAGCTAATAAAGCCTTATAAACAAATCTAATTTTAATCAGTTTGACCACGAAGTAAGATTTCCATACGCCTTGTATAACCTTTTACAATTTTCTGTTAAAGAGTAGATCAGTGGTCCAGGAAAACTGTTATTCCGACGCAGGGGCCGGACGCTTGCCTGGCATCAGTGTGCCTTTGATATTAATGTTTACAGAAAAACTCTAATTTTATCCCTCAAAGTTGGCCCTTACAATCTCACGCGCCCACCTCTTCCGCGATAGTCCCTGGGCCTAGGGGGATTGAATATTGTAATTACTGGCCCTGCGTCTCATGAAAGCATTTCATTTCGATTGTCACCTTCTCCCAGGTCTGAAGATGAGGCTTTGACTGGTGTCAGTGTTCAAGATTTAGCAGGAATCTGTGCCTTTTTCAGACTCAGGAGTCAAAGCCCTGTAACTTAACAGCAGAAGGACTTTAGAAGCAATATAGAAAGTTACATGGATGTAAAAACCTTAATTCTGTTAGATTTATTTTTAAGCAATATAAAAACTAATGATGACATAGGAATTATCAATAAAACGTAAATCTGTTCGTTAGGCCAGTTACCAAAAGGCAAAGAAAGACCTTCTGCAGTGTAATTGCTTCTCCTTATGGGAAGCCCATTTAGATAACCTTGTTGCCCAGGCTGGAGTGCAGTGGCGCAATCTCGGCTCACTGCAACCTCTGCCTCCTGGGTTCAAGTGATTCTCCTGCCTCAGCCTCCCAAGTAGCCGGGCTTACAGGCTCTCAACACCACGCCCGACTAATTTTTGTATTTTTAGTAGAGATGGGGTTTCGCTATGTTGGCCAGACTGGTCTCAAACTCCTGACTTCAGGTGATCCCCCCGCCACGGCCACCCAAAATGCTGGGATTACAGGCATGAGCCACTGTGCCTGGCCCCAACTCCGTAATTTGAATCAACTTTTAGATAACTTCTGAGTTAGATATTATTCTTTTTCTCAGTAAAGATATAACTTCTGTGACACATTTTATATACGGAATTACATATTAACTAGAATTATTAGTAACCTTACATTTTAATGAAAAACCTAGGAAGCAAGAAATCCTGAACTGTTTACCAGATATTAGCATTTTAGATGACAACCTTCCATAGTTTTTTAAAAAATCTTTCCCCATATCATAACCCTTTCTTAATTTAAAATGACTCAGACATCTAATGAGCGCCAAAACCTCAAGATTTTTAAATTACAGAAAAAGTTCACATACATTTACCCCATTCCTATTTTATGCATTTTTAGCCATTTCTCTACATTAATTATGAGAACTGAGATATTAGACAAAGCCAGTCATTGCTTCCTTGATAATCATTTTTATAACCAATGAATATCAGGTGTTCACCTAATTAAGAACTTTAAAATTAAAACACATGGGTATATTTGCCAATAACTCAGAAAATTCAGCTGTTTTTATTAAACGACAACATTAGTCTTATTTATCAAAAAAAACACACACACACACTAAGATTATTTTCTTCTTGGCTGGGTTTATAGTCTTATAAACTTTTCTGTCAAACTCTGACACCTTAACACATCTAGCAAATATAACACCCAGACAAAAAGGTAGGCTGACAAGTCTGAAGACATTTCTATTTTACCAATAATGTTAAAGTCAGCTTATTAAAGATTTACTTAAGTCACATGAACTTGGAAAATGACTGGACTTATTTACCTAATTTATGCACATTCTTTTTTATTTATAAGACAATTTGGTACCCTGTGAAAACTATACAGAACATCCAGAGACATACACACAAATACAAAGATCCAACAGCTTTTACCCTGGAATTCTAGCCATTAGATAGCAATGCAGACTCACTGGTTTATGAACATGTTCACATGGCTAAACTTTGTTTGCCCCAATTGGTAATCCAGTGAAGGCTGTGAACCAAAATTTTGGGTAAATCACTTTCCATGGCAGTTTGATTTTTAAAGGCCAAACCTCCCCAGACTTTAAAGAATACTGGGGCCAAACAGTACCACTGAAGAACATCACAAGCAGCCAGGCCCGACCTTGCTTAGGACAGCAGCAGAAAAGCCTGGATACATGGAACTCCATCCTGCCTTCCCATCCAACAGAAAAACGAACGCAATTATAAGACAGCAGTACAATTCAAAGACCCATGGAGAGTCCCAGCCTCCCCAGACTTCAAAGAACACTGGAGCCAAACAGTGTTACAAAATAATATTATTTTCCTTTGTTCCATTGGCTCATAACTATATTCAGACTAATTCTAAAGAATGCACCCAGGTGGGCTACATTCTAAGATCAAATTCTGATTTCTCGTGACTATATCCACACACACACACATAAATAATTATGAAAATACAATCTAGCCACAGTAGCGACTAACAAGCCCCCAAGACCATCCAAGCCAAAACAGTTGAGGTGCTTCCCTCTCACAGTCAGCTGGGCTTGTTCAACCTGCAAATGCAAATTCCTTCACAATTCCCCACCCAAACTGAGAGAAGCAGATCCTGCCATCTGGTACCCACAAAAGACAACGGTCAGATGCATATGTCACATTTCAAAGGCTGCTCTTCCTAGACAATCAGGAACACAGTTAGAGTCAGCAGCAGTGGGGACAAAGAGAGACAGACAGAAATCCACCTTTGGCCAAAAAAAGGTCAGGCAGCTGCTTAGGAGGGCCTCTGAGACTCTCCCCATCTGTGGCCACCAGCCAGAGGCAACCCATTCCTGATTAGTGGACCAAAATCTGTTACCGAAATGCCAGGGGTTCAGTATAGGTTCAGTATAGGTCCTGCACAGAAAGCCAATCATTAAGAAAAGTAATGCCGGGGAAGAAAACTTTATTATATTATGGTTGACATCAGCCCAAGAGAACAGGAGATCAGTCTCAAATCCCTCTCTCCAGCTGACTAAAGCCAGAGGCATCATATAGCGGGGGGAAGGAATTTAATTATGAGCAGGAAGACAGCAATCAGGCAGGAGTAAGGGATCAATTGTGACGACTGAGGGGTCGGGAGTGTCAGTGTCTGCACGCAGCAATCAGGTGAGTTTCTATCCCTTGGTGGAGGAAGGAACTCCGATGAGACTCAACAGGGCTTGCTGGGGCCGGAGGGTGAGGGCGAATGGCAAACAGCATGGGGAACTTTTTGGATGATGGAAACGTTCAGTGTCCTCCTCAGGGTACTGCTTAGGCACAGATGCAGACATTTGTCATAACCCACTGATTTGTACTCAAGATGAATGTGTTTCACTGTATAATTTTTACCTGCATTTAAAAAAGCAATTGTGTGAAAACTACAAGCTGCAGGATACCTAGGTACTGTATGTTACCACTTGGTAAAAAACTGAAGGGTATGAGCATTCTCCCTGACACACGCACTCACGCACACTCAGGAAAAGGCATTTGGGGGTGGCTGTTTTGGAGCGGGTGTCCTGGTGGCCAGCATCAGGCTGGCAGGAGCCACGCATGGCGCTGGGGAAAATCACTAATGCAGAGGGAGACGAGGCCAACCCAGAGATGAGGAAGGTGTAGGGAAGAACAGAGGCCTGCCCTGTTATTAGGGCTGTCACCGAAGACCAGCCCTAATGAGGCTCTAGGCCAGGCCTCTGCGTTTCCCGGCAGTGCCCTACCCTGGGTGGGCCTCTGAGCAGGCGCTGCCTAGAAGCATCTCATTGCGAGTTTCTCTCCTTTGTTTTAGAGACAGGACCTCCAGACTAAAGTCAGATCCAACTGCGCTGGATGTTTTACTTGGAGCCAACCAGATGACTTCTATGAACAATAGGGATGTCTTCCTGGTTTGATGGCCTTGACTCTGGCTTAAGCTGTTCCTTGGAGCAAGTGGGCAGCAATGTGGCCACATCTCAAGTGTGCTCATAAATGGCACAGAAAAGGGGAAGAGTTCCTAACAGTGAGATAAAGGAGACTGAAGCCAGTATGAAATTCTTAATATCAGAGAATGAGGGACTTCAAAATCTTTGTAGTGACCCGGGAGATACGTAGGAAGCATCAGAGCTTCAGATATGGCAGCAAACTACAAGTTATTGGCATCAATTACAACAGAAAGGCAGAAATGAGCGTTCCTGAAGCAAGAAAGCAAGCACTGCAGGATCGGTTGCAGGACCGGCAGCTATTGGCATCAATTACAACAGAAAGGCAGAAATGAGCGTTCCTAAAACAAGAAAGCAAGCACTGCAGGATGCGTTTTAGGACTGGCAGCTATTGGCATCAATTGCAACAGAAAGGCAGAAATGAGCATTCCTAAAGCAAGAAAGCAAGCACTGCAGGATGCATTGCAGGACTGGCAGCTATTGGCTTCAATTACAGCAGAAAGGCAGAAATGAGCGTTCCTAAAGCAAGAAAGCAAGCACTGCAGGATGCGTTTTAGGACTGGCAGCTATTGGCATCAATTACAACAGAAAGGCAGAAATGAGCGTTCCTAAAGCAAGAAAGCAAGCATTGCAGGATCGGCTGCAGGACCGGCAGCGAGTCCTGAAGTCAACACATTCGGGGAGGCCAGAGGTTCCCATCCACACTGCATCCCCTCCATTCGGGTGGTACCCATCATGCTTCCGTGTTCCACGATGAGTACATGGGTTTTTGTGACATAATTTCATCACGGCAATAAATAGATAGTCCAATGAAGTTTTAAAACACGAGTTTCCAGTTGGCCACTGAAGGCATATTGCTCAGACTTCTAAAGTAGGAGGAACAATTAGCTTTGATGAAAATGAAATCTACAAACTACAAACACCAGATACCATCCAGGAGCTCAAGCAAAAGAGAAGTCAGGATACTGATGACCATCCCCTGCTCTGACAGCACTTGAGAACTATCGAGGAAAATAAGCCATTAGACTCCAGCACAATGGCGAGCCCACAGGGAAGTGCAGGGTCCCCCCAGGTTGTCACCATCACCAAGGCTCACATTTATTGAGCCCTTATCAATAAGAGCCTGGCACTGTTCCAGGTGCTTTGCAAGAAATAGTTGCCTAAAAGTTTACAATAACTCTATATTATCATCCTCATGTTACAGAGATGTGGATAAGATGTGGCACAGAGAAGTGACTTGCACAAGGTTTCCTGGCTCTGCTCTGAATCTGGGCAGTATTACTTCAGGTACCCTGTCCTTAACCTACCTGATACATGCTTTACAAATATTAACCCACCTAATCCTCAAGACAACTATGAGACTGATACTACTATTATACCCATTTTAAAGATTAGAAACCTAGGCACAGAGAAGCTCATTAAATTGTTGAGCGTTACAGACATGACAGGAGGGGCCCTGAACACAAACCCAGGATACCAGAAAGAGATCCTGAAACTGGTGATGGCTTCTGAGACCTACTAGATGAGTTGGAAACCCGGAGGCTGGATATTACAAGAGCACCCAGGGCAGGGAGAAGAGAGGGAAGAGAGAGCAGGGAGGAGCAGACACAGCTGACATGGCTGGGGGAGAACCCCACCCCATTGAAGCTCAGGTACACGGGGCCTACTGAAGTCTGTGAGCAAACTTACTTGCCCACAGGGTGGGCAGGATTGCCGAGGGCCAGCCCAATTCCAGGCCATCAGGTGTGCAGACCCCGCTGAATGACTGCAGAAAACATGGAAAGGAACTCTGCTGGACTCCGGGCCTCCAAATGAGTACCAGGCAGCAAATGTAAAAAAAAAAAGATCTTCAGAAAGGCTGTTACATGCATTTAAAGAAAAGAAAAACAGGCTTAGCAAACCATGGCCACCCCACGCTGAGAAAGTATGGTGAGACCCAATGGATGGAAACTACTGGAAGGCTGATTTAGACTTAATTGAACAGCGTCTTCCAGAGGATTAGCAGTGCCAGAGTAGATACCATTGAACTAGAGTGTGTGAATGGCAAGGAGGTTTCACCTCTGAATCGGGGGAAGACAGAATGTTTTCCCCATTGGAGAAGTCAGCGACCATATTTCCACTATGGAGGAATCCAAGAATGGTCCGGCTTGGATGGCACAATCCACATGGTTCTGCATGACCTGCCACAGCTCCACATCCATGGGGACCAACCAGGGCCTGGGCAGCTGCTGGGCTCTCTTCTGATGCGGACAGTGTCTTGCTCTGTCACCCAGGCTGGAGTGCAGCGGCACAATCATAGCTCACTGCAGCCTCAAACTCCTTCAAGGGATCCTCCCCACTCTGCCTCCCAAAGCATGAGGAATAGAGACATGAGGCATTACTCCCAGCCATTGTAAACTTCATCTCCTTTAACACTTCCAATAATTGCAGGACAGACCAGATAATGGTTCTTCCTATCTATTGCTTCAAGTTTCATTCTCATTTTAAGTGATTTAAGGTTGGCTTCTGTGATTCTTTCTTAATGTTAAAGGTGTGACTTCAGTTTCATTTAGAGTTCATAAGAACACTAGCCAAGATGACACATTCATCTGGAATCCCAGGGAAGACGGAAGCAAAACCCTCCTTTTTCTCCTAAATATCCCAAAAGGTTGGGTGCCCTAGGTCCAAGGGATCTGCAAGCCTCCTAAAGAAATTTCCATTGTCCCTCCCGGCTGGTGTGAATTGTAATCTGGTATCTATATCCCAGGAACATTTAACAAACATTAAAGAAACACCGTAAAGCTAACAAGCTGTTACCAACTGTGAAGTCATTAGCTAGAGGAATCTTGGATTGTCCAAAGGACTGCAAAAGCCCAGGCAGATCCCATCTCTTCCTCATAACTGTTCCACTGGAAATTGTCATTTTTCACAGGGACTTTTTTTGTTTTTTTGGTGACACGGTCTGGCTCTCTGTCACCGAAGCTGGAGTGCAATGGCACCATCATGGCTCACTGCACCCTTGACTTCCCATACTCAGGTGATTGTCCCACCTCAGCCTCCTGAGTAGTTGGGACCACAAGAATGCACCACCACGCCTAGCTAACTTTTTCTTTTATTTATGTATTTTCAGATAGGGTCTTACACTGTTGCCCATGCTGGAGTGCAGTGGTGTGATTATGGCTCACTGCAGCCTCCAACTCCTGGGCTGAATCTATCCTCCTACCTCATCCTCCCGAAGTGCTGGGATTACAGGCATCAGCCACCATACCTTGCCTTAATTTTTAAAAATTCTTTGTAGGGATGGAGGTCTCTCTACATTGCCCAGGCTGGTCTTGAATTCCTGGGCTCATGCAATCGTCCTGACTCAGCCTCCCAAAGTGCTGGGATTATGTGCACGAGCCATCATGCCCTGCCTTAATTTTAAAAAATTATCTGTAGAGACAGGGTCTCCCTCTCTTGCCCAGGTTGACCTTGAACTCCTGGGCTCAAACTATCCTCCTGCCTCAGCCTCCCAAAGTGCTGGGATTGCAGGCATAAGCCACTACACCCAGCCTAACATGAGGCATTCTTTTTATTTATTTTGAGACACGGTCTCACTCTGTCATACAGGCAGGTGGGTGGTGACAGCGACCATGACCACGGGTCAACCTGGGCCTCAGACACTGGGGAAAGGTGGCCATGTCCAGTTTTCTCTAGAAATTAGGAGGCAGGTCATCCGAGGAGAGAGGGTGTGTCTGGGGTAGGCTGGAGTAGCTTTCAGAAAAGTGAAAGTCTGGCAAAAGCCCTCAGGAAAATGGGACAGAAAACGAGCCAAGCGGTGGACGGCAGCGTTCATTCAGCCCAGCTGAGCTTAGAGGCCATGAAATGCTGGCAGCCCCACACTGCACGACTGCAGGGTCTTTCTGGGCCACGCCCCGAATCCCAGGTATGGAAGTGAAGGACCCAAAAAGAGGAACGAATCAGGCTGTTATTCCGCAGAACAGGTGAAAGAAAACCAAGTAGACAGAGCCTTGGAAGTCAAAGAGTCACCCACATGCCTGACCCAGTCAGAAGAAAGGGAACCAAGCCAGGGCGGGAGGGACTGTGTGGGAAAGAGGAGGCTGAAAGGAGGAGAGACCGCGGGCAGAGGCGGACAAGGCACCAAGGTGAAGACCTTTGAGGTGCTTCTTGAACCACAGTGGCGAATGTCTTTCTGGACAAGAGTGCCAGTGCCCACCGCCATCACAGGACACAGCCCCATCCGCACTCCCAGGACAGCAACATCTCATTGTCCCGAACTCTGCCAATTTCATGAGTGAAAAGTGGAGCCTGGAAGCTTTGCATTTCTTCAATGACTTCGAATGTTTTAAAATGGTCTCACAGATTTCCTGGTCATCGGTATTTCATCTGAGAAGTTTCTGTCTGTGATACCTGCTCATTAGAGCAGAGTTCTTAAAATTGTTAGAGAGCGTTATACATCCAGTATATTCACCTCTGTGGTGGTTGCTCTCAGTTTTGTCCAGTTAGTCATCGTTTTAAATTTAACTTTGATATCATAATAAAACAGACAAAAGTGTAGTTATTATGTGCTTAAATCTACAGGTGCTTTTTTAAAAAGTTCTTTTTAGAGACAGGGTTTTGCCCTGTCGCCCAGGCTGGAGTGCAGTGGCGCGATCTTGGCTCACTTCAGCCTCCACCTCTTGGGTTCAAGCCATCCTCCTGCCTCAACCTCCAGAGCAGCTGGGACTACAGGTGAAAATATCACAATTATATGTTAGAGAGAGAATGAATCATTGTAAAACAATGAAAAGGTGAAGAATTTCTGTTACCTGTGTAAGTAACATCTACATCAGCCCTCACCTGAAGTTCCTCACCTCTTCCCTTGCTCTTTTCTTCAGCCCAAACACGGTGTTCAACGTTCTTCCCAGTCACCGCCCAAGGCCGCTGTCTTAGCCCCGCCGTCATCACCTCTCTGAGCCTACTGCAGTAGCTTCCTATCTGGGTTCCCTTTCCATTCCTCCCGGGTCCTGACTCCATCGGCTACCAGCTGACTTCCCATAGCACCAACTTTTCTCAGCCTTCTGCCTATGAGAGCTCCCCAAATTCTACCACGGGAGCCCTCAAACCATGATCCTCCCCAAAACGTGAACAGCAGCTTTTCGAACCATGGACAGATGGCACAGATGACAACCGAAGCCAATCACCACTGCCTGTCCCTGGAAGTGGATGCTCCGGGTCATGGGTGGCCATGTATCTCGGTCCTGCTATCCTGGGTGGTTGGAGGAATTCTAGCAATGAGAGTTGAAAACCGCTCGGCGCGCGGCAAGAGAGGATGAGGCCCGAGTCTGACCTCGGAAGGGAGCTGCTCCCCGGGCAGTGGACCCCAGGGCTGGCGGGGAGGCGGCCTCGGTCCACCCAGTTGGTCTCGGGCCGCTGGGCCTCAGCCCCCAAGCCTGGTGCCCGCTGGCCCCGGAGGAGCTGTCCGGCCCCCTCCGTCACTCGCCTTCCGGGGCTTGGTCGGCCAGCTGCTTCACGCGCGCGAGCTGGGGTCCCCAACGGCGGACGAGCGCCGCTCCCACCGCTCCAGCGCCCAGACTGCAGCGGCTCCGCCTCCGCGGTCCGTTGGCCCCGCCCCACGTCACTTCCGGGGCCCCGCCCACCCCCTTCGGGCCCGCCCAGCACGGCCTCCCCTTGTGGCCTGGAGCCCCAGGCCGAGGGTGCAGAGACCAGAAGGCCGAGCTGGGCGGCGACCCCCGTTCTTGCCCGGTCACTTCCTGCGGCGCCGCCTGCCAGCTGGCAAACTGTGGCTGGGAGACCCTTTAAATAGAACGTATTAGCCAAAACTAGAATAGCAAAATATGTACCATGTTTCAATTTAATGGGATTGCCAGGTGTTTTAAGGGTCCGCCGCAACGGTCCCTCGAGTCCCGGGGTTTTTGTCCCCATCAGATCATTCGTGGTGTGGATCTTCCGGGAGGTTATGGGAAAGGGAGACCAGCAGCCGGCTCCGTGGGCGGCCATCCTGCTCCCCCAGCAAGGCCAGGCAAATCTCCCCAGTGCTGGGATCCCCTTAGTACGTTCATTTTGTCTAGGGTCCAGGTGGGGCCATCGAGCCCCTTGCCCACAGGATTGGTCCTTTGGCATGCAGATAAGCAACACCGCCAAAAAAAAGCCCATGGGGTCTTTAGGCTGTTAGGAGACCACCAGGGAGCCATTCCTAAATCTTCCCAGGTGATGGTTCCAAAAACCCTGGTGTTTGGGGAAAGGAAAAAGGGTTGTCCACAGGACTATGCTGGAACACTTTCCCAAACAGTGTCTGCCTGGCTGTCCCAAGCAGCCGGTGATGGAGCGATGGTCATGAGGCTAGACCAAAGACCACAGAGTCTGGCCTCACTCTAGTGGAACTCAGGCACCCACCCGTTAGGATGTCGTGTTGCTGCTGCCCCCAGGTGGAATCCTGGGAAACCACCTGGCCGACACGGGCCACACCTGATGGGACCTCACAAGGAGATACAGTCCATTAACGTTCATCAGGGTGGGAAGAAGTGGCAACACCTACTGGGATAACAAAACTCATTAGCTGAAGGGCAAGCTGGCCAGCAACTGGCAGTGATGTTCTCAACAGTCCTTGCCGCCTTATAAAACCAGCTACTTAGGCAGGGCACGGTGGCTCACTCCTGTAATCCCAGCACTTTGGGAGGCTGAAGTGGGCGGATCACAAGGTCTAGGAGTTCAAGACCAACATGGCCAGTATGGTGAAACCCCGTCTCTACTAAAAATACAAAAAGTAGCCTGGTGTGGTGGTGGGCGCCTGTAGTCCTAGCTACTTGGGAGACTGGGGCAGGAGAATCGCTTGAACCCGGGAGGAGGAGGTTGCAGTGAGCTGAGATCGCGCCACTGCACTCCAGCCTGGGAGACAGAGCAAGACTCCGTCTCTAAATAAATAAATAAATAAATAAACAAACAAACAAAACCAGCTACTTAGTAAAGGAGCAGCTAGTTAAAGCTAACCAGGGGTCCTCAATCAAGGATGGGCCATACTGTTTGTGATGCCAATCGTTTTATTCACACTCTGTACTCCATTGATGAAAGAGGGATTCCTTCCCCCCACGCTCCTGCCCCCGCCTCTGTCCCCGCCCCCAGAGATATGGGGATGGCCGAACACACAACACTTGATGCAGGACAGATGCAATCAACAGCAGCTGACTGGTCACAGATACTCCAGTCCAGGGGAGAAGGACCCTGCACACTATGCAGGGCAATGTGGAGGCTACACTCCGAAACACGGTAACAAGGAGGGGCTGCTGGAGGCAGGCTTTGTAGTAACAAAAGTGCAGAGTGAGCCCTGGTTCCCACGGGAGGGTGTGACTGGCTTGTCTGAATAATATGTCCTTGAGCTGGCAGGGAACTGAAGCCTACTGTTTGGGGATAAGCAGGCTCTGTGTCTGATCCCTAAAATAAGGAGAGTGTTTAGCCAGAGAATTTCATCTGCGGAAGCAGACAGGGAACGAGACTTGGAGTTCAGCCATTTGAGGGCCTCTTGATTTAAATGGATGTAAAGACAGAATTTGATATGAATCCTAATTTCAGGCCTTACACCACAATACACTATTAAAAAGTAAGTTTTCCGAGAACTAGTCATTGAGTTCAGTGTCACAAGATTTTAAATAAACATTCTAAACTCAACTGTGGCGTAGTGGTTCACGCCTGTAATCCCAGCACTTTGGGAGGCCAAGATGGGAGGATTGCTTGAGCCAGGGGTTCGAGACCAGCCTGGGTAAGATGGTAAGGCCCTATCTCTACAAAAAAATACATAAATTAGCCAGGCATGGTGATGAGAGCCTGTGGTCCCAGTTCCATGGGAGGCTGAGGTGGGAGGACCACTTGAGGCTAGGAGGTCAAGGCTGCATTGAGCCATATTCACACTGCTGGGCTCCAGCCTGGGTGACAGAGTGAGACTCATCTCAAAAAATAAATAAAGAAGATAATTTCACCTATTGCTTAACATAGAAAATGGGAGCCCTCAGAATGAGACTCCCTTAACTTCCCCCAAGAAACATAACCATCCGTTTTTTACTGTTACAGTTGTGAATGTCCTCCAGTAAAGACCACATGAAACACTCTGTAGTCAAGCAAGCTGGGTTTATTACTTGTTGCAAGGAGGGAAGACTCACACCATGAGGAGCATATCAGTAAGAGGATGTTAGACCTTTAGGATCTGGGCTTTGGCTGGGTGATTTGGGGGAGGGTCCAGGGGTTTGCTCTGGATCGAGTGCTGATAGGAGGTAGGAAAATTCTATCATCCGGTAGCTGTATGTTTTCTAGAAAGAGGTTTGGCTGGAGTAGGGCTAAAGCTACAATGTGTAAAGAAGCCACAGTCACTCCTATCAGCTGGGAGAAGGGAATGTCTGGTATTCTGTGGGTGGCACAGTGACCTTGCTTTTGTCCTTACACAGAATGATGATGTGGTCTCGTGTCATCTCCTATCATCACCACTGCAGAGTGCCCTTGTGTGAGTGGTCTGCATGATTGTTTATGTCCAACAGGAGAACAACATGGCCTTGTTGTGGGCACCAGCCAGCTTCCAAAAACATACGGCCTGGCTCATAGCACCAGGCAACCTCCTAGAAGTCAGTTTTGCTTTTCTGTTTTTCACAGTGGAGGAGGTGAGCCTTAAAGAGATCGATAAGGGTTTGCCCGGCAGAAGACAACAGCGTGAGCAGAGGCATGGAGTCTGCAGTAGAACTGCATGTTAGGAGAATCTGATATAGGGTCAGGAGGGGTAGCAGGAGAGATTTCTGGACAGGCTTTCACACAGTGAATCATGGAAGCTCCCCCAAATCACCCAGCCAAAGCCCAGATTATAAAGATCTAACATCCTCTTACTGATATGTTCCTCATGGTGTGAGTCTTCTCTCCTTGCAACAATAAACCCAGCTTGCTTGACTACAGAGTGTTTCATGTGGTCTTTACTGGAGGACATTCACAACTGTAACAGTAAAAAACGGATGGTTATGTTTCTTGGGGGAAGTTAAGGGAGTCTCATTCTGAGGGCTCCCATTTTCTATGTTAAGCAATAGGTGAAATTATCTTCTTTATTTATTTTTTGAGTGCAAGTTTTATCCTGAGGGATTTTAAGTGAGGAACTGACATGACCTGGGTTTGCATTTCAGAAAAATCCCCAACAGCTGCGTGGGAGAAGGCTTGGTGACAAAGGGGAAGCCTCCTTTTCTTTCCCACACCCACAGCCCCTGCACCTGCTGTCCTCGCTCATCCGATCTATTGCAACACATCCTTATTCTACCTTTGGCCAGGGTGATTTTTCAGAATCACAGATCTTTTCCTGTAACTTCCTTAAAACCTTTTGATTCCCAATCAATTACCAGTGAAAAATCTGCACTTCATTGCCTGACATACATACTGTACCTTTCATCATCTGTTCCCTCTAGCCTGATATCTGGCTTTGCATTAGTTAATTCTTGCACTGCTAAAAAGAAATACCTGAGACTGGGTAATTTATAAAGAAGAAATGTGTGTGTGGTTTGTTTTTTGTTTTGTTTTGTTGTTATTGTTGTTTTTGAGACAGAGTTTCGCTCTTGTTGCCCAGGCTGCAGTGCAATGGTGCAATCTCAGCTCACTGCAACCTCCGCTTCCCAGGTTCAAGCAATTATCCTGCCTCAGCCTCCCAAGTAGCTGGGATTATAGGTGCCCGCCACCACACTCAGCTAATTTTTTGTATTTTTAGTAGAGACAGGGTTTCACCATGTTGGCCAGGCTGGTCTCGAACTCCTGACCCTAGGTGATCCACCCCCACCCCCCCGACCCCCGGCCTCCCAAAGTGCTGGAATTACAGGCATGAGCCACCACACCCAACCAAGAAGAAATGTTTAAATGGCTCACAGTTCTGTTGGCTGTACAGGAATTATAGCAGCTTCTGCTTCTGGTGAGGCCTTGGGAGGCTTCTAATCACGACAGATGGCAAAGGGTGAGCAAGGCATCTCACATGGTGGGAGCAGGAGCCACAGAGAGCAAGGGGTACGGTGCTGCACACTTTTAAACAACCAGAACTCCTGAGAACTCACTATCAGAACCGCACCAAGAGGATGGTCCTAAACCATTCATGAGAAATCCACCCCCATGATCCAACCGCTTTCTACCAGGCCCCGCCTCCAACAGTGGGGACTACAGGCTGGGCGTGGTGGCTCATGTCTGTAATCCCAGCACTTTGGGAGGCCGAGGCAAGTGGATCACCTGAGGTCAGGAATTTGAGACCAGCCCAGCCAACATGGTGAAACCCCATCTCTACAAACAATACAAAAAATAGCCAGGCATGGTGGCGGGCACCTGTAATCCCAGCTACTCGGGAGGCTGAGACAGGAGAATCGCTTGAACCCAGGAGACGGAGGTTGTGGTGAGCCGAGATCGGGCCACTGCACTCCAGCCTGGGTGACAGGGTGAGAAACTCCGTCTCAGAAAAGAAAGAGAAAAAAAAAACAGTGGGGACTACATTTAAACATGAGATTTGGTGAGGACCCAGATCCAAACTGTATCAGGCTGCCAGCTGGCATCTCCACTTGGGGGTCTCAGTACTATCTCAGATTCACTATTTCCAAAGCTGTGTTCAAGATCACCTCCCCAATCTCCTCCCTGCTGTCTCCACCTCCCAACTTAGCAAATAGTGCCATGGCTCCTTCAGTTCAAAAGTAAAAAAGGTAGGCATCATCTTGGAACTACCCTTTTTCTTTCCCCTTATGCAATCAGTCCCCCAAATATGTTGATTTTATCCACTAAGTATTTCTGGAATCTACTTTTCTTCCGCCTCTCCTTTTGGTATCTGTGAAGTGAGCTCCCCCAATCACTCTGACTTTATCCAAATCCATATCTCACACAGAAGCCAGAGGTTTGTAAAAGGCCTGTTTGCTCCTGTCACTCCCTAGCTCAACTGCTTGCTGTTGCTGTTGGGAAAAGACCAGAGTGTCGCCAGGTGTGGTGACTCACACCTGTAATCCCAGCACTTTAGGAGGCTGAGGCAGGAGAATCACTTGAGGCCAGGAGTTCAAGACCAGCCTGGGCAACATAGTGAGACCTTGTCACTACCAAAAAGAGGCAGAAGGAATGCTTGAGCCCAGGAGGTCGAGGCTGCAGTGAGCTGTGATCACACCACTGCACTCCAGCCTGGGTGACACAGTGAGACCCTGCCTCAAAAAAAAAAAAAAAAAAAAAAAGAAAAAAAGAAAAAAGAAAAGAAAAGAAAAACAAAAAGACCATAGTTCCTTATATAGTCTACACAGCCCCACCTGCTCTGTCTACTTCCCCAGCCTCACTTCATACCACTCTGTTGCAGAATGTTAAGAGCCAAATCTTCTGAGCCTGGTAAGCTTACTGCTGTCAGCACCTCTGAGACCTCCCTCATCTGAGAATTACCACTTCCCCTTCCTTCCACAGTAAGAGATATCAACAAAACTGTAGAAAACCCTGTCCTCTAAAATTGCAACACTCAAGCTGTGCAGCTGGGCAGCAATCTTCAATCTCCATCCTTAGGGAAGGTTCAGAAGCACAGACAAGGTGTGAAAACTCAGATATGCTCAGCCTGAAATATACAAAAGCCTCTGGAAAGTCTCCTCATGGAAGAACCCAATTAAATTCACATGATTAGAGGCTGAGACAGGATAATCGCTTGAACCCTGGAGGTGGTGGTTGCAGTGAGCTGAAATCACGCCACTGCACTCCAGCCTGGACAAGAGCGAAACTCCATCTCAAAAAGAACAATAATAATCCACATGATTAGTCCACACACCTAGATGAGCCATAGGCAAAACGGAGCCCTTTCTCCGTCTACCAAAACAAAGGAAGAGTCTAACGTAAATTCTAAGAGATTCTCCTCCAAATACCAGTATTATGAAGCAGCTTCTCCATACTGATTCCAATCAGTATAGGAGTACACGTGTGGAAAATAATGCTTTATTTGTATTTTTAACTGAAAAAAGTAATTCCTGATATTATGGACAGTTCAGAGTAAAAAGATGTAAGTGGGCTTCGAACACATGAAAATGATGCTCAACCACCTATAAATAGGAAGAGTAAAAAATAAAATTACAATTAAATACCATCTTTCATATAAAAGATTAACAAGTTTGTCTTTTTTTTTTTTTTTTTTTTTTTTTTAAGACCGAGTTTCGCTCTTGTTGCCCAGGCTGGAGTGCAATGGTGCGATCTCGGCTCACCTCAACCTCCGCTTCACGAGTTCAAGCGATTCTCCTGCCTCAGCCCGCTGAATAGCTGGGGCTGCAGGCATGCGCCACCACGCCCGGATAATTTCGTATTTTTAGTAGAGACGGGGCTTCTCCGTGTTGGTCAGGCTGGTCTCAAACTCCCAACCTCAGGTGATCCACCCTCCTCAGCCTCTCAAAGTGCTGGGATTACAGGCGTGAGCCACCGCGCCCGGCGATTAACAAGTTTTATAACACACTGTGTTGGTGAGAAATTAAGCACTTTTGCGCACAGCTGGAAAGGGAGCACGCCACGACTCCCTTCAAGAATGAACACCTGGGCCAGGCGCGGTGGCTCACGCCTGTAATCCCAGCACTTTGGGAGGCCGAGGCAGGTGGATCACTTGAGGTCAGGAGTTCGAGATCAGCCTGGCCAACATGGTGAAACCCTATCTCTACTAAAATACAAAAAAAAAAAGTAGCCACTTTGGGAGGCTGAGGCGAGCGGATCATGAGGTCAGGAGATTGAGACCATCCTGGCTAACATGGTGAAACCCCGTCTCTACGAAAAATACAAAAAATTAGCCAGGCGTGGTGGTGGGTGCCTGCAGTCCCAGCTACTAGGGAGGCTGAGGCAGGAGAATGGCGTGAACCCGGGAGGCAGAGCTTGCAGTGAGCAGAGATCGTGCCACTGCACTCCAGCCTGGGCGACAGAGCAAGACTCCGTCTCAAAAAAGCAACAAAAATGAGCTGGGCGTGGTGGTGTGTGCCTGTAATCCCAGCTGCTTGGGAGGCTGAGGCAGGAGAATCGCTTGAACCTGGGAGGTGGAGGTTGCAGTGAGCAGAGATTGCTTTACTGTGAGAGGTGACAGCGTGCTGGCAGTCGTCACAGCCCTCGCTCGCTCTCGGCGCCTCCTCTGCCTGGGCTCCCACTTTAGCGGCACTTGAGGAGCCCTTCAGCCCACCACTGCACTGTGGGAGCCCCTTTCTGGGCTGGCCAAGGCCGGAGCCGGCTCCCTCAGCTTGCAGGGAGGTGTGGAGGGAGAGGCACGAGCGGGAACCGGGGCTGCGCGCTGTGCTTGCGGGCCAGCTGGAGTTCCGGGTGGGCGTGGGCTTGGCGGGCCCCGCACTCGGAGCAGCCGGCCGGCCCTGCGGGCCCCGGGCAATGAGGGGCTTAGCACCAGGGCCAGCGGCTGCGGAGGATGTAATGGGTCCCCCAGCAGTGCCGGCCCACCGGCGCTGCGCTCCATTTCTCACTGGGCCTTAGCTGCCTTCCCGCCTGGCAGGGCTCGGGATCCGCAGCCCGCCATGCCTGAGCCTCCCACTCCCTCCGTGGGCTCCTGTGCAGCCCGAGCCTCCCCGACGAGCGCCACCCCCTGCTCCACGGCGCCCAGTCCCATCCACCACCCAAAGGCTGAGAAGTGCCGGCGCACGGCGCAGGACTGGCAGGTAGCTCCACCTGCAGCCCCGGTGCGGGCTCCACTGGGTGAAGCCAGTTGTGCTTCTGACTCTGGTGGGGACGTGGGGGAACCTTTATGTCTAGCTCAGGGATTGTAAATACACCAATCCGCACTCTGTATCTAGCTCAAGGTTTGTAAACACACCAATCAGCACCCTGTGTCTAGCTCAGGGTTTGTGAATGCACCAATCAACACTCTGTATCTAGCTACTCTGGTGAGGCCTTGGAGAACCTTTATGTCTAGCTCAAGGATTGTAAAGGCACCAATCAGCGCCCTGTCAAAACAGACCCCAGGCTCTACCAATCAGCAGGATGTGGGTGGGGCCAGATAAGAGAATAAAAGCAGGCTGCCCGAGCCAGCAGTAGCAACTTGCTGGAGTCTCCTTCCATGCTGTGGAAATTTTGTTCTTTTGCTCTTTGCAATAAATTCTGCTACTACTCAGTATTTGGGTCCACACTGCCTTTATGAGCTGTAACACTCACCGCGAAGGCCTGCAGCCTCGCTGCTGAGCCGGCAAGACCACGAACCGAACCAGACGGAAGAAACTCTGAATACATCCGAACATCAGAAGAAACAAACTCCACACACGCCACTTTTAAGAACTGTAACACTCACCGTGAGGTTCCGTGGCTTCATTCTTGAAGTCGGTGAGACCAAGAACCCACCAATTCCGGGCACAACTGCACTCTTGCCTGGGTAACAAAGTGAGAAAAAAAAAACATGAATAAACCCCTGAAACCTCAGCTCTCTTGGCTGATAAGGAGCTGTTAGGGAGGGAGATGGTCACTTACCTCTGTTGATTTCAGGGACTTTCCTGTCTTTAGACAGTCTCACAAATGGTGGATGTAAGGGTCGTGCCAGCAGCCCATCCTTACTGCAAGCCTGGAAGGGAGGAAAAAAGAGGAAGGTGAGTAGAGATTGAGTAGGTTCGGGCCAAGGTCCACTGCCAAGTTCCCAGGAACCAGGTCAAGAAACTCGACGAAAACCAACCATCCACCTCGAAAGGCCAAGTGCACATTCAGTGCCCCGTTACACATGCGAAGACGCAGCCATCCATTCATCTTTATGTTCACGTTGTACCGCCCATTACATTGCCCACAGTGGGCTTCTGACTCCCTTTCCTCATAGTGCTAGTTCACTTCCCAGGACCCTACATAGCAAATAACCTCACTTCATGCTTCATACAAAACATGTGCAGCTATTTATTCACTCTGCAAACTCATGGCCAGAGCTAGTCGGTTAATTCCACTAAATGAAAAGACCTGTGCCCAGGGGAAGGGAGACTCAGAAACACTCGACAAACAGCATGAATTAACCCAAGTGTTTCTCCTGACTCTGTATTAGGTGCCGTCCTCTTACTCCCCTTACAGAGGTCAGAGTGGGGAAACCAGGAACGAATGAACAATACGTGTACAACTTGGGAAATGCCATGGGAGCCTTAATTGTCTCTATTCTGGTCTACAGTACAAGGAGTTAAGGCTTCGTGTTTCAAGGCTGGGAGCTGAAACCCTGATGAGCACAGGAAGCCTTGTTGCAACCATGAGTAGAACCAGCTTTAGGACGACTGAGGAGTCATGAAAAGAACCTGGATCCCGAAGGCCATACTCAGCTGCTCTGGGCCTGTGGACTACTCTAGCTCTGAACGTATATTTTGTGAGATAATAAGTGTTTTTACCCTTTAAGCCAATTTGAGTCAGGCTTCTGTTAACAGCCTAAAGCATCCTAATGATAATACCCCCATTTCCTTGTTGCCTGCTAAGGTAAAATGTAGGGAATGTGTGTGTGATGTCTCTGAGCTCCTAGAAGCAGATAATATACCTTTTCTTTATATCTACTGCCAAGGCTTACTTCTGCCTTGACTACAATAGGTGCTGAATTCTGTACAAACACATCTCCCAATCTGTCATCCATAGACACCCAAAAAGCACATGTTCAGGTGTTCCATGCAGCAATTCACCACAGAAACGTTAAATATTCACTAATGTGCACAATTTGTTATACAAGCCCAGACTGTCCAAGGAAAACATACTCACAGTTTTATAACCATACACTTACTCAGTTATCTAAAATAGTGCTTTTCAAACAGTAAGTTGTGACTAATTAATATAAGATCAATTAGTTTGCAAACCTGCATTTTTTTTTTTTTTTAAATGTGAGGCTGGCATGGTGGTTCATTCCTGGAATCTCAGCACTTTGGGAGGCCGGGGCAAGCGGATCACTTGAAGCCAGCAGTACAAGACCAGCCTGGCCAATATGGTGAAACTACTAAAAATACAAAAATTAGCTGGGCATGGTGGTCTGCGTCTGTAATCCCAGCTACTCAGGAGGCTGAGGCACAAGAATTGCTTGAACCCAGGAGGCGGAGGTTGCAATGAGCCAAAATTGCACCACTGCACTCCAGCCTGGGCCACAGAATGAGACTCCAGCTCAAATAAAAAAGAAAGAAAAAAGAAATGGAATAGAATAAAATAAAAAATAAGATGCATTACACATAGTGTTAAGACATTTGTGAACCTTTTGTTTCTAATTCTAATTTTTAATTTTTTTGTAGACATGAAGTCTTGCTATAGGTGGTCTCGAACTGCTGACCTCAAGTGATTTCTCCCATCTTGGCCTCCCAAGATGCTAGGATTACAGGTGTGAGCCATTGCACTTAGACAACTTTTGTTTCAAGTGTGTGTTGAGGGTATAAGTGCAATGCTAAAGGTTATTTTTTCACTGTGGGTGGCAGTTTCATAAACAGATTCTTTTTTTTTTTTTTTTTTTTTTGAGGCAGAGTTTCGCTCTTGTTGCCCAGGCTGGAGTGCAATGGCACAATCTTGGCTCACTGCAACCTCCACCTCCCAGTTTCAAGCGATTCTCCTGCCTTAGCCTCCCAAGTAGCCGAGATTACAGGTATGAGCCACCAGGTCCAGCTAATTTTGTATTTTTAGTAGAGACGGGGGTTTCATCAGGTTGGCCAGGCTGGTCTCGAACTCTTGACCTCAGGTGATCCACCCGCCTCGGCCTCCCAAAGTGCTGGGATTACAGGGTTGAGCCACCGGCCTGGCCTTAAACAGATTTCAAATGAATCCTCTAGTGCCATCTAGTGTTAACAGTTTTATCTGCAGTTGAAACCCACAGATGAGAACACATCCCACAGTTCTAAGGGTTGGTGATCTAGCCAACCCCAGCATCCAGTGCAAGAACCATTGCAACAATATCATCACTACGTGACCACTCCCCTGAGGAAGGCACTCACCCCACTGCTAAGCAACTCTGTTGAAAAGCTGATCAAAATGCTTCCCTCTGGAAGCCCTAACTTGGTAGACTTACAAAACTACTCTCTTGGATAATAAAGAGCAGGTTCTTCTATCCTCTCACCTCTGGATTCCTTACACTATTCAATACGACTAGTGTGGTCAAGGAACATGTGGGTGTCTGCCAAGTGCTAGGCACTGGGGGTACAGTGGTAAACAAGGAGAGAAAGGAGAGGCAGATAATTACAAGATGATGAGGAATGAAGGCAGTGACTCTTAGAGAGGATGAAGGTGATAGGGGGAGGCCTCTCTCAGAAGGGGATTGCCGTGGCGAGCCCTGGAGAATGGGAGAGTCGGGTGTCCAAAAGGCATTCTAGACAGGAGGAAGGGCAGGCAGAAAGACTCAGGGAACACACCTGAGCCTCCAGTACAGAGAGGAGGCAGGGAGGCCGGAGGACAGTAAGAAACTGGAGAGGAGGCCAGAGGGAGAGGCAGGCTCAGGACGCAGCGCCTGGTGGGCATCTGGGACTGACCTCAGGAGCACCCTGTCCATGGTCACAGTGGTGCACGGTGGTAGAGAGTGGTGAGATGCACGGGTCCATAATGCAAACACTCCCAGCCAGCAACTCCCACTGGCTCCCACCTCCTAGTGCCCCTAACACTTTCCTCCTCCCACTCCGCAAACCCAGGTGACTGCAACAGGTTTTCATGGG
Source organism: Gorilla gorilla gorilla (assembly GCF_029281585.2). Classification (NCBI taxonomy): domain Eukaryota; kingdom Metazoa; phylum Chordata; class Mammalia; order Primates; family Hominidae; genus Gorilla; species Gorilla gorilla. The sequence continues at coordinate 24,709,395 of NC_073242.2, read as the reverse complement.
CCCTAGGAAGAAGGATCTCACTGTCCAGCCTATCAGAGTGGCCAAGATGAAAAGATTTGCCACCCAGTGTTGGGCAGCAAGGAGGAGGGTGCTGTCGGGCGCTGCTCATGGGAGTTCTGAAGGGAGACAAGCAGCAAGTTTCAGGATTCCTTACAGGACATCAGCTGGAGAGTAACTGGACAAATTACAGTACATCCATTCACTGAAATACTAACCCATCATTTAAAAAGTAAACTAGAAAATCAGACATGGCAAAACATTCCAGATATAATGTTAAGAGAAAGAGGTAAGGCCAAAAATATATGTACCACATGTGCCCGTAAATACATACATATGTATCTATATTACACAGAGAATTACTAGTGGATTGATACCTAAATACTGAAAATGATTATCTCTCTGATTTCTGGGTTTATCCTTCCTAAATTTTCTACACTAACCATATGACGTATTTCATCAAATAAGAAGGCATCAATCCTAAGATGTACCCCCAAGAAAGAAAAAACACTGCCAAATAATTGTAACTGTGAGTTTATTGGAAAAGTTCTTTTGGACTTATTAAAACAGACTGGTATCACTTCTCTCTCTTGCACACATATGAAAAGGAAAAGATCAATGGGAAAAGCTGGTTGTCTTCAGTTTCAGGATGTCTGAGTTTCCATACAATATGGACTATTGTGCTTTCAAGGGCTTTGGTGATATGGCATTTCTTAAGAGATCTTCAGGCCAGGCACAGTGGCTCATGCCTGTAATCCCAACACTTTGGGAGGCCGAGGTGGGCAGATTACAAGGTCAAGAGATCGAGACCATCCTGGCCAACATGGTGAAACTTTGTCTCTACTAAATATACAAAAATTAGCCAGGCGTGGTGGCGCATGCCTATAGTCCCAGTTACTCAGGAGGCTGAGGCAGGAGAATTGCTTGAACCCGGGAGGTGGAGGTTGCAGTGAGCCGAGATCGCACCACTACACTCCAGCCTGGGTGACAGAGCAAGACTCTGTCTCAAAAAAATTTTTTAAAAAGAGAGAGAGAGATCTTTACTGTCCTCTCTGAGATTGTCTTCTGAGCCCTGGCCCTCGCTCTGTAAGTTTTAATGCTGGCTCTTTCTTCATCTCATCAGAAGTAATGAATAGACAGTTTTTGAACAACAATCAGGATTTGTGCTCCTTCTTCAAATGGTCCTTAAGTGGTATGAGGACTAAAGCATCCAGGGGCTGCAGTCACAGCCGCCCAGCCATGCCACCAGGAATAACAACCACATAAGCATGCACAGGTAATGACAACTGACAGTGACTGCAGGACACAGAGAATCAATCACATCTGATTTCAAAGAAGTTAAATGGGCCAGGCATGGTGGCACGTGCCTGTAGTCTCAGCTACTCTATAGGCTGAGGCAGGAAGATTGCTTGAGCCCAGGAATGTAGGTCCAGCCTGGGCAACAAAGTGAAACCCCCATTTCAAAAAAATAAAAAATAAAAATAAAGTTTAAGGCCGGGAATGGTGGTCCTTGCTTGTAATCCTAGCACTTTGGGAGGCTGAGACAGGTGGATCACCTGAGATCAGGAGTTCGAGACCAGCCTGGCCAACATGGCAAAAACCCATCTCTACTAAAAATACAAAAATTAGCTGGGCGCACACCTGTAATCCCAGCTACTCGGGAGGCTGAGGAAGGAGAATCGCTTGAACCTGGGAGCTGGAGGTTGCAGAGAGCCGAGATCGTGCCACTGCACTCCAGCCTGTGCAACGGGAGTGAGACTCCATCTAAAAAATAATAAATAAATGAATGAATAAATAAATAAAGTTTATAAGAAGATAAATGGTTCATTAGCCTTAAACAAATTAAATGGAAGAACAGGTGTGTCACAGAATGAATCAAATATTTACCTTTACAACAAGAAATACAGTAAGTGTGAATATCACAAGCAAACATGAAAAGCAAGTATTAAACTAGGAAACATAGGCTAGGCATGGTGGCTCATGCCTGTAATCCCAGCACTTTGGGAGACTGACGCAGGAGGACTGCTTGAGCCTAGGAGTTTCAGACCAACTAGGGCAACATAGCAAGACTCTATTGCTACCAAAAAATAATAAATAAATAAATAAATAAATATTAGCCAGGCACGGTAGTGCATGCCTGTAGTCATATCTACTCGGCAGGCTGAGGTGGGAGGATTGTTTGAGCCCAGGAGCTCAAGATTATAATGAGCTAGGATTGCGCCACTGCACCCCAGCCTGGGTGACAGAGCGAGACGGTCTCTAAAATAAACTAGGAGAAATAACTAACATGTCACAAAATACTAATATCTTTACATTATGAAGGACTCTTAAAAACAAATAAATAAAAAACCCTAAAATCCCAGAGGAAAAAATTAAGACAAAAGGCAAACTTGGGGGCAGTTCACAAAAGAAACACAACAGATCAATCAACACACCAAAAGCTCAGCCTTATCAATAATGTAAAAAACCCGAAATGAAAGTAAAAACAGAGAGCTATATTTCTCCTATCAAATCGGCAACAAAAGTATTGTTTAATCTAACTTGGCATTGGCCAAGACGAGGAAGAGGGTGCTTGAGCTGCCCGAAGCTTAAACTGGCACAGTCATACTGCAAGGCACTGCGATGACAGGTACAAAAAGCCTGAAACACACACATACACAATGACCAAACGATCCCATCTAAAACTTTATCCGAAGAAAATCAGCAGTAAGCACAAAGATTTCTCTGCAGGAACACTGAACACAGAGTTACAGTATCAGGTGAACCAACCCGATTATTGTTTGTATGTATAGGATGTTCCCAATTTTGTTAGATGATGTATACACACGCAAGGCTGCCCACAGCAGACACCAAAGTGTTAATACACTGTTATCTCTGCACCCTCCATGAGGCTGCACATCCAGTTCTGCCTGTCAATTTCCATTACACGTCTCTGCTCACAAAACCTAGAGAATATCACTTCTATTTTTATATCCTGATTTCATATTTAAAGCCCGGATTCAAAGAACCAAACATCTCAGATGTGGAAAGACCTCAGAGATTTTCCCACTCTTCTTTCAATCCACAAATGCTTTCAGTTTCCATGACATTCACATGCTGCCTGTTCAAGTTACTGTGTTTTTAAATCACTCACTTTTTAAAAAACACTCAGGTCAAATGTGTAGCCCAATATTTTCTGCTAGCACAATGCTGTAATAAATACCTATTAACATGTAAAACATCTGTGTACCACCCAAAACCATCTCACATTCCTCCCACGGGAAACACGGATCTGGTCCAACCACCTACTCATTCAAGAAGCATTTACTGACTGAGTCCTATCTCCAAGAGCTCAACTGGAACAATGGGTCCTTCTGAAAGGTGTGAAATCCCCTCCAACAGCCATTTCCTCATCTGAGGCTTCAGGGAATGAGACGGGGCCTCCCCATTCACCCAGCTTATAAGGATCAAGCTGGAGCCTCATTTACTTCTTTAAGTGACACCGGGTGCTTACTATGTGCCAGGCATTATTCCAAATGCTTGACAAATATGAACACACACAAACCTCGTAGGACCCTACAAGGCAGACTCAGCTTTATAGATCTAGGTTGAGGCAGTTTCCTCAGCTGCGGAACTTAATTCTATTAACTAGGTAACTGAAGGTTTAATGTATGTTTTCCTTCTTTTTTTTCTTTTCTTTTCTTTCTTTCTTTTTTTTTTTTGAGACAGGATCTCACTGTGTTGCCCAGGCTGGAGTGCAGTGGTGTGATCACAGCTCACTGCACCCTCAACCTCCCTGGGCTCAGGTGTCTCTCCCACCTCAGCCTCCCAAGTAGCTGGGACTACAGGCACACGCCACCACACCCAGCTAATTTTTGTATTTTTTGTAGAGGTGGGGTTTCATCTTGTTGCCCAGGCTGGTGTTGAATCCGTCCACTGCCGCTTCCCAAAGTGCTGGGATTAGAGACGTGAGCCATAATGTGGGTTTTGAAACATACCCACCTGGATTTAGATGTTCCTACCCCTGAACATTTGTTTTATCCCTCATAACACTTGAGTTGTTTAAATGATATGCGTATGTGTACGTGTGTGTATCTGTTTGTGCGCATAAAGTCATGTGTTGCTTAACAATGGGGATGCATTCTGAGAAATGCATTCTTAGGTGATTTCGTTGTACAGACAGCACAGAGAGCACTTACGGAAACCTAGATGGTACAGCCCACTACACACCCAGGCTACATGGTATAGCCTATTGCTCCTGGGCTACAAATCTCTACAGCACATTACTGTATTGAATAATGAAGGCAACTGTAACACAATGTTAAGTATTTGTGTATTTAAACACAGCTAAACATAGAAAAAGTACACTACAAATACAGTATAAAAGGCTAAAAATGATCCACCTCTATAGGACACCTGCACTGAATGGAGTTTACAGGGCTGGAAGTTGCCCGGGGTGAGTCAGTGAGTGAGGGGTGAGTGAGTGTGAAGACGCAGGACATTACACTGTGTAAACTTTAAAAGCAGTGTATGCTAGCCAGGCACAGTGGCTCACGCCTGTAATCTCAGGACTTTGGGAGGCCGAGGTGGGCAGATCACAAGGTCAGGAGTTCGAGACCTTCCTGGCCAACATGGTGAAACCCTGTCTCTTCTAAAAACAGAAAAAATTAGCCAGGCATGGTGGCACATGCCTGTAATCCCAGCTACTCAGGAGGCTGAGGCAGAAGAATCGCTTGAACCTGGAAGGTGGAGGTTGCAGTGAACTAAGATCGTGCCACTACACTCCAGACTCTGTCTCAAAAAAAGAGAAAAAAAAGAAAAAAAAAACTAAGACACAATGACATACATTATCCTAGGCCTACACAGAGTCAGCACCATGAATATCACTCTCCACCACCTCTACATCTTGTTCCCCTGGAAGGTCTCCAGGGGCAATAACATGAATGGAGCTGACATCTCCCAAGATAATGATTTCTTCTTCTGGAATATTTCCTGAAGGACCTGCCTGAGGGCTTTTACAGTTAACTTTTTGTTAATAAGTAGTTGCTCTGGGTGAGTCAGCAAGTTGTTATTCTAAAATAACAATAAAAAGTACAGCATAGTAAATACATAAACCGTTAACACAGTTTTTTATCATGATCAAGTTTCATGTATTGTACATAATTGTATGTGCTACACTTTTATAGGACGGGCTGCACGGTAGGTTTGTTTACACCAGCATCCACATAAGCTCATGAGTGATGTACCGTGCTAAGACATTAGGACAGCTACGTCACTAGGTGATGAGATAATGGAGCTGAAAAATTCCCGTGGGACCGCCACCACCATATATGCGGGCAGCTGTTACCTGAAGGCATCACTGTACATGTATTTGAGATTGCAAAATTCAACTATGTTCAGCATTAAAATCTCAGATTTAGAATTTCAACTGCATGCTGCTTGTGGTCTGTAAGATATGGCACTACCTCCAACTTTAATTCTATTGTTCTTTTATACCTTTTAGTTTCATTTTTAGTTTCTATTTCCTGTTGGTTTTATTATTGGTTTATAAACGGAAGGCAGGAAGCAAAATCTTTTTTTTTTTTTTTTTTTGAGACAGACTCTCATTCTGTCGCCCAGGCTGGAGTGCAGTGGCATGATCTTGGCTCACTGCAACCTCCATCTCCGGGGTTCAACTGATGCTCGTGCCTCAGCCTCCCGAGTAGCTGGGATTACAGGCACCCACCACCATGCCCGGCTAATTTTTGTACTTTTAGTAGAGACGGGTTTTCACCGTGTTGCCCAGGCTGGTCACAAACTCCTGGCCTCAAGTGATCCGCCCACCTCAGCCTCCCAAAGTGCTGGGATTACAGGCATGAGTCACCACGCCTGGCCAGGAAGCAAAGTCTTAAGGGCAAAAGACGCCGTACTGAAACAGAGCTAGGCTTCGTCTCCCTTCCTCCTTTCAGGGCTGTTGCTAGTATACAGCTAATGTGCCAGGACTTAAATAGTAGCTGGGATTACAGGCACCCACCATCATGCCTGGCTAATTTTTGTATTTTTAGTAAAGACGGGGTTTCACCGTGTTGCCCAGGCTGGTCACGAACTCCCGACCTCAAGTGATCCGCCCGCCTCAGCCTCTCAAAGTGCTGGGATTACAGGCATGAGACACCACGCCTGGCCAGGAAGCAAAGTCTTAAGGGCAACAGACGCTGTACTGAAACAGAGCTAGGCTTCGTCTCCCTTCCTCCTTTCAGGTCTGTGGCTAGTATATAGTTAATGTGCCAGGACTTAAATGCTGAGTCACCTAAAAAGCTGAGCCTCAATCCTCAATAACCAGGAAGGCTCATATAGGCTGCAATTCCCTTCCAGAGGAGACTGCCCGTGTTGCCTTTTGCTTTCATCTAATGTCTCTTTACTTTACAAAGAATAATATGATCTAAAATCTGTCTCTGTTGTAAGCAGTCACTGAATATTGGGCAAAGCATAAATGGCAAAGGGAGCAACATTCACACGAAGGTAAAAGAAATGGGGAAACCCAATCAGAAAATTCTCTTGGATCAATGTTCTGTATCTAACTCAACAAAAAGCCAGTAAATACAGAATATCATGCGAGATGCCACAGACCTGAGTAATACCAAAGTACTTTGGGAAAAGAATAAAACCCTTACCACGTATTGCAAATATTGTATGGTTTGCCTGTTCATTTTCTTAATGTATCTATTTTTCCTTTGTAGTAAGTGCATTTTGTGTTCTACTCACAAAATATCTGCCCACCCCATGGTTGCAAAGATATTCTCCCATGTTTTCATGTGTAAGATTTACGATTCTAGCTTTTATGTTTAGGTTTATGAACAATTACCAACTAATTTGTGTGTATGGCATGAGATGGGGTGAAGGTTAATTTCTTTCCTCGTGTGAATATCCAGTTGATCTAGAATTATTCATTAAAAATAATTTCCTGGCTGGGCATAGTGGCTCACACCTACAATCCCAATACTTTGGGAGGCTGAGGTGTGAGTACTGCTTGAGCCCAGGAGTTCGAGACCAACCTGGGCAACACAGTGAGACCCTGTCTCTACAAACAAAAAACAACAAAACATTAGCTGGACATGGAAGTACGCACCTGCATTCCCAGCTACTTGGGAGGCTAAGGTGGGAGGATCACTTGAGCCCAGGAGGCTGGGGCTGCAGCGAGCCATGATCATACCACTGCATTCCATCTTGGGCGACAGAGGAGGACCCTCTCTTAAAAAAAAAAAAAAAGAAATTAAATGACTTTCCTTCCTTCCACCAGAAAATTGACTTACTCGCTCTGGGCAAAAATCAACTGACAGTACGTATGCAGGTCTATTTCTGGACTCAGTTTCACGATATATTTGTCTATTGTCATATCAAGACCAATGTTTTGATTAGTGTAGCTTTATAGTAAGTCTTAAAATTAAGTGGTATAAAAAATTAGCAGTTTAAGTTCTCCAACTTTGCTCTTTTTTTTTTTTTTGCTATTCTAGATATTTTGCATTTCCATATAAATTTTAGAATCAACTTGTTAGTTTCTTCAAAGAAAATAAAACAAATAGGATTTTAACTGGGATTGCATTGACTCCATAGATCAATTTGGGGAGAACAGAAATCTTAATATCAGGTCTTCTAATATATGAACAAAGTAACCTCCTCCTTATTTAAGTATTTATTAATTTCTCTCACCAATATTTTAGTGAGAGAGTAAAAGTATTCTCTCACAATACTTTTCTGGTAAAGGTGTTTTCATGTCTTTCATTAGAGTTATTCTAATGATTTTTGATGCTACTGTTTTTATGCTGTTTTTCCTTTTTTCTTTTTTTGGGACAGGATCTCTCTGTCACCCAGGCTGGAGTGCAGTGGTATGATCACAGATCACTGCAGCTTCAACCCTCCCAGTCTCAAGCTATCCTCTCACCTCAGCCTCCCAAGTAGCTGTGACTACAGGTACTCGCCACCATACCCAGCTAATTTGGTTCACTTTCTTGTAGAGACAAGGTCTCACTATGTTGCCTATGTTGCTCAAAGTCCTGGGCTCAAGGGATCCTCCCACCTCGGCCTCCCAAAGTGCTGGGATTACAGGTATGAGCCACCGTGCCTGGCCTGATGCTATTGCAAACGGTATTTTACATTTTCATATATATATATATGTTTCATGTATATATGTGTGTGTGTGTGTATGTGTATTTACAACATATATATATATGATAAAAATATTCCAGGCTGGGCGCAGTGGCTCATGCCTGTAATCCCAGCACTTTGGGAGGCCGAGGTGGGAGGATCGCCTGAGGTCAGGAGTTCAAGACCAGCCTGGCCAACATAGTGAAACCCCGTCTCTACTAAAAATACAAAAATTAGCCGAGTGTGATGGTGCATGCCTATAGTCCCAACTACTTGGGAGGCTGAGGCGGGAGAATTGCTTGAGCCTGGGAGGCTGAGGTTGTAGTGAGCCGAGATTGCACCACTGCACTCCAGCCTGGGTGACAGAGTGGGACTCCATCTCAAAAAAAAAAAAAAAAATTCCTATCCAGAATATATAATACACTCCAACAAATATAAAACAACAGTATCACCAACAAAAATGTGCAAAACAGACAGTTCACAAAAGATGACATGGGAATGGCCAATAAGTACATGAAAAAGCGCTTATTAGTCGCCAGGGAAATATGACTTAAAACCATGAGATGCTATTTCACACCCACGGACAATACAGAACGTTAACAAGGATATGGAGAAACTGCAAGTTCTGCTGTGTAGCTGGTGGGAAGTGTCAACTGATAAATCACTTTGGATATTAGTGTGGTAGTTATATATGTCCCCACCCTATGACTAAGCACTTCCACTCCTAAACATTTATCTAAGAGAAATAAATTAAGAATGTTCATTGCAGCCAATTTACACTGGTCCAAAACTGGACACAACCCAAATGTTCTCAAAAGGTGAATGGATGAACAAATCCTATATTCACACAACTCAAAAAGGAGCAAATGACTTTCCAATGGCAAAGACTGTCTCCTTGACCAAACTCTAGCCAGCTCCTCTGACCCCTCTTCTCAACTAGGCCTTAACCTTGGCCTATAAAGACTTGAGCAAGGTTGGGCATGGTGGCTCGTGCCTGTAATCCCAGCACTTTGAGAGACCGAGGCAGGAGTGTCACTTGAGCCCAGGAGTTCTAGACCGGCCTAGGCAACAGAGACAGGCCCTAACTCTACAAAAAGTTTAAAAATTAGCAGAACGTGGTGGTGCATGCCTGTAGTCCCAGCTACTAGGGAGGCTGAGGCAGGAGGATCACTTGGGTTCGGGGAGGTCAGCACTGCAGTGAGCTGTGATCACATCACATCACTGCACTCCAGCCTGGGTGACAGAGCAAGTCACAAAAAAACAAAACAAAAACAAAAACAAAAACAAAAAAACAAAATCAAAAAAGCCAATAAATAAACAAAAATCAGGCTGGACACGGTGGCTCACACCTGTAATCCCAGCACTTTGGGAGGCCAAGGCAGGCTGATCACCTGAGGTCAGGAGTTTGAAACCAGCCTGGCTAACATTGCAAAACCCTGTCTCTATTAAAAATATGAAAATTAGCCGGGTTTGGTGGCACAAGCCTGTAATCCCAGCTACTTGGGAGGCTGAGGCAGGAGAATCACGTGAACCCAGGAGGCAGAGGTTGCAGTGAGCCGAGATCACACCACTGCACTCTAGCCTGGGTGACAGAGTGAGACTCTGTCTCAAAAAAAAAAAAGACTTGACCAAACACTAACATAGTTTCTTTTTGTTGTTATTTAAACAAATTGTTGGCTGGGTGCCATGGCTCACGCCTGTAATTCCAGTACTTTGGGAGGCCGAGGCAGGCGATTACTTGAGGTAAGGAGATCGAGACCAGCCTGGCGAACATCATGAAACCCCATCTCTACTAAAAATACAAGAATTAGCCAAAAATTACAGGTGTGGTGGCTCACACCTGTAATCTCAGATACTCAGGAGGCTGAGGCATGAGAATCACTTGAACCCGGGAGGAAGAGGTTGCAGTGAGCCGAGATCGTGCCACTGTACTCCAGCCTGGGTGAAACAGTGAGACGCCATCTCAAAAATGTAAAAATAATTATTTATTTTGTAGAGAGGGAGGTATTACTATGTCACCCAGGCTGGTCTCGAACTCCTGGGCTCCAGTGATCCATCCTCCCACCTTGGCCTCCCAAAGTGCTGGGAGCCACCGCACCTGGCCTTTTTTGTTTGTTTGTTTTTTGTTTTTGTTTTTGTTTTGAGACAGAGTCTTGCTCTATTGCCCAGGCTGGAGTGCAGCAGTATGATCTCAGCTCACTACAACCTCCACCTCCCAAGTTTAAGCGATTCTCCTGCCTCAGCCTCCTGAGTAGCTGGGACTACAGGCGTGTGCCACTACATCTGGCTAAGTTTTGTATTTTTAGTAGAGATGGGGTTTTGCCACGTTGGCCAGGCTGGTCTCGAACTCCTGACCTCAAGCAATCCACCCGCCCTGGTCTCCCAAAGTGCTGGGATTACAGGCGTGAGCCATGGCACCCAGCCTAAAAACATGGTTTCCAATAGTTCAAGGTTGCATCCTTTGGATGACCCAACCCCCAGTAAGCTGCCTGTCTGAGAAAACTCAAGGCTGCCTATAGAATTTACTGTGTTTCAGCCAACACTACTGAAGACAGGGCCTGCCTCCCACTCTCTGTGGGAGGGCAGGAGCCTAACTTCCTTAATGGCCAGTTACCAAACCCAGATGGGTTTCACAGGACCAACCCTCCCTCCCCACTTTTTGTGATTTTTCACTTCCCTGACTCTACTGAGCCCCTTTCTCATTCTCCTTTTAAAACACCCTGTCCTGTCTATGCAAATTGAAGTTAAGCTCAGTTCACACTGGATTGAATTTGGCTAAACTGCAATCGTTATTACTGATGAAAATTGGTCCTTACCACTTCAGTGTCCAGCTTTATCTTTGACAACACACACAATACAGATGAATCTCAAAGAACATGTTGAATAAAAGACACACAGAGGAATACATTTGTGTGATTCCATTTATATGACATTCAAGAATAGGCAAATCTAATCTATAGTAGACAAAATCAGAAAATGGCTGCAAAGTAGGGTTAGGAAACTAGAAAAAGATAACAAGAGAGGCCGGTTCACGCCTGTAATCCCATCACCTTGGGAGGCCGAGACAAGAGGATCGCTGGAGCCCAGGAGTTCAAGAAAAGCCTGGGAAACAAGGCAAGACCCCATCTCTACAAAAAATAAAAATTAGCCAGGCATGATGGCATGTGCCTATAGTCCTAGCTACTTGGGAGTCTGAGGCGGGAGTATCACTTGAGCCTGGGAGGTCAAGGCTGCACTGAGCTGAGATTGTGCCACTGCACTCCAGCTTAGGAGACAGAGGGAGACCCTGTATCAAAAAAACAAAACAAAAACAAAGGTAAAAATTGTCAGATTTTGCATCAAAGATTTACAATTTCTGGAGCCGGGTGTGGTGGCAAGTACCTGTATCCCAGCTACTCAGGAGGTGGAGGCAGGAGGATCACTTGAGTCCAGGGGAGAACCAGCCTGGACAACACAGTGAAACCCCAACTCAAAAAACAGATGCATAGTTTCTGACTTATGAAATGTACTGTACAAGTTAAACCAATAGACAAGCATCATCTTGACAAAAAAATGCTACAACAAATAGTTAGCCAAGGATACTATGCCAACATAAAAACTTCCCACAAATCAGTAATAAAAATATAAATAACCAAACAAGAAAAAGACATATAGCCCAACAGGAAATGATATGAAGAGAGGATTCACATAAAAAATATCAGGCTGGTGTGGTGGCTCATGCCTGTAATCACAGCACCTGGGGAGGCTGAGAAGGGAGGATCATTTGAGCTCAAGAGTTTGAGACCCACCTAGGCAAAATGGTGATACCCTGCCTCTGCAAAAAATTTAAAAATAAGTCAGGCATGGGGGCCTGTGCCTATAGTCCCAGCTACTCAGGAGGCTGAGACAAAATGGTCACTTGGGCCCAGGAAGTTGAGGCTGCAGTGAGCCGTGATCATATCACTGCACTCCAGCCTGGGCAACAGAACAAGACCCTGTCTCAAAAAAAAAAAAAAATTAATGACAGTGAGCATCCTGAAAATGGTCAGCCTTTGGTGAGGTTGTGGAGAAAAGGGAACACTTACACACACTGTTGGTGGGAGTGTAAATTAGTTCAACCATTGTCGAAAGCAGTGTGTGGTGATTCCTCAAAGACCTAAAGACAGAAATAACATTCAATCTAGAAATCCCATTAGTGGGTATATACTCCCCAAAATACAAATCATTCTACCATTAAGACACATGCATGTGTGTGTTCATTGCAGCACTATTCACAATAGTAAAATCACAAAATCAACCTAAATGCCAATCAGTGACAGACTAGATAAAGACAATGTGGTACATATACACCATAGAATACTATGCAGCCATAAAAAACAACAAGATCACGTCCTTTGCAGGGACATGGATGGAGCTGGAGGCCATTATCCTTAGCAAACTAATGCAGGAACAGAAAAACAAACACTGCATGTTCTCACTTATAAGTGGGAGCTAAATGATGAGAACACATGGACACACAGAGGGGAACAACACACTCTGGGGCCTACTGGAGGGTGGGATGAGGGAGAGGATCAGAAAAAATAACTAATGGGTACTAGGCTTAGTACCTATGTGACAAAATCATACAACAAACCCCATGACCCGAATTTACCTATTCAACAAAGCTGTGCATGTACCCCTGAACCTAAAAGTTTTTTGCTTTTTTTTTTAAGACAGAGTCTCGCTCTGTCGCCCAGGCTGGAGTGCAGTGGCGCAATCTTGGCTCAATGCAACCTCCGCCTCCTGGGTTCAAGCGATTCTGCTGCCTCAGCCTCCTGAGTAGCCAGGATTACAGGCGCCTGCCACCACACCCGGCTAATTTTTGTATTTTTAGTAGAGACAGAGTTTCACCACATTGGCCAGGCTGGTCTCAAACTCCTAACCTCAAGTTATCCACCCACCTCGGCTTCCCAAAGTGCTTGGATTACAGGCGTGAGCCACCACATAATGCCCTAAAAAGTTTTTTTAAAAAATGTTCAGCCTCAAGAGTGATTATAGGATAAATAAAATTAAAGGGAGATTATTTTCCACCTGCTAGGTGGTAAACAATTAAAGAGATTGAGAATATTCGATACTGGCATCATGCTCACTGTGGGTGGGAATGGAAACTGACACAACCTCTTTCAAGGACTACTTTGTAGAAACTTCTTCCCTAAAATCTATTTCATAGCAAAACTCACACACATGCAAAAATGCTGATCACAGCACTTTTTTTTTTTTTTTTTTTTTTGAGACAGGGTCTCACTGTTACACAGGCTAGAGTGCAGTGGTGCAATTATAGCTCATAGCTCATTGCAGCCTTGACCTCCTAGGCTCAAGCGATCCTCCTGCCTCAGCCTCCCATGCAGCTGGGACCACAGGTGCTCATCGCCATGCCTAATTTTTTCTTTTTGGCAAAGAAAGGTTCTCACTATGTTGCCCAGATTAGTCTCAAACTCCTGAGCTCAAGCAGTCTTCCTACCTTGGCCTCCCAAAGTGCTAGGATTACAGGCGTGAGCCACAGCATCCAGTCTATTTTTTATTGAGACATGAAGTCTTACTATGTTGCCCTGCCTGGTCTCCAACTTCTGGACTCAAGCAGTCCTCCCACCTTGACCTCCCAATGTGCTGGGATTACAGGCATGAGCCATCGTGCCCAGCCTTGCACTCTCAACAGCAAAACCAGAGCCACATAAATGATGAACAATAGAAGAATGGCCAAATAAAGTATTAATACTACTATGCTGCAGAACACTCCGTAGCCACTAAAAAGAATAAGGCAGATCTATAGGAAATACGTTTAAGTTATTAAGTGGAGGGAAAAGTTATTTTTATCATTAAAAAAATTAAGCATTTAAGGGAAAAAATGACGTGAGATTGACATTCCAGATCTAATAACATTATCTTTAGCGAATGTTTCCCAAACTTTAATTTGATCCTTAAAAAGAAAAACACAAGCACAACCCCATGATTTATCTGACTTTATTGATGGGCAAGTTTTACAGCTAATTTATGTGCAACAGAATGTTCTAGCTCTGAAGTGGCATGCCTTCTTTGGGCATGAAAAGCAGCACCTGCCTTGAAAATATTTCAGATCACAATCTCGACCTCATTCTCTGGGGCACAGCTAAGAAGATGCGATCTGGGTGCCGGAAAGGCCCTGGGCTAAGCCCTCAGGGAAAAGCTGGTTTTCCCCAGAGGTGACCCTGTGACCTGCTTCTATGTCAAGGGGGAATATTTCTCCTTTCAGTTGAGAAATCAGATTAAGCACCATAATTTTCACAATGAAATTTCAGCCTTATAAGCCCTGGTCTGCTCTCTAGAACACATAGACCATTCAGAACCAATGAAACAGAAAACCAGAATTTTAAGACCTCATCAGGAAATACAATCTTGAACATGTGTGCTCAGTTCCTGTCACTGTGACCAGCTGACAAATATTTATTTGTGCATGTGGCATAAAGGTAGGCATGGTCTGTGCTTGATATTGTGTCTATTCCAGTGGCAGAGATGAACACTAGGCACTTTCCTATTTATTTATTTATTGTGACGGAATTTTGCTCTTGTTGCCCACGCTGGAGTGCAATGGCGGGATCTCGGCTCACCGCAACCACAACCACCTCCACCTTCCAGGTGCAAGCGATTCTCCCACCTCAGCCTCCCGCGTAGCTGGGATTACAGGCGCCCGCCACCATGCCCGGCTAATTTTGTATTTTTAGTAGAGATGGGGTTTCTCCATGTTGGTCAGGCTGGTCTTGAACTCCCGACCTCAGGTGATCTGCCCACCTCAGCCTCCCAAAGTGCTGGGATTATAGGCGTGAGCCACCACTCCCAGCCCACTAGGCACTTTCTAAATTACAACTGGGCCGACAACCACCAAGGAGACTCACAGGTGTTATGAGAACATTCAACAGAAGCTAGGTCTTGTCTGTGGGTGTCAGAAAGGACTCTCGGAGTGAGCCACATGTCAGCTAAGCCAAAAACCTTGTAGTCATCTTGGCCCCCTCAGTCTCACCCCATATCCACTCTGCCAGAACATTCTGTCAGCTCTACCTTCAAAATGCACCCAGAATCTGACATATTCTCAGCACCTCCGTCACCACTATCCTGATCCAGGCACCAGCCTGTCTCGCAGGGGACACCCCCATAGCCAACTAACTGATTCTGCCTCCGTCCTTACCCCTGCAGTCTGCTCCTAACACAGGCTGAAGTGATGCTGTTAAAACCAAGTCAGGCCACCTCACTGTTCAGTTCAGCCTGGCCAACATGGTGAAACCCCGTCTCTACTAAAAATACAAAAATTAGCTGGGCATGGTGGCATGTGCCTTTAATCCCAGCTACTTGGGAGGCTGAGGTTCGAGAATCGCTTGAACCTGGGAGACAGAGATTGCAGTAAGCGGAGATCACGCCACTGCACTCCAGCCTTGGCGACAAAGCAAGACTCTGACTCAAAAAAATAAAAAAATAAAAATAATAAAATAAGAAGTCTGGGTAACTGATTGCACAAGGCAGATATTAAAAGGGCAGTTCCTGGGCAGGCACAGTGGCTCATGCCTGTAATCCCAGCACTCTGAGAGGCTGAGGCAGGTGGATCACTTCAGTCCATGAGTTCAAGACCAGTCTGTGCAACATGGCAAAACTCTGCCTCTACAAAAAAATACAAAAATTAGCCAGGTGAGGTGGTGCACACCTGTGGAAGTTGAGGTGGGAGGACCGCTTGAGCCCAGGAAGTCGAGGCTGCTATGATTGTACCACTGCACTCCAGCCTGGGTGACACAGCAAGGCCCTGTCTCAAAAAAAAAAAAAAAAAAAAAAAAAAAATGCAGTTCCAAGATGACACCTACCTTTTAAACTTGTGAACTGAATGAACTATGGAACCATTCACTAAGTTGGGGCTTGGACAGGGCAGTAGAACATGGGGAAGTGATCGTAAGCATAGTTTTGCAAATAGTAAATGTGAGATAATTCCAAGACATCCAAGTGGAGATTTCAAGTTGGCAGCCAGATACCAGGCTTGAGGGACCAGATCATGTAAGGCACAGTATCTATGTCATGTAACAAAGTACAGATTTTTAACTGGTAGGTGATAGGGAACTGAAAGGTTTTAGTAAGTGACAAGATAAGATTTGTGATTCTGAAAAATCACCCTGGCCACAGGTAGAATATGGATGTGTTGCAGATCAGATGAGCAAAGACAGCAGGTGCAGGGGCTGTGGGTGTGAGAAAGAAAAGGAGGCTTCCCCTTTGTCACCAACACTTCTCCACACAGCTGCTGGGTATTTTTCTAATACAAATCCAGATCATGTCAGTTCCCCACTTAAAATCCCTCAGGATAAAACCTGTACTCCTTGTGACCTTCCACGGTTCACTGTGTGACAACCTGTCCGGAACTCTCTCCTGGTACCCACTCCCCACCCTGTGTCAGGTTCACCTAACACACAATTCTGCTTCAGGCCCCATGCCTCTGCTCATGCTGTTGTCTTCTGCTTGGCAAGCCCTTGTTTTGGCACCCACAGTGAGGCTGTGTTGTTTTCCTGTTGGATATAATCTTGCAGAGCTGCTCTGCCTATGGAGTAGCCACCCTTTTATTCCCTTTTTTTTTTTTCTTTAGACAGAGTCTTGCTCTGTCACCAGGCTGGAGTGCAGTGGCATGATCTCAGCTCACTGCAACCTCCATCTCCCGGATTCAAGCAATTCTCTTTCCTCAGCCCCCTAAGTAGCTTGGACTACAGGCGCGCGTCACCACGCCCAGCTAATTTTTGTATTTTTAGTAGAGACAGGGTTTCACCATGTTGGCCAGGATGGTCTTGATTTCTTGACCTTGGGATCCGCTCACCTCGGCCTCCCAAAGTACTGGGATTACAGACATGAGCCACCACGCCCGGCCTATTCCTTTACTTTCTTAGTAAACTTGCCTCCCCTCTAAACCCTCCCCCCCAACACACACACACACAAACACACAAAGTCACACAGAACACCCACACAAGGGCCTACAACAGTGATGACGAGAGACTAAACAAGACCACATCATCATTCTGTGTAAGCACAGACAAAAACAAGGTCACCGTGCCACCCACGGAATACCAGACATCCCTTTCTCCCAGCTGATCAGAGTGACGTTGCTTCTTTACACATTACAGCTTTAGCCCTACTCCAGCCAAACCTCCTTCTAGAAAAGATATAGCTACTGGGTGATAGAATTTTTTTACGTCCTATCAGCACTCAATCCAGAGCAAATCCCTGGACCCTCCCCCAAATCACCCAGCCAAAGCCCAGATCCTAAAGATCTAACATCCTCTTACTGATATGTTCCTCATGGTGTGAGTCTTTTCCCTCCTTGCAACAAGTAATAAACCCAGCTTGCTTAACTACAGAGTGTTTCATGTGGTCTTTACTGGAGGACATTCACAACTGTAACAGTAAAAAACGGATGGTTATGTTTCTTGGGGGAGGTTCATGGAGTTTCTTTCTGAGGGCTCCCATTTTCTATGTTGAGCAACAGCTGACATTATCTTGAGAATGAAGAAGGGGTGGGGTAAGTCAGAAGTTTGAAGACAGTGGAAAATGTCTGAATTAAGTATCCTGTAGAAAGGGAGAGTGAGTGGAATGAGAAACATACTACAATGATCAGGTTCTGTTAAGGGCACAGGTGCGATTGGGTGACATGAATTCACAGTGGCACCAAGCCACCTTGCTGTGTGATTTCTACCACCTATATTCAAGGCAAAAATGGACAGTGTGGTTTAGCCAGGGTTCTGGCTCTACCAGGACCAAAAGGTAAGGGAGATAAAGGCACTGCCAAGAGAATTACTGAGGGTTGCAGGATGAGCTCTAAGATCAATTGAGAAGTGATAGGAGAGGGAGTATCTAAAGGATACAGAAAACCGACAAGATGCTAAGGAGAAATGGGCACAGCATGGGAAATGGGAAAGAACTGGTCAAGCAACTTGGAAAAAGGGGTCAGGGTTGGAGAGTGTTGCACTCTCATCTGTGAGGCAGTGCAGCATCAGGATAAAAACACAGGGTGTCAAGGAAAAAAGGGGTGACAGAATCAGATGGGGAGAGGTTATTGCTGCAGACCAGGCCTTCAAGAAAGTGAGTGCCCCATGCACAGGCTCCATGTGGACACTGAGGTCACCTAGGGTGATGTCATGAATTGCGGTAGAAGACACTATGGGGCAGGCACCCCAGTCTTCCATGAATGAGGTGAATGACCAGGAGAAGGCGAACAACAGCAACCAGGAGGGCTCCCGCTGGGCAGGAAGGATCTCCATGGAATGAGATGGGGGGAAACACACAGGAGGACACAAAGCTCAAACCCCTGATCCTGAGATACACAAGGGATGAGAAGGAGGAGCCACAGGAGAGGGCTTCAAGAACGGGATATCCCTGGGGAAGGGTCAGGGTGAAGGCAAAGGGAGGGAGGGAATGGCTAACGAGAGGCAGAGGAAACAGAGGCGGCTACTGATTATGGAGTGGTAATTGCAGAGGACACAGTGAGGGGGTAGTGGGATGGTTGGGTCACAGGTAAACAAAAGTGGGGAGAAAAAACTCTGGGGCACAGCATGATGGACATCATAAGGAGAGGAGAGGAGAGGAGGGTGGGGAAGTCAGCTACCACGGGAAGTGCTCAATTGCATCTGCTGAGTCACATGGATATAAACCTAATGTATCTAATCAGAAAAACCCGACCTCATCGCATAAGTCCATGATGATGATGATGATGCTGATAATAGTTTGATGACAATGGGGGTGATGATGACAGTAACTACCATTCTGAACACCTCCTATATATGACAAGCACTGCTGGAAGCACTGACATTTCACCTTCGCAGCAACCCTCTGAGACAGGTAACATCCTCCTTATCTCCAGAAGGACTCTGTACCAAAGGAGGAAGCAAACTAAACAGAAATATCAGTGCCCTTGGAGACTGACTGGCTTTTAAAATGTTATCTTAGGAATTTTATGGTTGTAACTCACTCAGGACAGCAGGAACCAGCCTGACTCATATCTACTGCACATGCAGCAACTTCAACAAATAATATTCGGCCTGGAGGAAAATGAAAACATGCAATCATTTACTGGGGGCTTCGCTTTGGGCCAGATCCTGTGCTAACTGCTCTGCATCAATTATCTCATTTAACCCTCACACCTGAAAAGCAGGTTACCCTAATAATCCCCATTTTAAAGATTAAGAAACTGAGGCAGAAAGAGTAATTTGCCCATGATTCGTGCAAGCAATCCTTATTTAACATCATGACTTTTGGAC
Organism: Gorilla gorilla gorilla; assembly: GCF_029281585.2. Taxonomy (NCBI): domain Eukaryota; kingdom Metazoa; phylum Chordata; class Mammalia; order Primates; family Hominidae; genus Gorilla; species Gorilla gorilla. Next base: position 24,690,031 of record NC_073242.2, on the reverse strand, counting down.
AAGATCTAAAGGTTTCATACATTACAGAACCTGAAAGACACAGAGTCCTGCAGAATGTCTTAAACCATTAACTTCTCACAATCTCTTTGCATGTTTTTTTCAGGCGAGGCAAAATGTAGTGCAAAAAAAAAAAAAAAAAGCCGGACTCAGTGGCTCATGCCTGTAATCCCAGCACTTTGGGAGGCCAAGGCAGATGGATCACTTGAGGTCAGGAGTTCCCAACCAGCCTGCCCAATATGGTGAAACCCCATCTCTACTAAAAACACAAAAATTAGCCAGGCGTGGTGGCAGGCGCCTGTAGTCCCACCTACTCGGGAGGCTGAGGCAGAGGAATTGCTAGAACCCGGGAGGCAGAGGTTGCAATGAGCTGAGATTGCACGACTGCATACCAGCCTGGGTGGCAAAGCAAGACTGTGTCTCAAAAAGAAAAAAAAAAAAAGCTGTTATGAAATGCACCAAGATGGTGAACACCTGTGGTCTTTATTATCCTGGACTTGACCCAGAAGATTCTGATTCATCGGGCTACAATAGGCCCTGAACATCTGAATTTTTCTTAGGTCTCCCAGGCTATGCTGTTCAGGTTAGGAAGGGCTGCTTTATATTCTCTGCAGCTCCAAACCAAACCTTACCCTATTATGTTTAGATGTTTGTAGATCCAGAGGGCATCAGAAACTGATGCAGAGAAAACCTGAAATTATCAAAACTATCCAACAGAGAGTCAATGAAAGGCATGCTCTATTTCTCTGTACCTTTCTTTCTGTTTGAACTATTTTATAACTTACTATTGTTATGTAAGCAAGTTTGCAAAAAATATTACCAACAAATGTGCTAACCCTAATGTGCTACTAGACAGAATTTTATTTCTGACAATTTTGATGTCACTTCAGATTATCTTAGCAAATAGCAGTTAACATGAGAAAAATTATTATCATTATTATTATTATATATTTTTTTTGGAGACAGGGTCTCACTCTATCCCCCCGGCTGGAGTGCAGTGGCACGATCCCGATTCACTGCAATCTCCGTCTCCAGGGCGCAAGCGATTCTCAAGTCCCAGCCTCCCAGATAGCTGGGATCACAGGCGAGCACCACCATGCATGGCTAATTTTTGTATTTTTAGTACAGACAGCATTTCACCATGTTGGCTAAGCTGGTCTCGAACTCCTGGCTTCAAGTAATCCACCTGTCTCGGCCTCCCAAAGTGCTGGGATTACAGGTATGTGCCACTGCACATGGCCAGGAAAAAAAATTATTTCTAATTAATCAGTGGTACAGGCCAGATGCGGTAGCTCATGCCTGTAGTCCCAGCACTTTGGGAGGCTGACACAGGAGGATAGCTTGGGCCCAGGAGTTTGAGACCAACCTGGGCAACAAAGTGAGGCTCCGTCTCTACAAAAAAATTAAAAAATTAGCCAGGAGTGGTGGCATGAGCCAGTAGTCCCAGCTACTTGGAGGGCTAATGCTGGAGGATCACTTGAGTCCAGGAGGTTGAGGCTGCAGTGAGTCATGATCACACCACTGCATTCCAGCCTGGCTAAAAGAGCTAAACCTTGTCTCAAAAAATAAATTAATTAATTGATAAAAAATAAACAGTGCTATAGTGTGGCCAAATAACAAATGAAAGCTAGAGATGAGATAAAGCTGATTGTAATCCATTTAAGGTCACAAATTTCACCAGGGACTGCCTTTAATGCTTATGTATTTATCTATTTAATCAACCACTGCCAACAACTACATGCCAAATACTACTGTAGTGCTATACTAACATTAAATATCATTTAATCTTCACAACCACTTATGAAGTAGGTAGTATCATCATCCTCATTTTACAGATCAGAAAACTGAGGCACAGAATGGTTTAGTAACTTCCCCTATTTTTTTTTTTTTTTTTTTTTTTTTTGTGACGGAGTCTCGCTCTGTCTTCCAGGCTGGAGTGCAGTGGCGCGATCTCGGCTCACTGCAAGCTCCGCCTCCCGGGTTCAAGCCATTTTCCTACCTCAGCCTCCCGAGTAGCTGGGACTACAGGCGTCCGCCACCACGCCCGGCTAAATTTTTTTTTTTTGTATTTTTAGTAGAGACGGGGTTTCACCGTGTTAGCCAGAATGGTCTCGATCTCCTGACCTCGTGATCTGCCCGCCTCAGCCTCCCAAAGTGCTGGGATTACAGGCGTGAGCCACCATGCCCGGCCTGTAACTTCCCCTATTTTACACAGCCAGTGAGTGGCACTAAGTTTGACAGAGTTTGGTTCCAGAATCCATGCTCTGAATGACAACACTTAGTCTCCAGGAACCTACAGAAAGTGCAAGGCTTAATTCAAAACTTTGGTTTTCCCCACTCTATAATCCCTAGGTGGCAAGCCTACGTCTCTCGCCTAGAAGGCATTCTTTGAGATCCTCTAACAGTTCATACTCCTCTCTTGTGCTGTCTGAACACTCTCCCCCATTACTATTATTATTATTGTTGTTGTTGTTGTTGTTTTGACACGGAGTTTTGCTCTTGTTGCCCAGGCTGGAGTGCAATGGCGCGGTCTTGGCTCACCGCAACCTCCGCCTCCTGGGTTCAAGCGATTCTCCTGCCTCAGCCTTCTGAGTAGCTGAGACTACAGGCGCCCACAACTATGCCCGGCTGATTTTTGTATTTTTAGTAGAGACGAGGTTTCACCATGTTGACCAGGCTGGTCCCAAACTCCTGACCTCAGGTGATCGGCCCACCTCGGCCTTCTAAAGTGCCGGGACTACAGGCATGAGCCACCGCGCCCGGCCTACACCCCTATTTTTTAAGCCTTTTGCTCTCAGCTTAAATATCACTAAATTACAAACTCTAATGACACCGCGGTATTTCTCAGTGCACAACACCAAATTCTAATTATGTATCTCATGGATAATTATTTCCTGTCAGTCTTTCCCAACTAAACCGTGAGTTCCAGTATGTCTGGCAGCATGTCTGTCTTGTTCTTGGTGTATTCCCATTATTGAATCCCCACCAACCAGCCCAAATAAGGCCCTGGCACAAAGTAAGCTCTCCATTTTTGTAGAATGAATGAGTGAATAAATGGAGGACACTCAAGCCTCATGTTTTCTCTTTCTGACACATACCTGTGCTCCCTACGACCCCACCCTCACCATCACACCCTTAATAGTGGAGACTTAGTGTGGTACTGGCTTTTCAAACAGGTATTATGTGGCCCTAGACAGGTCATTTCCTTCACTGAAATTCATCGCCTGAGTTTCAGGTGCACAACGGGGATCATACCTACAAGAGAGAGAACCTCCACCTCTCATCCTCATAATCTACGGAGACAATAGTTAGGTGCATCATGTTTGTCTTTCTAGCAGCGTTTAGCTCCGAGAACGCCAAGACTCCGTCCGCCTGGTTCAGGGGCCTGCTCCCATCCACAGTACCCAGGCTTGCTCCAAGCCTGGCTCACAGCAGGAGCTCAGAAACGATTCGTTAAATAAATGAAGCCCTGTTCTGTGCATTTCACAGGTGGGAAGCGAGGGTCGTGCGAGGCGGGGGCAGCAACCTGCCAGCCTCCGAGCGTATTCTTCAGATGCAGGCCCGCCTCCCACCTCAGCCCGCGTCCCAGATGCCAGCCCCGAATCCCGCGCCTGACAGGCGCTTCTTGCACAAGGAAGCATCTTCGCAGGTACCGCGCACGCCCTCGTCGCCCGCGTCGCAACTCCAGGTGGAAAAGCAGGAGGTGAAGGAAGACTCCCTCTGTCTAGTGGCCATGGGCGTGGAGGTTCCGGGGAGCTGTGTCCGCCAGAGACATGGAAGTGGGGTCGACGGGCGGTAGGGGACGGCGCTAGTCACAGGCAGAAAGCAGGAGAGGAAGGTAGGGCTCCACCTGGCTCAGCTGGCGCGGGTCAGTGACACCCCCGAGGCCGGCTGCCCCAGCAGCCTCTCCGCCTATTGGCTCCTCTGCCTAGTCACTCATGGGGCAATTATCCCTCCCTCTCAGCCTACAAAGGTGCTCATTGGATAAGTTTTTTGGCCCCGCCCACCCAACCCGGAAGTTTGCCGACGGAGAAAGGAAACTAAAAGTCAGTAGCGGAGTACCGCGATGCTTTCTGGGAAGTGTAGTCTTAGGTGCCTGGAGAGGCCACCAGGTTTCTTCTGACTCGTCACGGAATTTTAAGGGCAGAGAATCCAGCCAGAAGCAAATGTCAGCTGTTACGTTCAGTCTGGGCTCGTTGTCACTCAACAGTTTAACAAAATTTTGTTAAGTGCTGTCCATGCCAGGGACTGTGCTAAGAGCTTTAGAGACATAATCGCCTTTGAAATGTAGTAAAGGAAGTAGCATGTGGAAAAGTAATAGAATGGGAAACCACGTGGCAGTAAAAATCAATGAACTCGAACTCTCAGGTAGCATCAAGGGCTGAATTTCAGAAACGTGATGTTCAGTGAAAGAAGGAAGTCTAATGACACTTTTGTAAAGTTCAAACCAAGTAAAACTAATGTTTAGAGAAACATACATATACGGTAAAATACTGTACAGAAAAGCCAAGACATGAGAAAAAAAAAAAAAAAGTCAGGACATTGATGACCTCTAGGGAGTGGGACGGTAGCATACGAGAGGGTAGGGAGAGGCAGGGAAGGAGCACATAGACACATTCTCAGTTTCTCAGGTGGGAGTGAGTTCACGTGTGTCTGTTTCATTATGATGCATATTCAAGATGCATCTATTTTTACTAGTTTTGTTATAAAATATTTTATAAATAAAAGAAGAACTATGCTACTGTATTCCAGTTGATTATCTGTCAGGTGTTGGACACAGGCAATGGGTATACTTTAAGAACTTTGAATCACACCTATTTAAAAAAGCAAAATAGCTCTCTCTCTTCTGCCGCCACGTAAGATGTACCTGCTTCCCCTTCCACCATAACTGTAAGTTTCCTGAGGCCTCCCCAGCCATGCAGAACTCAACATCCTTGCGACTGGGGGCCATTATCTTAAGTGAAACAACTCAGACACAGAAAGTAAAATATGCATGTTCTCACTTCCCTGCCTACAAGCTGAGCAGACGCCAGCACCATGCTTCCTGTAAAGCCTGCAGAACCACGAGCCAATGAAACTGCCTTTCTATATAAGTTTTTTTTTTTTTTTTTTTTTTAAAAAGCAAAATAACAGAAACCCAGAATACACACCTTGGGGTGAGATCAGATAACAAATGCTTGCTTAGTATTCAGTGGAGGCACAAGATCTCATTGACAGTCAAGGCAGAAATGACAGTGGGGAATGGCTGAGGTTAGGAAGTTTTGCCAGGGATAGCGGCAATGGGCTGAAATACACCATTTTCTTGGAGCATTCCTCTACCCAAAAGGTAATACAAACCACTGCGCAAGCATTGTCTCCCAGCTTGGCAGTGTCTAAATTCCATGGGTGTTAGTGGATAATGTCAAACAGTAAGTAGCACAAGATGTTAATCCCACAGGTCTGGACGGTGAGACTGAAGGTGACTAGAAGAAGGTGGAGGCAGATGTATTGGCACACCTTTGTTATTGGGTGAGCCTTTGATTCAAAACAGCTGGTAATTCGGGAAATTTGGTTAGTTGGACTCTAGACAAAGTGAACTTACTGGGTGTGGACCACGACACTAGTAGATTGACTGGCATTCTCTGGAGGAGGAGGATGGCTACCCATAGAGCAGGCTGCTGGCCTCCCTTTCCTCATAACCTCTGAGAAGAGTCACATCACATGTGATCTGATGACAAAAAAAACCCTGTAACTTGAGGGAATTTGGACAGGGGTGGGGATACCCTTAAAACACCTGGAATCCAGCCAGGCATGGTGGCTTATGCCTGTAATCCCAGCACTTTGGGAGGCCAAGGTGGACGGCTCACCTGAGGTCAAGAGTTCGAGACCAGCCTGGTCAACATGATGAAACCCCATCTCTACTAAAAATACAAAAATCAGCTAGGTGTGGTGGCGGGTGCCTGTAATCCCAGGTACTCAGGAGACTGAGGCAGGAGAATCACTTGAACCCAGTAGGTAGAGGTTGCAGTGAGCCGAGACCATGCCATTGGACTCCAGCCTGGGTGACAAGAGCGAAACTCCATCTCAAAAAGAAGAAGAAGAAGAGGAAGAAGAAGAAGAAGAAGAAGAAGAAGAAGAAGAAGAAGAAGAAGAAGAAGAAGAAGAAGAAGAAGAAGAAGGAAGAGGAAGAAGAAAAAGAAGAAGAAGAACCACCTGGAATCCCACTAAATTGAAACATGGTACACTGTCAGCACAAGTGGCTACACTTCAGGCAGTAAGCACTGAATGGCTATCTTAGTCCATTTTGGCAGCTATAACAAAATATCATAAACTAAGTGACTTATAAACAAAAGAATGGCTGGGCACAGTGGCTAATACCTATAATCCCAGCACTTTGGGAGACTAAGGTGGGAAGGTCACTTTAGCTCAGGAATTCAAGACCAGTCTGGGCAATGTGGCGAAACCCCATCTCTACAAAAAATTTTAAAACTAGCTGGGTATGGTGGAGTGTGCCTGTAGTTCCAGCCTTGGGACTGGGCTGAGATGGGGAGGATCACTTGGGTCCGGGAGTTCAAGACTACAGTGAACTATGATTGCACCACTGCACTCTAGCCTGGGTGACAGAGAGAGACCCTGTCTCAAAAAATAAATACATATATACATACATAAAAATAAACCACGGAAATTTATTTATCATGTTTCTGGAGGCTGGCAAGTCCAAGGTCAAGGCAGATTCTGTGTCTGGTGAGGGCCTGCTTTCTGACTCATAGATGATGCTGTCTTGCTGTATCCTCACTTGGTCAAAGGAGCGAGGTGTCTCTCTCAGGTCTCTCTTATAAGGACACTAATCACATTCATGATAACTCTGCCCTCGTGGCCTGATCGCTTCACAAGAGCCCCACATCCTAATACACTGGGAGTTAAAATTTCAACATTTGAGTTTCAGGGAGACAGAAACATTCAGACCACAGCAATGCCCTAGCCAACAAATGACTCCATCTCCATATTTATAGCAAACTCTTGGGCCATTGTCTAAGAATTGTTCCCTTTGTGCTCATAAAGAACTCTGGGAATCTCTTGCCTCATAAATACTGAAAATATAAGCCGAGGTAATAGATAACTCATGTTTTTAAAATGGTCGGGCGTGGTGGCTTATGCCTATAATCTCAGCACTTTGTGAGGCCAAGGCAGGAGGATCACTCGAAGTCAGGAGTTCGAGACTAGCCTGGCCAACATGGCAGTCTCTACTAAGAATACAAAAATTAGCTGGCTACCTGGGAGGCTGAGGCATGAGAATCACTTGAACCCAGGAGGTGGAGGTTGCAGTGAGCTGAGACTGTATCACTGCACTCCAGCCTGGGCGACAGAGTGAGACTCTCTCTCAATTAAAAAAAAAAAAGATATCTCTACATCTACATATACAAAGGCCACAATATAAGGTCTCACTGTGGCACTCCATATACTCTTGGAAGTCCTACACATTACTGGTAGTGATCAGGGTACTTATTTCACATCTCAGAATCCACAGTGCCTCATGGGCTCTTGGAGAAGGCATTAATAGAACCTTCCACTTCTCTGATATCCCCAAGCAGCAGGCTCGAGAGGCATACGTGCTCCTGGAAGAACTCTTATTTAAGTTACAAAGTGGAAAATGCACATCATCCCTTCACACCTCCACTCCTGTTTCCCTATCACCATAGTCATTGATTAGTCACACCCCAGTGGGGACCCACAATTCCTATACCAGTGCCACACAGGTCCCTCAATTGCCTGTATTGGCCAGCCTGGGGGACATCTGTAAAGCTCATGTTTTTGAAGACTACCTCACCCTGTGGTCCTCTGTCATTGAAATTGACACATTGACATTCAGATGTCAGTGAAAGCAGAATCATGGGAGTGGATGAGCTGGCCCTGACACTGCAGGGAGAATGAGAAGATCCTGTTAGTTAAAGATGGTACCTTGGAGTATGTTTATAGTTAAGAGGTGTCAGAAGAAGCAGCCACAAAAGAGACTGAGAAAGAAGGGTCTGGTGTGAGGAAGGGAACCTGAGGAGAGTGGTATCACTAAAAATGAAGAAGGCAGAAAGAATTTAAAGAATGAGGCTGGGCACGGTGGCCTACGCCTATAATCCCAGCACTTTGGGAGGCCGAGGTGGGCAGATCATGAGGTCAGGAGATCGAGACCATCCTGGCCAACATGGTGAAACCCCCGTCTCTACTAAAAATACAAAAAAATTAGCTGGGCTGGTGGCACGTGCCTGTAATCTCAGCTACTTGGGAGGCTGAGGCAGCAGAATCGCTTGAACCCAGGAGGCAGAAGTTGCAGTGAGCCAAGATCACGCCGCTGCACTCCAGCCTGGGCAACAGAGTGAGACTCCATCTCAACAAAAAAAAAAAAAAAAGAATTTAAAGAATGAGTATGTGGAACATATGGTTAACATTTATCAGACTTAAGTGAACCAAAGACAAAAATATATATACATTGGATTTAGCCATGAGAAGATTCCTGGGGCATAGATGAGACAAGATTTTGTAGAACTTTCAAAAAGAAGTCAATACAAAATGAGACAGTTATAAAGAGTAAAGAATTCTTTCAGAAGATAGAAAGATAGAGAGATACGGTGGTTGGTTGCTGGAGGAGCTGAAAGGAGAATGTGATGTATCAGGAGAAACAGCCATGCTTGTGTGTTTAGGGATAGAGACAGATGAAAGACAAAGCAGAATGGGAGATCAGTAGAATGAGGTCTTTGAAGAAGTCTGAATAGATAATGTCCAGGGGACTGTTAGCCTTCAACTGCAAAGCTGGATCCCTTTCCTCTGAAACAAAAGGGAAGGAGTATAGATGAATGAAGAGAGGATGGTGGGATACAGGAAGGGGGTATGGGGGTCTTGACTGCTGGTCTCTAATGTCTTAATAAGGCATGATCATGCCTGAGCAAAGTGATAAAGATTTGGAGAGGCCCTTGAGGAAATAAACAAGGGAGTTGCCCATGAACATTTCCTAGGATTTGGGGCACAAACAAATGCTGACGAATGGGAGCTAGTTAAATAAATTACAGTATATGCATAGGATGAACATCTGCTTTTAGAAAGAATAAGATGGCCTGGGTCAGGCGTGGTGGCTCACGCCTGTAATCCCAGCACTTTGGGAGGCCGAGGAAGGCAGATCATGAGGTCAGGAGATCGAGACCATCCTAGCTAACACGGTGAAACCCTGTCTCTACTAAAAATACTGAAAAAAAAAAAATTAGCCGGCCCTGGTGGTGGGCGCCTGTAATCCCAGCTACTCGGGAGGCTGAGGCAGGAGAATGGTGTGAACCTGGGAGGCAGAGCTTACAGTGAGCCGAGATCATGCCACTGCACTCCAGCCTGGGTGACAGAGCAAGACTCCACCAAAAAAAAAAAAAAAGAAAAGAAAAGAAAAAATAAGATGGCCCGGTCTGGTGGCTATGCTTGTAATCCCAGCACTTTGGGAGGCCGAGGCAGGAGGAATACTTGAACCTGGTAGTTTGAGGTTGCCATAGGCTATGATGTGCCACTACACTCCAGTCTGGATGACAGAGACCGACCCTGTCTCTAAAAAAAGAAAGATGATGATGAAATCATTCACAAAATCTGGAAAGATGTCCAAGATGTAGTGAGATATATATATTTGTGTGTGTGTGTATATGTGTATGTATGTGTATACATAATACATACATAATAAGAATAAATAGAAAGCAAATCAGAGAATACACTGACATATATACAAATATGCACTTTTTAAATATACATACACACACATATATACACATATATATACATATATATGTATGTGTGTATATATATATATATATATATATATATATATATATTTTTTTTTTTTTTTCCCCCAGAAAGCAGCTGGCACAGTGGCTGATGCCTGTAATCCCAGCACTTTGAGGGGGCCGAGGTGGGAGGATTGCTTGAGTTCAGAAGTATGAGACCAGCCCAGGCAACATAGGGAAACCTCGTCTCTTCAAAAAAATAAAAAAATTAGCAGGGCGTGGTGGCACATGCCTGTGGTCCCATCTACCTGGGAGGTTGAGGTGGGAGGATTGCTTGGGCCTGCAATGTTGAGCCTGCGGTGAGCCATGATCACGTCACCGCAATCTAGCCTGGGCGACACAGCAAAACTCTGTCTCAAAATAATAATGATGATGATAATAAAATAAGAATAAATAGAAAGCAAATCAGAGAATAATACACTGACATATATACAAATATGCACTTTTTAAAAAAAATAAACAAACAAGCAAACAAACAAGTAAACAATAAGGTGGTTTTCTAGGCAATGGAAAGGAGAGTGAGTCGTAGCCAAAAAAGGGAACTTTAATTTTTAAAATGTTATACAACTTGTACTTTTGTGCTGTTCATCTTTTTTCTTACATAAGGAGTATACACCTATGGTGTTTCTAATATTTGATCCTTAACACTAATATATATATTTTTTTCTTTTTTTTTTTGAGACAGGGTCTTGCTGTGTTGCCCAGGCTGGCATGCAGTGGCATGATCACAGCCCACTGCAGCCTCGACCTCCTGGACTCAAGGGATCCTCTGCCTCAGCCTCTGGAGTAGCTGGGACTACAGGCATATGTCACCACGCACAGCTAATTTTTTAAATTATTATTTGTAGAGACGAGATCTCACTATGTTGCCCAGGCTGGTCTTGAACTCCTAGGGTCAAGGAATCCTTCTGCCTCAGCCTCCCGAAGTGGTGCTGGGATTACAGGCATGAGCCATCGTGCCTGGCCACAAATTAATATTTTAATTAACCAACATATACACAAATACCTGTTTCTTGCAAAAAAATAAAAGCATTATAAACCCTACCTGAAGTATTCTTTGACCACAACCTCCAATGTCACCAATACCCACCTTCACAAGAAGTAGTCACAGTTTAAAGTTGGGTGAATACCTTTACAGCCCTTCAAAGACACTTAAAATCATTAAGAATATTTTTATTAAATTTAAAGAAGCTGAGTGCAATGGCTCACACCTGTAAACCCAGCACTTTGGGAGGCCAAGGCGGGTGGATCACTTGAGGCCAGGTGTTCGAGACCAGCCTGGCCAAAATGGCAAAACCTCATTTCTACTAAAAGTACAAAAATTAGCTGGGCATGGTGGTGGGCGCCTGTAATCCCAGCTACTCAGGAGGCTGAGGTGAGAGAATTGCTTGACCCTGGGAGGTGGAGGTTGCAGTGAGCTGAGATCTCGCCACTGCATGCCAGCCTGGGTGATAGAGTAAGACCCTGTCTCAAAAAAAAAAAAAAAAAAAATTAAAGAAAGCAAAACTGAGAACAAATAAATGACTATTTCCTAAAGGCTACTTAATGATAAAGTAGATACACAGCATGGCTTGATCTTTCATAGTCTCTGAGAATCATCCATTGCTTTGACAGCCTTTCAGCCCAGCTCCTGCCCTCTGGCCAGGTGAAGTCAGCAGAGGTGCACATGCGGGCAAAACCTCTGCAGCAGCATTTTACAGAACATGCCCTGACCCACCCGGTCCTAGTCCAGTCAGCCTCATAAGTGACACAGCAGATGAGCAGGGATTGGCATCTGTTCTTCTAGGTATGAAAGCTGGTGTGTTTCCTAAACTTTGTTGTATATTTTTATTTATTTATTTGAGACGAAGTCTCACTTTGTTGCCCAGGCTGGAGTGCAGTGGTACGATCTCCGCTCACTGCAACCTCTGCCTCCCAGGCTCAAGTGATTCTCCCACCTCAGCCTCCTGAGTAGCTGGGATTACAGACGCCCGCCACCATGCCCGCATAATTTTTTTTTTTTTTTAAGTAGAGATGGGGTTTCAGCATGTTGGCCAGGCTGGTCTGGAACTCCTGACCTCAAGTGATCCGCCCACCTCAGCCTCCCAAAGTGCTGGGATTACAGGTGTGAGTCAATGCACCTGGCCCATATTCAGTTTTTCATTTAATGATTTCACCTGCAACCTTGCTTCCTGGCTTGCATTTTTCATTTGATTTGCAGAAGAAACTAGATTTACCTCCAATACTGTAACTTTTTTTTTGTTTGTTTTTTGAAACAGAGTCTTGCGCTGTCATCCAGGCTGGAATATATCGTCGTCATCATAGCTCACTGCAGTCTTGAACTCCTGGGCTTAAGCGATTCTCCCTCCTCAGCTTCCAAAGCAGCTGGGGCTACAGACGCATGCTACCACGCCCAGCTAATTTTTTAAATTTTGTATAGAGAGACAAGGTCTTCCTATGTTGCCTAGGCTGGTCTTGAACATCTGGGCTCAAGTGTGACCCACCTGCCTCAGCCTCCCAAAGTGCTAGTATTATAGGCATGAGCCACCACACCTGGCATATTAATCTCTTGTAATGGCTGATATATACATATATATATAATGTGTATATATATATATATATATATTTTTTTTTTTTTTTTTTTTTGAGACGGAGTCTTCTCACTCTGTCATCCAGGCTGGAGTGCAGTGGCGCAATCTCAGCTCACTGGAACCTCCGCCCCCACCAGGTTCAAGTGGTTCTCCTGCCTCAGCCTCCTGAGTAGCTGGGACTACAGGTGCCTACCACCACGCCTGGCTAATTTTTGTATTTTTCATAGAGATGGGCGTTTCACCATCTTGGCCAGGCTGGTCTTGAACTCCTGACCTCATGATCCACCCGCCTTGGCCTCCCAAAGTGCTGGGATTACAGGCGTGAGCCACTGCACCTGGCCTGTTTTTTTCCCCCCTGGATGTTTCTACTACTTTTTCATTGTCCTGTTTTAGTTTACCCATATGCATTTCTAAAATTGATATTCTCTCCTTCAGGTTTCTGACTGCCTGCCTCAAAAGCTCATTTTTATTCATTTATTAGTGAGATTTTCTCTCTAAGAATGTAATTTACTACTTTTGGCTTTGATGAAAAGGTTTTTTCCCCTAAGTAACCTGTCTAAGACATTTTGTTTCTCCTTCAGCTGCTGAATTTCTGAATGCATTTATTTATGTTCTTTTCTTTCTAGCTCTGAGATGGCAGCAATGGAATCAGACAGTCTCTGATTGTCTCCTTGGAGGGATCTAATGGTTGCATCTTTTTCCTGCAGTGATTTTCTTAGCTCTTCATATCTTGGAGCAATTTAGAAGACTCACTCGACAGAGCAGACTCACTTGCGTGAGGAGATTCTGCGGCATGTGAAGAAAGTGCTTCTCTGGGGAGCGGGGGTAAAATATCCAGCTGTGGGAAGAAACTGTCCTTGCCGTGACAGAGCTGCCTGATGCTGTGCTGCGTGTGTGCTAACTCCTGCCCCAGGTTTTTGAGTTGAGTTTCATTCCCTTCGTTTTTTTGCATCAGGTCACTACAGTTCATCTGGAGTTTAAAATCGTTATCACTGTCAGTTAAAAGCTTTGCTTGAAGGTGACAAAGTTCTTCTTGGAGTTGGGCTGCCCCATGCTGCACCCACTGTGGTCGCCAGCTGCTCTTTCCATTTTCTTTCTTTCTTTCTTTCTTTCTTTCTTTCTTTCTTTCTTTCTTTCTTTCTTTCTTTCTTTCTTTCTTTCTGTCTGTCTGTCTGTCTCTGTCTTTCTTTCTTTCTCTCTCTCTCTTTCTTTCTTTTTGAGATGGAGTTTCACTTTTGTCACCCAGGCTTGAGTGCAATAGTGCGATCTCAGCTCACTGCAACCTCCGCCTCCCAGGTTCAAGCAATTCTCCTGCCTCAGCCTCCCAAGTAGCTGGGACTACAGGCACCTGCCACCACGCCTGGCTAATTTTTTTGTATTTTTAGTAGAGATGGGGTTTTGCCATATTGGCCAGGCTGGTCTCAAACTCCTGACCTCAGGTGATCCGCCCGCCTCGGCCTCCCAAAGGGCTGGGATTACAGGCATGAGCTACCACGCCCGGCCCACACTTCCATTTTCTTAACTGGCTGTTTTAATTTATTAGGTCCTTGTGGAAGCTCCTCAAACGGATTACCATTAACACCTCCAATCTCATGACCAGTGCTGGATGCTTGCAAAATTGTCACTAAAGTCTGACATTCCTGACTTAATGCATCTATTTCAATGTCTTTTTCTAGAATGAGACATGATGACTTCTGAAAAGTGTCTTTAAATTTCTCCTGACCATTACTAGTGGACAGTTTTTTATTTTCCTCTTGCAGCTTATGGGGGCCTGTTTCATTATCAGCAATAATATCCATTGTTTGGTGATCTTCCTTTTTGAGACAGCTATTTTCTTGAGCTGCCTTATTCCAAACAGCCTATATTTGTTCTCTGTCCAAAGCAGGTGCTTGCAGTTGCTGCTGAAGGTGAGCAACGCCCTGGGTGTCAGAGGCTGAAGCTGTTCTAGCCTGAAGGCCCTGCACCTCTGTATCTTCCTGACCCACACCATTGATGGACAGCTGATCCATCTGTTTAAAGTCATATTATTTTTACTTATAAATTTATTCTCCAATTCTTTCTTTCCCCCTCTGGTCCTTGATTCAGGATTAATCTCCAATTCTTGCTCTTTCATTCCTTTCACTAATCTTTCAGTTTCAGATTTAAATAAACTATGCGTTTCACTTCTGTTTTCTATGTTGGGACATTCAACTTCTGTTGCTTGAAAAATGGCTCAGAGTCTTTGAATGTCTTCTCCTGTTTCATGCAGCTGGGTTTTGATTCTTTTCCTATTGTGTTTTGCAAATTCCTAATTTCTTCACCTTTTACTGAAAAGAGCTGGCTGTATGTGATACTCATTTGCTTGGCTGGTTTTAAAAATCATCCATTTCCTACTTTTTTCTCCTCTTTTAAAGACTGAAGCAGTTGCATCTTACTCTGTGTTTGCTCTTCAATTATGGTTATTTATTTATTTATTTTTGAGACAGAATCTTGCTCTGTCGGCCAGGCTGGAGTGTAGTGGCACAATCCTGGCTCACTGCAACCTGTGCCTCCTGGGTTCAAACAATTCTCCTGCCTCAGCCTCTTGAGTAGCTGGGATTACAGGCACCCACCACCACACCCGGCTAATTTTTGTATTTTTAGTGGAGACAAGGTTTTGCCATGTTGGCCAGGCTGGTCTCAAACTCCTGACCCCAGGTGATCTACTCACCTCGGCCTCCCAAAGTGCTGGGATTACAGACGTGAGCCGCTGTGCCTGGCCTCTTCAGTTTTTTTTTTTTTTTTTTGACGGATTCTTGTTCTGTTGCCCAGGCTGGAGTACAGTGGTGCGATCTTGGCTCACTGCAACCTCCACCTCCTGGGTTCAAGCGATTCTCCTGCCTCAGCCTCCAGAGTAGCTGGGACTACAGGCACTTCCACCGCACCCGGCTAATTTTATTTTTAGTAGAGACAGGGTTTCACCATGTTGGCCAGGCCGGTCTTGAACTCCTGGCCTCAAGTGATTTTGGCCTCCCAAAGTTCAAGTGATTTCTTGAACTCCTGGCCTCAAGTGATTTTGGCCTCCCAAAGTGCTGGGATTACAGGCATGAGTCACCATGCCCGACCTTCAATTATATTTTGATGATACTTTATTCCCTCCTCAAGATTACCTTTGATTATTTTCATTTGAAATATCTCCAATTCTAGTACCATAATAGTATCTACCATTCTAGGCTCAGCCACAGGGGCAGTTCGACTTTGTTGTCCTCTGAGTCATTTCAATTCTTCTATCAGATTTTTTTTTTCTTTCATGGATGCAAGACATCTGTCTTTTTCCTCTATGGTTTGCTATGAAATTTCTTTCTTTCTTTCTTAAGGTTTTAGTATAATAATTCCTCTGGAAGCTCTGAACTTCCTTTAAGTTTTTTTTTTTTAAATTGCTTTCTCTCTTATAAGTTGTGTCAATTGCTTCTGCTCTTCTCAACTAGATGACAAAATCAAATCAGTCTCTGATTGTCTTCTTGGAGGGATCCAATGGTTGCATCTTTTTCCTGCAGCGATTTTCTTAGCTCTTCAATCTCTTGGAGTAAATTTAGGAGCACTTTTTCTTTAGTTTCTTTATGGTCAGTGTCCATCTGTTTAATATTCTTTTTTTTTTTTTTTGAGACAGTAACCTTGTCACGTTGTCTCTGTCACCTTGACTGGACCACCCTGTCACCTAGGCTGGACCACCCTGCAGAGGCCAGATCTCAGCTCACTGCAACCTCTGCCTCCCAGGTTCAAGCGATTGTCTTGCCTCAGCTTCCCCAGCAGCTGGGATTACAGGCGCCCGCCACCACGCCTGGCTAATTTTTGTATTTTTAGTAGAGACTGGGTTTCACCATGTTGGCCAGGCTGGTCTTGAACTCCTGACCTCAGGTGATCCACCTACCTCGACCTCCCAAAGTGCTGGGATTATAGGTTTGATGCATTGCACCCAGCCTCAATATTCTTTTTGAGTGCTGACATTTCAGAGTCTTTCTCGTGGCTGAGTTTAATTACACACTCCTGCTCTAGCTGTAAGGCAGAGCTCTCCAGGTTAGCTTCAGTGGACAATCCTTTCATGGTTTTCTCAGAGTTGTTTCTTCCAATAGCCTCTTTTCAGCTAGGGGTCTCACTCTGTCACCCAGGCAAGAGTGCAATGGTGTGATAATAGCTCACTGCAGCCTCAAATTCCTGGGCTCAAATGATCCTCTCGCCTCAGCCTTTCAACTAGTTGGGAGTACAGGTGCATGCCACTGCTTCTGGCCTTTTTTTTTTTTTTTAATTTTTCATAGAGATGAGGTTTTAGTATGTTGTCCAGGCTAGTCTCATACTCCTGAGCTCAAGTGATCTTCCCATGTTGACCTCCCAAAGTGCTAGGATTACAGGTGTGAGCCACTGCACCTGGCCCCAGAAGATAATTTTTTATTTGTCTTTTACTCTATGTTCAAATTCTTCAATTTTTTCGTAGACTCTACTTTTTCAATTTGTAGAGCTTGCATGAATAGTGTTTTCCTTCTCTTGAAGTTTAGAGAGATCATGTACTGTAATTCCTGAGCCACCTTGCTGTAACACATTTTCCAGTTCTTCAGTATTTTCTTCCTAATTGCTTAGATTTTCTTGATGCTTACAACTTATTTCCCTCAATTTCTGTTGATGAACATTCTGTAATACTGATAATTCAAGCTGATGGTCATCAGTATCCTGACTTCTTTTTTGTTTGAGCTCCTTGATGATATTAATATTTGGTGTTTGTAGTTTGTTGATTTCATTTTCATCAAAACTAGTTGTTCCTCCTATTTTATAAGTCTGAGCAATACACTTCCAATGGCCAACTGGAGACTCAAGTTTTAGAACTTCATTGGACTATCTGTTTATTTCTTGTTATGATGAAATTATGTCATAAAAACCCATGTAAGCATCGTGGAACACTGAAGCATGGTGGGTACCACATGGAATGGAGGGGATGCAGTGTGGATGGGAACCTCCGGCCTTCCCTGAATGTGCTGACTCCAGGGTTGGCTGCCGGTCCTGCAACCGATCCTGTAGTGCTTGCTTTCTTGTTTTAGGAAGACTCATTTCTACCTCTTTCTGTTGTAATTGATGTCGATAACTTTTAGTTTGCTGCCGTATCTGAAGCTCTGATGCTTCCTAGGTCTCTCCTAGGTCACTACAAAGATCTTGAAGTCCCTCATTCTTTGATACTAAGAATTCCAAACTGGCATCAGTCTCCTTTATCCCATAGTTAGAGAGCTCTTTCCTTTTTCTATGACATTTAGGAGCACATTTGAGATGTGGCTGATGATGAAAGAAGCCACATTGCTGCCCATCCACTGCAAGGAAGCGGCTTACCTGGAGCCAAGGCCACCAAACCAGGAAGACATGAGTGTGTGAGCACGTGTGTTAAGGAAAACACACATTGACTTTCATTTTTTTTTTTTTTTCGAGACAGGGTCTCTCACTCTGTTGCCCAGGCTGGAGTGCAGTGGCGCCATCTCGGCTCACTGCAACCTCTGCCTTTCGGGTAAAAGCCGTTCTCCTGCTTCAGCCTCCTGAGTAGCTGGGATTACAGGCGTCCACCACCACGCCCAGCTAAATTTGTATTGTTAGTAGAGACAGGATTTCACCGTGTTGGCCAGGCTGCTCTCGAACTCCCGAGCTCAAGTGATCTGACCCTCGGCCTCCCAAAGTGCTGAGATTACAACGTTGAACCACTGCGCCCTGCTAGAAACAGCTTTTCATACGTTGAAATAAACGAGAGGGTGACCGGGCAGCGTTGGGGTCGGGGAGGCCAGGCGGAGGAGGCCTAGTGGTCTTCTCGCCCGGGGCCTTCTAGCTCCTTGCCCGTGTCAGGTAGGGCACTGTTAGCCTCGGCTCGGTTCGACTCGGCTCTACTCGGGCTCAGCTCGGCTCGGCCAGATCTAGAGGGCGGGCGGGCGGTGCCACTGGAAGTGACGAGGCGAGGGCGGGGCCGCCGGCCCGGGGAGCCGCCGCCGCCGCCGCCGCCGCCTGGGCCGGGAAGCGATGTAGTAGCTGCCAGGCTGTCCCCCGCCCTGCCCGGCCCGAGCCCCGCGGGCCGCTGCCGCCACCGCCGCCATGAAGAAGCAGTTCAACCGCATGAAGCAGCTGGCTAACCAGACCGTGGGCAGGCGAGTGCGCCGGGCAGCACGGGGGTCGCACCGGGGCTGGGGGCGGAGGGCGGGGGGGCGGGACGGCTCCTCCGCGGTCCGGCGGCTCTGAGCTGGGCCGCAGCCCCTGCCCGAGACCAGCGGGGCACGGGCCCGGGGGCTGCGCCGCGCTGAGGCCCGAGCGCAGCGCTCCAGGCGGCCCGCCTGTCTCTCAGCGCCGCCGGGCCCCCGAGACCTGCAGGGGAGGGCCGCCGCCTCCTCCGCCACACCGCGGGGTCCCCTGCCCATTGTCCCTACCCCGGGAGCATCGCCCTCGGGGAATAGACCCGGTCCTTCTCCTCCCTTCCCGGGGGCCGAGCCAGCTCGGATCGCTGCCCTGGGCTCAACAACGGTGACTTCTGTCCCTAACGCTGTGCCGAGCGCTGTGCTGTGGGGGGCGGCAGTCCCAGGCTTTCCCGGTGCTCCCGCTGTTTGCGAGTCCTTCTCCTGTAAGTGCATGGCGGCAAGAAATGGCTAGAGGGACATGAAAGCCAGCCGGATTTGCTCAGTGAGTTCAGAACGCCCTTTGAGGGAATTCGGAGGTGGTGCTGTCTCAAAACCAGGGCTCCTAGGAACTGGACTGCTGCTGCCAGTTCTTGACATTTAAAAATTTGGAATTGGCAGAAAAGGATTATGGAGACGCCTTGCGCCAATTTAAAAAGACTCACCTTAGGTTTGGAAACAAATGCTTCTTTATCTTCCTTTGCTACGGTTGAAGTGCTTAACAAGAAACGTTATTGATTATTAAATGGCAGGCTAGACCAGAGTTGGTAGATCAGGTTGTCAGAACAAGAAATGATTTGTGGTTTTTGAGAGTTTCTGGAGGTGACTGTCATGTGCTGTATTATCTGGGGCTAATATTTCAAGGTCTTTCAGGGCAGCTGGCTGTACTGTACCGATTTAGTGTTTATTCAGCAAAGAGATACGAAAGTATGAATTTCTCACAGCTCTTCTTTTGATTTTCTGTTTTTAACAGTTAAGGGGAGTTTGGTTTGGCTGAAGCACGTGGGACACTTCTTTTTTTTGAGTGTATGAAAATACTTTTACTTCCTCTCGAGTTTTCTAAATTTGCTTTTTACTGTTTCATTTCCTCCATCTTTTTGCTTAGTTTCCTTGTTTAATTTTTTCGATTCCCTACCGTATTATTGTGGTGAGAATTAACTCTTATTTTCAGGGTTAATCGCTGCCCCTAAAGCCCAGACAAACCTACTTTTCTGTTATTTGCAGGAAAATTAAAGAAATAATGCTGAGAGGAAGGTAGACGTGTGGTAATGGCGGCTGATGTTTCAAGGAACAATTTACAAGCACATGATAATTTCTTGTGAGTTTCGTACCCTTGTTAGTGTTCTGAGCAACGTGCATTGTGGAACTAGTGTTTAGTAAGTGCCAAGATACATTTGTCAAATAGTCGTTTGGCTTGTTTTTACATTGTTCGTGACAGGTAAGGGACTTTCACTCTTTTTATACAAAGTTCTGAGACTTAAATCTACCAAGCTATTTAGGGTCTCTTTGACTCCTGGGTCATCTTAGAGGCTTCTCCCTTCATACTTTTTTTTTTTTTTTGAGGCAGGGTCTCCCTTTGTCACCCAAGCTGGGGTGCAGTTGTGCGATCTTGTCTCATTGCAGCCTTGACTTCCCTGGGCTCAAGCGACCCTCTCGCCTCAGCCACCCATGTGGTTGGAACTACAGGTGGGCACCACCACATCCGCTAATTTTTGTATTTTTTGTAGAGTGGGGTTTTGCCATGTTGCCTAGGGTGGTCTCGAACTCCTGGCCTCAACTGATCTGCCTGCCTTGGCCTCCCAAAGTTCTGGGACTACAAGCGTGAGCCACCTTGCCTGGCACCTTCACATTTTAAAATTCCGGCCATGCTTGCCTACCTTCAGTTTCCACAGGAGGTCTTGCTTTCTTACCTGCTAGCATCTACTTGGAACTCCTGGAAGCCTCTCCCACCACACCTTTTCTCCAGGCACCTCTTGCTCATTCTTCAGCCTTCTGGGAAAGGTCTCTCTGCCTCTGAAAGGCCTTCTATGATGCTACAGCATAGATTGGATGCCTCTCCTGGGCGTTCTTGTAATCCTGTGTAGCACTTGCTTTTCTGTGCTGTGACTGCCTCTTGTGTGTGTTCTCCATCAGATTAAATACCTTGAGAGTCCTTGCTGTGTCTCCTTTAATTCCCAGGGTCTGCTGTGGTTCCTACCCCATGGCCAGGGTGCAATAGACATTGTTAATTCCGGTATTTGAGTTCTTACTAGATCGCCCTGGTGGTGTGGGCCCAAGTATGGGAAAACATGAAGTGGATAGAGTAGATGGTGATTCATGCTGGAGCTGTAATTCTGGGCCTGACCTTTGACTGTCTTTAAAAATCTTTATTGCTAGATGCCAGTGGAAGCTGAAGCTATTACAGAACTATTAAGGGTGTGGCAATTACGCACCCAAAGTCAGAACATCTGTTTTTAACTGGGAAACCTGTTGCTTCCTTGCTGTTGATTTCCTAGATATTTGTGTGTGTGTGTGTGTGTGTGTGTGTGTGTGTGTTTTTCCGCTTAAGTAATCAGAAAGGACTAAGGAAGATAAACGGAGGCTGGAGAGTGCCTAGAATTGTTACTGCGTGGAAGTAGGTGGTTGGTTGGCCCCAGAATCAGGATTCTGGGTGTTTTTAGGTCAAGATGAAGGCTACAAAGCAAAGGGGTTTTTTGTTTTCGCCCCTGCGATGTAGGTGGAGAAGGAAGTTATATATGTGAATGTCATGCCCATCGTGTTTTGGTTTATCAATTTGTGGAATTCTAGGTGGTGTCTTGCAGTGAGATATTCTCCTCAGAAGGGAGACCTTTGAGTACTTTCACTGTAAGGTTCCAGGGGAGGGACTTGTAGAGAATTAGTAATGCCTGGAAGGAATGAGTTCGCATGATGCAGTTTGTTTACGATAGGTGGGTAAGTCTGTTTGAGAAGACGGCCTGAAACTCACAGGGGCAAGGCTTATGAGGTGGTCTCATGGTGTGAGTGTCCCAAAGAAGAGAAGTAGGATGGTTCTTTTAGTCCACCTGCCTTTTGTTGATTCATGCGTTCAACAGACACTTGTTGAGCCTACACTGTGTCCTGTTATCCAAGGTATTAAAGAATCAAAGGTGAATACGGGCATGGTTTCTGCCCTGAGGGAGCTCAGGAGATACGTGGAAGAGGTAGGCAGGCAAAAAATAATTATATACATGAGGTAAGTGCTTAAGAGGGATGGCTAATGCACAGAGCAAAACCCAGCTGTCATTGGATTGAGAGAGGTAACAAAAGCTTCCCAGAGGAGAAAATTTGAGCACCTTTCTCTGCCTTCCTTTTCAAGCCCTTATTTCAAATATCTCTTGTATTGATTAGGTCTCTTTTGGTTGTAAGGAAACCCAGTTCATAGCAAAGACGGGAATTGATTGGCTCATAAGTGACCAAAAGAGCCTCTAATAAGTAGTGTGGCTGCAGATTTGGCTTCTTCTGGGGGCTCCACTCTTTTTTTTTTTTTTTTTTTTGAGACAGAGTCTGGCTCTGTCACCCAGGTTGGAGTGTAGTGGCGCGGCTCACTGCAGCCTCCACCTCCTAGGTTCAAGCAGTTCTCCCGTCTCAGCCTCCCAAGTAGCTGGGACTACAGGCCTGTACCACCATGCCCGACTGATTTTTGTATTTTCAGTAGAGATGGGGTTTTGCCATGTTGGCCAGGCTGGTCTCAAACTCCTGCCCTCAGATGATCTACCCACCTTGGCCTCCCAAACTGCTGGGATTACAGGCATGAGCCACCGCGCCTGGCCTCGGTTCCACTCTTTAGATAGGCACTGTGTCCACTGGGAGACTTCCACATCTTCCAAGTCTCAGAGGGAAAGAATACTCATCTCCCAGTCACTGTGGCCCGAGTCCCAGGATTGGCTCTGAATGCTTCTGGGTCACATGCTTTTCCCCAGAAATGGACTGGAGTCAGCGCACCCAAACCATATGGACTGAGAGTGGATGGTAATGGGTGGTAATCAGGCAAGAAATAAAGGTCATGGTGTGTCTTTTGTAGTCCTGCTAAAAAGAGAGATGTTTTGTTTCTTGAAAACCCTTAGATGCAGATCATCACCGATGGTGTTTTTGGGGAGATGATGTCTTGAGTAGAGGAAGGAGTACACTGGGATGAAGACCTTGAAGTTACAGAAGTATCAAGGAGAAAAAAAATTTGAGAGACAACTAGGAGAGCATAGTACTGAGGCTCTGATAGGGAGTGTCTCCTTGGGTATTGATTTCTTCCCTGACTGAAGTTTCCCTTGGAGGTCTGAATGCTTTCACAGATAGTTGTTTTTGAGAACCCAAGGTTGTAAACCCAAATGCCTAGAGGGCCAGGCCAGTAAAATGAATCAGTGCCTTGGGCCATGTGAAGGCCTCAGGGGACCTGGAGGACTGTGTCCCACCAAAGGGGCTGCTGTGGTAATGTAGGCCCAGTGTGGACCACCTGTGGAGTTTTCCTGAAATCTGCATTTTAACTAGCTGGCATTTAATCCAAATTAAACTATGGGGACACTATATACATCTGAACAAAATATTTCTGTGGATCACCCAACTGCCTGTCTAGAAGCACTCAGAAATTGACAGTCCCTCTTTTTCGTTTATTCCCCTGTACCTTACCCTGACATTTTCAGTTCTTTGGATTTGTTGAAAAACAGCTCATCCTTTCTTTACTAAAATCTTGAAAAGGTCTGATAGTAACAGTCTATAACATTTCTATGGTGGTTTAGTTTACAAAGTGCTGTACTAAACCACCTGGCTTGGATTTCGTCTCCTGACAATGATAACTTCTCTCTGACAAAGATGGAAACCTGGCTGGGTGGGGTGGGGTGGCTCACGCCTGTAATCCTGACACTTTGAGAGCCCGAGGTAGGAGGATCACTTGAACCCAGGAATTTCAGACCAGCCTGAGCAACATGGTGAAACCCGGTCTTTACAAAAAATACAGAAAACTAGCCAGGAGTGGTGGTGTTTGCCTGTCTCAGCTGCTTGGGAGGCTGAGGTGGGAGGATCAACTGAGCCTGGAAAGTCGAGGCTGCAGTGAGCTGAGATCACGCCACTGCACTCCAGTCTGGATGACAGAGCAAGACCCTGTCTCAAAAAAAAAGAAAAAAAAGAGGAGGAAACCTGACTTTCTAAGTTTGCACAGCTACTGAGTAGTGGCTGAGGCATGGCTTGGGTCCAGGGCCTCTGCCTGTGGTTCCCAAGTGCTTTTGAGTACAGGAACTGGGCTGCCTCTTCACTAGGGAAGGACTAGTGTTTACTAATGTTTATTAAACATCTTCTGTGCTTATGAAGCTGCTGGGCTTGGTGCTTTGCATACATTTATTTCATTGCATTCTCATAGCAACCCTCTGAGGTGATGTTACTTATTTCTGATTTAATGATGAGGAAGCCAGAGATCAAAGAGGTCATCAAGCTCGCAAGAGACAGAGCCGTGGACCCAAACCCAGGTTTCTGATTCTGCAGCAGCTATAAATTCTGATCACAGAGATCTAATGACCTCTAGGAGTCTTCCACTCCTAGGAGGTATGTAGAATGGACCACTCACTAGGTAGTTGGATCCACTACCAGCAATGTGAATTCTCACACTGAGTCAAAATGTGTCTCTACCTACTGATCCCAGAACAGTCCCCTGCTGCCGAATTGAATGAATCTCATCTCTCTTCCCTGAGTCAGCCCTGCCTGTATTTGATGATCACAAACCTTATCCTTACGTTGCCAGCAGTAACAGTCTGCATCCCTCACCCACTCCACTGTGTCCCTTTCCTCCCACTGATCTTCACTCTGCCTTTCCTTCCCCCCCGCCTTTTTTTTTTTTTTTTTTTGACAGAGTCTCGCTTTGCCACCCAGACTGGAGTGCAGTGGTACAATCTCGACTCACTGCAACCTCCACCTCCTGGGTTCAAGCGATTCTCCTTCCTCAGCCTCCCGAGTAGCTGGGCTTACAGGCATGAGCCACCATGCCCAGCTAATTTGTGTATTTTTTAGTAGAGATGGAGTTTTGCCATGTTGGCCAGGCTGGTCTTGAACCCCTGACCTCAGGTGATCCACCCACCTTGGCCTCCCAAAGTGCTGGGGTTACAGGCGTGAGCCACCACGCCTGCCCACTCTGCCTTTTCTAGGGGAACTCTGAACAGTATTTCTGAGAAGGGATAGGTAATGTGTGCTTTGCTTCAATCTGAGTGGATTCCATCAGCCTCTCCATAGAGCAGGGTGGAAAGAGGTCCTCTTGTCGTTGCAGCAGCTTCTCAATCTCATCTTTTATGGCCTTATTATGTAGTTTACATGTTAAGAAATCCAGATGTATTTATAGTTGAGTGAAAATCCATTCTTTACTGGGGGGAAAAAAATGAACTCTAAAACCATAAAAATGATGAACCAGTAGGAAATTTTCATCTGTAAATTTGAACCATAAAAGGGTATGTTCATTTAGCATCATTTTTGTATGTGTAAGCGGCATGTTACGCTATTATGGAATTGCCTTTGTAGCAGAGTGGACGAGGCAAAACCTTCCAAGTTTGGTTATGGCCTAGGGTGCTGCAGTCAGTACGTGCACCGTGCATTTTTGTCAGACCACAGGATGTTTCACCTTTATCATTCTATTTCAGTTTCTCAAGTGTAGGTAGACGCTGTAGTAACTAGTGAAGTACAAATCCATGTAAAAATGTTAAACTCTCATCTGTTCGCTGTGTTTGTATTTTCTTAAAGGTAGGGATTAAAAGTGTAATAGGCCCACAGTCCCTTATCTGGAATCATTGGGCCAGATAAGTTTTAGAATTCAGAATTTTTCAGATTTTTCTAAAAGTAATAATACACATATGTTGTTGTTATGTAATACTTCCAGTGGGGCCTGGGACAAAATCCCATAATCAAACATTAGTATAGCAAAATATATATACATATATTCCCACTGAATGGATATGCATAAAGATTATGCATAGTTTAATATCAGTTCAGGTCAACTTTTATTGCCAAATAAGTTACAAAAAAAGACTTGTTTTTTAGAACTTTTTGGATTACAAAATGGTGATAGGGATTGTGGACTTGTCTTACTTTTAGTTATATACCTATTGAGAGTCTGTTAAATTTTTTTACTGTAAATAATATTTCCCATATTCCCAAAGGTTGGAAACCACAATCATATAAGCAGGGGTCACAAACCCAAGTGCCAGGTTGGGTAAAATAAATAAGTGAAATGGGAGGCGGGTATAGGACAGTAGGGAATGGGGGGACTGCAGTGAACTGGTGAGTACATGTTCATTCAAAGGGGAGAGCTGCTCTTCAGTTCTAGCCACTTGTTGCCATGGTGAATGTGGGAGTAGTGAAGCTACATCTTCCATTTTTGATGATACTCCAGAATGCTGATTTTCATGTGAAGTTTCTTGATATTTAAATGTTGGCAACTAAAAAGAAAAAAACCCACTGTTGGCCAAAGAAAACATCTGCAAGCATTATCTGGCTGTGGGCTGCCTGCTTTCATTTGTAGTTTAGAGACTAATGCTTGTGGTATGAAAAGTTGTCAGTGAGCCGGGCGCAGTGGCCCATGCTTGTAATCTCAGCATTTTGGGAGGCTGAGGTGGGAGGATCACTTGAGACCAGGAGTTTGAGACCAGCCTGAGCAACATAGCAAGATCCTGTCTCTACACACGAAAAAAAGTTTAGCCAGGCATGGTAGCATGTGCATGTAGTCCCCAGCTACTTGGGAGGCCCAGGTGGGAGGATTGCTTGAGCCTGGGAGGTCGAGGCTGCAGTGAACTGTGATCCTGCCACCGTGCTCCAGCCTGGGTGATGGAGTGAGACCCTGTCTCTAAATAAGTAAGTAATTTGTCAGTGGCATTCGTAATGAACTACTTTCTTGAGATATGGATGGGTACATTTGCTTTATTGTTATTCATTATGCTTTACATACACGCTATTTTTTTTGCACATAAAATATTTCATAATAAAAATCTAAAGAAGTTGATAAGCACTTTATTTTAGAATTGCCTTATTTTCTAGCCATTAGGAAATTTTCATCTGTAAATTTGAAACTTTAAACTTATTTATCTTGGAAAAGGGACTGAAAGCCCCACTTCAAAAATAGGAGCCCTCTTTTTAAAAAGTAGGAGTTAAAGGAGGTTAGACTGTAATGTTCATTCCTTTCCAGGGCCATAGTGATCTGAAGTAACATTGAGTATCCACTGTTATATTGCGACAGGGAAATGTCCTTGATCTCCTTTCTTCTCAGACCATTCCCCTGGGTGATCTCAGCCGCATAACTGTCACCTCATGGTGACAGTTTTATGCCTCCAGCCCTGGGGTCTCTTTATCCCTAGAATGATGCTATCATCTCTCTCTTGAAAAATCTCTGCTGACATGGCCTGATAAAATTGAACCCATGAACTTCTTCCTCAAATTGGCTTCATTTCCCTCTATCTTCTAGTCCGTGAGTCACCAGACTTTGGCCTGCAGGGTAAATCCAGCCCACCGCTTGCTTTGTGAAAAAGTTTACTGGAACACAGCCACTCACTACAGTGGCAGGGTTGAATAGTTGCAACAGTGACCCATATGGCCTGCAACGCCTATGGTATTTATCCTCTGGCACTTCATAAGAAGCATATGACCCCTGCCCTAGGGCATTAAATGCCCTCACACCCTCCCTAGTCACCTGTCAGTCCCATTCTTTTTCCTCCATCATCTCAGTCAGGTGAGGAGACTGGAAATTCTGCCTCTTTAATTATCTTTTTCTTTTTTTTTTTTTTTTGAGACGGAGTCCCTCTCTGTCACCCAGTCTGGAGTGCAGTGGCATGATTTCGGCTCACTGCAACCTCTGTCTCCCGGGTTCAAGCGATTCTCCTGTCTCAGCCTCCTGAGTAGCTGGGACTACAGGCGCACACCACCATGTCCGGCTAATTTTTTTAATTTTTAGTAGAGACGGAGTTTCACCATGTTGGCCAGGCTGGTCTGGAACTGACCTTGATTATCTTTTGACTTCATCTTTGCTTCCCAGAGGCCATCCTTCCTGTTACCTTAATTAGGTGCTCATTATTTTTCACTTGGAGTCAAATTTGTCTTCCAGTTGGCTTTGCTGCCTTGAGCTGGCTTGAGCTGGATTGCATCTACAATTCCCCAGCCTTCTGTTTGACATGGTCAGTCACCATTTTAATGATTATAGCTGCTCACCTCTAAATTACTTTTTCATGATGAACTCTCTAGAGGTTAGAATCACTAGATTTATAGGAAATTAATATTTATATCATGACAGTATTGCCAAGTTGTCTCCTAAGATGATAATGCCATCATTTAGTTTGTAGTGCAGAAAGTGATGTTGTGCAATAATGTGTGTCATTATGCATGACATGATGAATATCACATTTCACCATCACCTTAGTTGCATTAGATATTGTCCTTAAAAAATTTGTTATCTATTTAAATTTTTTCCACTAAGGTCAAAATGAATGTGTTCTTACATTTGTATTTCTTTATATGAGTTTTCTCTGTATGTGTCATTTGTTTGTCATGGAATTAACGTTTAGTTATCAGTTTCATTGCCCAGTTACCAATTTAGTTCAACAAATGTCTCTTGAGAACCTGTCAAATGATAGGGGCTGGGGTTAAAAATATAATTGATCCCTGGGGACTTGAATGTGGAGACAGAGCTACAAACAGATAATCTGAATGTAACCAGTTTTATCTATTCTAGCAGATCTTAGGTGCTGTTAATGAAATCTTAATGCCATTCTTTGATGTATTTATGTACTTTAATATAAACAAGTTAGCATTCTTGTTCGTAGATATGTTCCTCAACAGATACAGTGATGAAACCTTGCACATTCATGACTAGGTACAGATTTAATACAAGTTTCAGAAGATAAAGCTGATTCTATAAAAAATCTAGGATTTCTATAAGAAACTGTCTTTTAAATAGGTAGAGCCTATTATTTATAGCAAATAAAATAATAGGCATGTTTGATATAAAAACAATATTCAGGCTGGGTGTGGTGGCTCACGCCTGTAATCCCAGCACTTTGGGAGGCCAAGGCGGGTGGATCTCCTGAGGTCACGAGTTTGAGACCAGCCTGACCAATATGGTAAAACCCCATCTCTACTAAAAATACGAAAATTAGCTGGGCATGGTGGCAGGCACCTGTAATCCCAGGTACTCAGGAGGCTGAGGTAGGAGAATGGCTTGGACCCAGGAGGCCGAGGTTGCAGTGAGCCAAAATCGCACCACTGCACTCCAGCCTGGGCAACAGAGTGAGACTCCATCTCAAAAACAAACAATATTCAGTTCATTTCAGCCATGCATCTTGTGAGACTGTGTTTCCTCTGTGTTAATTACAGCTTATTGATTATTTGCATTGGCTACTTCCTTTTGATTATCCTAAGATGTTTCTCTCTTCCTCTCCTTTCCCACAGCTCTTCTTTTTGGACGTCTTCCTTATCAGAGATACCTTTTGGTTTAGTAGTCAATTTGATCTCTCCTTTAATGTTTCATTAGCATTTCTTCTGTAGTTACTCAGTGTTCTTCCACATGGTTTGGCCAAATTTATACTTCTTAAAGAGTTTAAATTATAAATCACGGACCAAGTAAACAGGTGCTCAAATGAATATAAATCTTAAATAAATGTACAGAAATTATTAAAAGCACCCATCAGCTGTTACCTGTCAGTGTGAATATGTATAAATCAAGCAGCTTGGATATCACATGGTCATTGGATACTTTCACATGCCTGGGCTGGAGTGACCATTTGAAACCATGGCCAGCGGTACTTTGGGGGAAATACACCGAAGTGTTTCTACTTCACCAGATACAGTGAGTGCTTGGATGGAGGGAGTGTGGGCACAGGCACAAAGCAGGGGAGTCTCTGAGATGTGCCTGGGGGTTCAGTGAGGACTCCGCTGGGCATGTAACGTGAGCAATCATTTTTAAACAAATTTTTTCATGGAGGCAGAGTCTTGCTATGTTGCCCAGGCTGGTCTCCAACTCCTGGCCTCAAACAACTCTCCCATCTTGGCGTCCCAAAGTTGTGGGATTACAGACGTGAGCCACTGTGCCTGGCCTTGAGTGATCTTAATAACTGGCAGGTGATAAAGAATTCCAAGGGTAGAGATAGTCCTAGGGGAAACCTAACACTTGAAGAGTTTATCCTTTAACTTAATATTTTTTTTGTTTGTAAATTGGGAAAAAGGCAACCATTATGTGATTCTTAGCAGGGGAACAACTCTCTCCAGCTCTTCTATTTTCAAATCACTTGGGTAGTGAATGCTATTTTCTGATCCATTTGTTAAGTATTTGTAGTATTTAAATTCACAGCCCCTGGTTGCATTTCCATCCAATAGAAGGTGTAAGTTGGTTCTTCAAAGCTTTTTTTTTTTTTTTGAGATGGATTCTTGCTCTGTCACTCAGGGTGGAGTGCAATGGCACAGTCTCAGCTCACTGCAACCTCTGCTCCAAGGTTCAAGCGATTCTCCTGCCTCAGCCTCCTGAGTAGCTGGGATTACAGGTGTGCACTACCACTCCCGGCTAATTTTTGTATTTTTAGTAGAGACAGGGTTTCGCCATGTTGGCCAGGCTGATCTGGAACTCCTGGCCTCAAGCAATCAGCCCTCCTCGGCCTCCCAAAGTGCTGGGATTACAGGTGTGAGCCACCGCACCCAGCTGGTTCTTCCAAGTTTTAAAAAGCTTTAAGGCCAGGCATGGTGGCTCATGGCTATAATCCCAGTACTTTGGGAGGCTGAGGCAGGCAGATTTGATGCCAGGCCAACACGGCGAAATCCTGTTTCTACTAAAAATGCCAAAATTAGCCAGGCATTGTGGTGCACACCTGTAATCCCAGCTACTTGGGAGGCTGAGGCATGAGAATCACTTGAACCTGGGAAGCAGAGGTTGCAATGAGCTGAGATCCTGCCACTGCAATCCAGCCTGGGCAACGGAGTGAGACTCTGTCTCAAAAAAAAAAAAAAAAAAAAGCTTTAAAACCAGCATACTCTTGTTTTATTTGCCCTGTATAAGCTGACGGAGACCTTTGCCCCAAATAGACAATTATGTTATACATTGAATATCAAGTATCATTTCTCACAATGTAACTTATTATTTTCTGTAATTTCCATTTTACTTGTATATCTCCTGTTAGTCTTTTTTTTTTTTTTTTTTTTTTTGAGACGGAGTCTCGCTCTGTTCCCCAGGCTGGAGTGCAGTGGCATAATCTCAGCTCACTGCAACCTCCGTCTCCTGGGTTCAAGCAATTCTCCTGCTTCAGCCTCCTGAGTAGCTGGGATTAAAGTTGCCCACCACCACACCTGGCTAATTTTTGTATTTTTAGTAGAGAGGGAGTTTTACGATATTGGTCAGGCTGGTCTCAAACTCCTGACCTCAGGTGATCCACCTGCCTTGGCCTCCCAGAGTGCTGGGATTACAGGCGTGAGCCATCGCGCCCAGCCAGAACCAGTTTAATACTCCCATTGCTTTTGCATTTTTGTACTTGCTGGGGTTCATAATAATCCTCAAACAACCCCAACATAGCAGGACTAAAATACATGGCCATCCATGGCCTGGCTCGCCAACTTTTGAATGCCAGGCGATGTTGATTGGCTTCTGTCGTCATCTGTGGAAGTCCATCGTTAGAAAAGCTTCTGTTCCAGTTTTAGGGGGGAATGATGGTTTGAGGGCTACTGTGGTAGAACTTGGGGAACTCTTTTCGGCAGAAGGTTGAGAAAGTTGGTGCTGTGGGAAGTCAGCTGGCAGCCGATGGAGTCAGGACCAGGGAGGAAGGGAAAGGGAACCCAGATAGGAAGCTACTGCAGTAGGTTCAGAGAGGTGATGACGGCGGGGCTAAGACAGCGGCCTTGGGCGGTGACTGGGAAGAACGTTGAACACCATGTTTGGGCTGAAGAAAAGAGCAAGGGAAGAGGTGAGGAGCTTCAGGTTAGGGTTGATGTAGATGTTATTTACATAGGGAACAGTAATTCTTCACTTTTTCATTGTTTTACAATGATTCCTTTTTAGAAACATATAATTGTGATATTTTCTTTGACCTTTTTTTGGGCTTTCTATTCTATTCCATTGATTTATGGCTTTGGGTGTGTGTATATGTTTGCATCAACATTTTTTTTTTTTAGATGGAGTCTCGCTCTGTCACCCAGGCTGGAGTGCAGTGGTGCGATCTTGGTTCACTGCAACCTCTGTCTCCCAGGTTTAAGCAATTCTCCTGCCTCAGCCTCCCCAGTAGCTGGGATTATAGGTGCCCACCACCACCCGGCTAATTTTTGTATTTTTAGTAGAGACAGGGTTTCGCTTTGGCCAGATTGGTCTTGAACTCCTGACCTCAGGTGATCCTCCTACCTTGGTCTCCCAAAGTGCTGGGATTGCAGGCGTGAGCCACTGCACCCAGCCTGCATCAGTATGGTTTAATAACTGTTGATCTGTAATATGTTTTAAATCGGGTAGAGCTGGTCTCTTACAAATACTCTTTTTCAGGCTGGGTTTGTGGCTCACGCCTGTAATCCCAGCACTTTGGAAAGCTGAGGCTGGAGGATCGCTTGAGGCCAGGAGTTCAAGGCTGCAGTGAGCTATGGTCCTGCCACTGCACTCCAGCCTGGGCGACAGAGACCCTGTCTCATTAAAAAATAATAATAAATACTCTTTTTTCAGTATCTCTCTTACTTTTGTATAAAGGTGAGTTTTGGCATCTCATCTTCTCTAGTTTCTAGAAAAAATTATTTAGGATTTTGATTGAGTTGGGACTCATTTATTCAAATGATGTTTATTGGGTCCCTGCTGTGGGCTAGGCTCTAAAGGTACAAAAATAAATAAAACCCAGGTTTTTATGGCCTAATAAATCTGTGAACTAAACTTTGAGAATTGATATCTACAAGATGAGCATTGCACATGACTTTGTGTGTACAATCTTTTATATGCTTCCCAGGTATTTTTTTTGTTTTTTAAATTGAGAATAGTGCCTATTTACTAAACTATGCAACTGATCATTTTTGTTATTTTAGGTACATAATATTATCAGTGTTGTGCTTCTATTTCTGCTTTTGCTATTTAGTTCAATGATTTCTTTTTCATCCCTTATTTAATTGGTTAGACTCCAAAATAGTGTGTAGCTGTATAAATGTTTATAGGAATATTGTGTAAAGGGCATATGATTCTACCTTTATTGGACATTTCAGGAACATGATAAGGACTATTTAAATCCTGCTAAAATACAAGTGTTGTAATATGAATTGTTCCCAATGGAAGTTTGCAAGCAACTTTCTCCTCATTTTCGAACCACACAACTTTTAGTGTGTCTGCTATTTGAGCTTTATTCTGTGTCTGTTTTGTGTCATGAGGTTGGCAGGTGATCTTAAATGCAGAATGCTGAATTTGTAGTAGTCCAACTATATGGAGAAAACAATTGCAATGCACTTTAGATTTAGGAACAAATTGGAGGAGAAAGTTGAGAAATGGTAAGAGGAGTTTTAATGGAGCGTATGTGGCAGTATGCTAATGTCACTTCTAAAGAAGAGGTGGTTAGCAGGTCACAAGGCAGTAGACTGAATTGTAGCCTCTGAATCTCAGGGCAGTCTTTAGGAATGGAAACCTTGCTGCCTGTAGATTTAGGTAGAGGTTTTAATAACCCCCGGTTGCCAGAAAAAATCATCCACACACAGATTTGCCTATAATCTTATGGACTTCACAGACATCCTCAAGCGCATGGACAAAAACCCCAAGATTCAAGAAAAGCCGTCCACATGGTCGGCAGCTCAAGAAAGCCTGCCAGTTGTCCAAGCAATGCTTAGTTACAGTTCCCATCCTGGGAGCTGCTCTCTAGAGAAATGTTATTTGCAGATGTGCACCTCGTGCGTCTGTGTGTGTTGTTCTGCCTGTGTCCAAAATACACGCTTTTTCTAGATGAGAGCCTTTCCCCCACAAAGCAGAAATGTGTTCTGTCATGGGATTTGATGATCATCAAAATACTTTCCCTCAAGAATTGGCTTTCTTGGCGATTAGTTAATTCAGTTTTCAAAACTTCTAGATAAGGGCTTAATCAACCTAAAACTGCTTTGGGGCAGTTGCATTGTGGTAAAAAGTGTATTGGATTTGAGTCTGAGGGCTTGAGATCCTGTCTGTACTGTTTACTCGCTGTGTCTCTGACCTTGGTCCAATCAGCCACTCTGCTGTGTTCCTATACATGAGAAACGGCTCCTGATACCACCAGGAGCAAGCCCTGCTGTGTTTAAGAAGGTGGTGTGTGCTAGGGAGGTGTCCTGAGACAGTGAGGACATACAGTGTGACACAGCAGGTCAGCACTGGGGAAAATAGCCAGGTTAGCCTTCACTTCACTGCTCTATGCCAAAATACATTCCAAATGGGTTAAAGCTTTCATGTAAAAAATAAAACCACAAAATAAATACAAGAAAATATAGCTTATTGTGGAAAGTACTGCATGCTTTGGCATAAAAATGTGGAGAAAGAACAATAAAAGATAGCCTGTAGGTGGGACATGCGACTCCCACCTGTATCCCAGTTGTTAGGGAGGCGAGGCAGGAGGGTCATTTGAGGCCAGGAGTTTGAGCCCAGCCTGATTAACATAGTGAGGCCCGTGTCTGTAAAAGGAATTTTGGAAAAATTAGCTGGGTGAGGTGGCACACCCCTGTAGTCCCAGCTATTTCAGGAGGCTGAGGTAGAAGAATCCTTAGAGCCCAGGAGCCGGAGCTGCAGTGAGTCATGATTGTGCCCCTGCAGTCCAGCCTGGGTGACAGAGTGAAACCCCATCTCTAAAAAATAAAAAAAAATAAAAATAAATAAAACACCTGTAGATTTAACCACATAATAACTACACTTCTGTCTGTTTTATTACATCAAAGTTAAATTTAAAACGATGACTAACTGGACAAAACTGAGAGCAACCACCACAGAGGTGAATATACTGGATATATAACGCTCTCTAGTAATTTTAAGAACTCCGCTGTAATGAGCAGGTATCACAGACAGAAACTTCTCAGATGAAATACCGATGACCAGGAAATCTGTGAGACCATTTTAAAACATTCGAAGTCATTGAAGAAATGCAAAGCTTCCAGGCTCCACTTTTCACTCATGAAATTGGCAGAGTTCGGGACAATGAGATGTTGCTGTCCTGGGAGTGCGGATGGGGCTGTGTCCTGTGATGGCGGTGGGCACTGGCACTCTTGTCCAGAAAGACATTCGCCACTGTGGTTCAAGAAGCACCTCAAAGGTCTTCACCTTGGTCCCTTGTCCACCTCTGCCCGCGGTCTCTCCTCCTTTCAGCCTCCTCTTTCCCACACAGTCCCTCCCGCCCTGGCTTGGTCCCCTTTCTTCTCTGACGGGGTCAGGCATGTGGGTGACTGACTTCCAAGGCTCTGTCTACCTGGCCTTTTTCTTTCACCTGTTCTGCGGAATAACAGCCTGATTCGTTCCTCTTTTTGGGTCCTTCACTTCCATACCTGGGATTTGGGGCGTGGCCCAGAAAGACCCTGCAGTCGTGCAGTGTGGGGCTGCCAGCATTTCATGGCCTCCAAGCTCAGCTGGGCTGAATGAATGCTGCCGTCCAGCGCTTGGCTTAGTTTTCTGTCCCATTTTCCTGAGTGCTTTTGCCAGACTTTCACTTTTCTGAAACCTACTCCACCCTACCCCAGACACCCACCCTCTCTCCTTGGATGACCTGCCTCCTAATTTCTAGAGAAAACTGGACATGGCCACCTTTCCCCAGTGTCTGAGCCCAGGTTGACCCGTGGTCATGGTTGCCATCACCACCCACCTGCCTGGACCCCGCCCTCTGTCCAAGGCCCCACCACCTGTGCCGCTGTCCTGGGCGCTGCCTTGCCAGCCTCCCCTCTGTGCCATGCACCTTTCACCTCCCTCCATCTGCTGCCTGTTTCTTCTTGGCTGCTCCTCATGGTCAAGCTTTTCTCAGCCCTCCCCTTCCTTCTGGGGCTTTGCGACTTCCTCTGTCATCCACGCTCTGCGTCTTGGCTTCCCAGGACCCTCTCCTCCCACTCTCCTGTCCCTGACGTCCCTGTGTCCGGGGCCCAGTTTGCATCATCAGCCAGTCCCTCATCCATGCTTCACCCGCACCTCGCTCCTGGCTCCTTCCCTGCCCTCACTGGGGACTCCTGTCCTGTCCCCTGCCCTGGTTCTCCTTCTGCTGTGTCCCAGGGCCTCCATCCTCAGCCTCCGTCTTCTCTGCAGGGTCTGCTTCTGCATGAACTCCCCCAGATCCGTGTTTGCTGCTGGTCCTCACAGCAGGCTCTTCGTTTCTGGACCAGATGTCTTTTCTGTGCTTCAGAACCATCTAGAAAAAAGGGAACTGGATATCTCCACCTGAATGTTCAACAGGTCTCTTCACCCAGCATTTCCAGAGCTGACCTCATTGTACCTTCATATCCTCCCAGTGTTTCTCTTTTGGTGAGGAAAAACACACATTGTCCAGCCAGTCCCTCAAGGCAGAAACCTGGTGGTCATCCTCAGCTCCTCCCCCTCACTTCCTGTCCACCCCCAAGTCACTGAGTCCTGTCCTTTCTCCTTTGCAGTGGCTCTCTGTGCCCTGCTCTACCTACCCACTATTTAGTGTGGGCTGTCCTCCATCTCACTTGGATCTCGTGTTTTGGGGACTCTTCAGATTCTCCTCCATGGCTTCCCTACCCGGCAGCATATCTTTCCCTCACATATTCCACACTGCAGCCAGAGGGATCTGCCAAAGAAATAATTGTGATAATGATAGACAATGCGCATCTGGGTGTATACTGGGTGCCTTGCACTAGTCCAAGTGCTGATGACAGAGAATATATATCTGGGTGTGTACTGGGTGCCTCGCACCAGTCCAAGTGCTAATGACAGAATATGTGTCCGGGTGTGTACTGGGCGCCTTGCACCAGTCCAAGTGCTAATGATAGAGAATATGAGTCTGGGTGTGTACTGGGTGCCTTGCACTAGTCCAGGTGATAATGATAGAGAATGTGCATCTGGGTGTGTACTGGGCACGTTGCACCAGTCCATGTGCTAATGACAGAGAATATGTGTCTGGGTATGTACTGGGCGCCTTGCACCAGTCCAAGTGCTAATGATAGAGAATATGAGTCTAGGTGTGTACTGGGCGCCTTGCACCAGTCCAAGTGCTAATGACAGAGAATATGCGTCTGGATGTGTACTGGGCGCCTTGCGCTAGTCCAAGTTGTGTACTGACTTGTTTAATACCCACCAGACCCTGTGAAGTCAGTATAGTGTTATCCCTTTGATAGGTGGGAACCAGAAGCACAGGGAGATTGAGTAACTTGTGTGACATGATTTCTCCATATTCTAGACAAAGAACAAAAACCATTTTTTTTTTTTTTTTTTTTTTTGTTGTTGTCCCTATGTTGTCCAGGCTTGTCTCCAACTCCTGGCCTCAAGCAATCCTCCTGCCTCGGCCTTCCAAAGTACTGGGATTACAGGTGTGAGCCACTATGCCAGGAATTTTTTGAGCTTTCTAGGAATCAGCACTTTGCTTCTATTATCTCTTTCAATCTTTCCAATTCTGTAAATTAGATATTCTTAATATCTCCATTTTTACGGGAAAGGAAATGGAGACACAGAGATGTTAAGTAATCTGCCCATAGTTACCCTGCTCTTAGGTGGTGAACGGGGCTTTGACTCCCTGCATATTTGCTCTTAGCCACTTCACCCACCTACAAGGAGCTAGCACCTTGCTTGGGGTAGAGGGAGGGCACCTTCTGAACATGCTTTAGTGGGTGTTTTTCTGTTCTGCTTTCCGAGTTGTGGGTGGCAAAGGAGATGTGCATGCATAAGATGTTCTCATTACTAAGAGTGCTTCTGATGATAACAAAAGACCAATATCCTGTTGGAGCAATGTCCAGATATGATGAAATGCTAGATTTGCCTGGTAATGCTGAAGAAATTTTTTAATGAATGCTCCATCCCCAGAAGACTCTCCCTCCTGCCATTTGATCAATTGATTTTATAATATGAGCACTGGTAAATTCTTAGGAATACAACTATCATAATAACATGTTATGGCACAACAAATTTAACTGTTACTCCACTGGTAGGTTCCTGAAATTATTGATGATAGGAAGATTCTTCAGTGCAGAGAGGGATTTAAGACGTTATGGGAGACATTTTAGTTAAGATGGTTGACTGAAGACATATTTATTTCCCTCCCCCCTCCAAAAAATAAAATTCACTGAAATGTTGGGAATTTTTTTTAAGTCTTAGAAGTTAAAAACCATTGTGCTGAAATCCCTGGTGTACTTATGAAGAAGTAGGTGGCTTGCACCTGTAGTCCCAGATACTGGAGAGGTTGAGGCGGGAGGATTGCTTGAGCCCAAGAGTTTGAAGTGAACCTGGACCACATAGCAAAGCCATTGGTCTCTTAAAAAAAAAGAAGAAAAAGTTGGTCTATAGAGAAGTAAAGTGAGTGCAGTTTTATTTGTTCGTTCATTGTCCAAGCCTGGTTTTCCTTTGTTTAAATGCATGTAACAGCCTTTCTGAAGATTTTTTTTTTTTACATTTGCTGCCTGGTACTCATTTGAAGGCCCAGAGTCTGGCAGAGTTCCTTTCCGTGTTTTCTGCAGTCCTTCTGTTTGGTTCGCACACCTGATGGCCTAGAATTGGGCTGGCCCTTGGCTCTCCTGCCCACCCTGGTGGTGGATTGCCGCTGGCTCCTACTCAGTACAAGGCCCAGATACTGAAAACTTTCATTTAGTCACTTACGTATTCAGCAAATAAGTTTGCTCACAATCTTCAGCAGATCTCATGTACCTGAGCTTAAATGGGGTGGGGTTCTCCCCCAGCCATGTCACCTGCATCTGCTCCTCCCTGCTCTCTCTTCCGTCTCTTCTCCCTGACCTGGGTGCTCTTGTACTATCCAGCCTCTGGGTTTCCAACTCATCCAGTAGGTCTCAGAAGCCATCACCAGTTTCAGGATATCTTTCTGATATCCCAGGTCTGCATTCAGGCCCCTCCTGTCATGTCTGTAACCCGCAACAATTTAATGTGCTTCTCTGTGCCTAGGTTTCTAAATCTCTAAAATGGGTATGACATGGTTTGGCTGTGTCCCCACTCAAATCTCATCTTGAATTGTAGTTCCCATAATCCCCACGTGTTGTGGAAGGGATCCGATGGGAGTTAATTTAATTATGGGGCCGTTACCCTTATGCTGTTCTAGTAATACTGAGTGAGTTCTCATGAGATCTCATGGTTTTATAAGGGACTTTTCCCCCTTTTGCTCGGCATTTCTCCTTGCTGATGCCATTTGAAGAAGGACGTGTTTGCTTCCCCTTCCGCCATGATTGTAAGTTTCCTGAGGCCTCCCCAGCCCTGCAGAACTGAGTCAATTAAATCTCTTTCCTTTGTAAATTACAGAGACGTGGGTATGTCTTTATTAGCAATGTGAGAACAGACTAATACAGGTTATAATAGTGGTATCAGTCTCATGGTTGTCTTGACGATTAGTTGGGTTAATACAAGTAAAGTGTGTATTAGGTGGTTAAGAACAGGGTCTCTGAAGTAATATTGCCGAGATTCAGAGCCTAGATGGGAAGTCCTGGGCAATCACTTAAGTTCCCTGGGCGCATCAGTTTCTTCATCTGTAACACGGGGGTAATAATACTTATCCCGTAGAGTTCAATTCTTGCAAAGCACCTGGAACAGTGATGAGCATGTGATATGAGCTCAATAAATGTGGGCTGTGGTGATAGTGACAACTCCCAGGGACCCTGCACTTCCCTGTTGGAACCGTCCTTGCACTGGAGTATAATGGCTTATTTTCCTTGATAGTCCTTGAGCTCTGTCAGAGCAGGGGCCCTATCTTACTCATGATGGCTCATGGAAGGGAACCCGAAAATATTTGTTCAGTGACTAACCAAATGAAAAGTTAGTGCAAAGTATGCATGACACCAGCCTGTGGTTGAATTTGTTGATGGGCTGTGTAGCTCCACTCAGTTAAGGCTTACTTATCCTGAAGAGCTTTTTTTGACAAAACACCTCATTAAAAAGCAATCAGATTTCTGTTTTAAGGTATTTACAGTGTCCTTTCATCCATCAGGCACTCTTTTCTTTGACCTTAGAAAAGGGCAAGTGGAGATTTGGGGTGTTCCTCGCCCAGAATCTACCATCATCCCTCAAAAACTGCCTCGCCCTGACTTTCCAGGTGACTATTTTTTCTTCATTTTGTGCACCACGCTAAGCATAGAACTTTCTGGGCCACATCTGTGACGTGTGTTTATTGTAGAATTCCAGAGGAGCCACCATTATTCAGATTTTCAGCACTAGATGCCTGTTTAAACCATGCAACATTTGTCATTTTTGGAGTTACAGTCCTACATTTGCAAAGCCCAGTTTGGAAGGTTTCAAAATGTTCCCTCCTTTGCTATTTTGTTGTAGTCTCTTGAAAGTCCTGTGAGAATGTTGATGCAAATATAAATAAAGTAAGGGGCAGAAAGGTTAAGGGATGTATTTTTAGATGCTATGGTTAGTTTGTGGCGGAGTTAGGATCAGAACGTAGCTTGCAAATTTAAGAGAAATTTAACTTTGGTCCATGGCCTTGAAGGTACTCTTTCTGAAGGTTCAAAGACTGGTTCACATTGTGTAATTCACTTAATGGGTGTCTGCCTGCACACCCACGAAACAGGGATAATAAAAATTGCCCTGTATGGGTACATGTTTTTGCCCATTACTTTTTTTTTCTTTTTGAGACAGAGTCTCACTCTGCTGCCCATGCTGGAGTGCAGTGGTGCAATCTCAGCTCACTGCAACCTTCGCCTCCTGGGTTCAAGTGATTCTCCTCCCTCGGCCTCCCGAGTAGCTGAGATTACAGGTGCCCACCACCATGCCCAGCTAATTTTTTTTTGTATTTTAGTAGAAATGGGGTTTCACCATGTTGTTCAGGCTGGTTTTGAACTCCTGACCTTAGGTGATCCGCCCACCTCGGCCTCCCAAAGTGCTGGGATTACAGGCGTGAGCCACCATGCCCGGCTGCCCATTACTTTTAATGGGAAAAGCCACAATTACTTTTGCACCAACCTATTATAATGAAATAATATAGGTAAAAGTGCTTTCATAACAGAAAATAATGTATAAATGCAAAATATTACTATTATTTTTTTTTTAATTTTAGTATTGGAAATTTGGTGTTAAGCAACTCTTTTGGCTGGGCACAGTGGCTCATGCCTACAATGCCAGCACGTTAAGATTTTAGACCTTGTCTCCAAAAAAAGGATTTTAACTGAGGCAGGAGGATCACTTGTGGCGAGGAGTTTGAGACTAGTGTGGACAACATAGCGAGAACCTGTCTGTACAAAAAAATGCAAAAATTAGATGAGTGTGGTGGTGTATGCCTGTAGTCTCAGCTACTTGGGAGGCTGAGACAGGAGGATTGCTGAGCCCAGGAGTTGGAGGCTAAAATAAGTTACGATCGCACCATTGCTTTCCACAGTCTGGGTGACAGACCCCGTCTCTAAAAAATAAATAAACAGTAACAAACTTTTTTGATTACATGTTATGATCCACCAATTCCAGTTTCTATGTTTGATTACTTTCTTGAACAGGAGTACCATATTTATGAATTTTTCTTGTACTTTTTTCAAGTTGGTAGTTTATAGTCAGATTCTGCTGTACTGTTTCTGTTAAAATAGCTATGTTTTGGGCCAGGCACGGGCTCACGCCTGTAATCTCAGCACTTTGGGAGGCCGAGGTGGGCGGATCATGAGGTCAGGAGATCGAGACCATCCTGGCCAACATGGTGAAACCCCATCTCTACTAAAAATACAAAAATTAGCCGGTCATGGTGGCGTGCACCTGTAGTCCCAGCTACTCGGGAGGCTGAGGCACAAGAATCTCTTGAACCTGGGAGGTGGAGATTGCAGTGAGTCAGGATTGCGCCACTGCACTCCAGCCTGGTGACAGAGCGAGACTCTGTCTCCAAAAAAAAAGAAAAAGAAAAAGAAAAAATAGCTATGTGTCATTGGCCAGGATGACTATTTGGGCTCTGGGTCTGTGTTCTTGTCTCTTGTCTAGATAGCCACAGAGGGCTCCAGGAGTTCCTACTTCCATCCTGCTATTCTGCTTTTCATTCTGAAACTCAAACCTGTTGCCA
The DNA here is from genome assembly GCF_029281585.2 of Gorilla gorilla gorilla. Taxonomy (NCBI): domain Eukaryota; kingdom Metazoa; phylum Chordata; class Mammalia; order Primates; family Hominidae; genus Gorilla; species Gorilla gorilla. The sequence goes on along the minus strand of NC_073242.2, from coordinate 24,648,425 downwards.
TTCCATTACTGAAAAACCATCAGTGGCTCCCTGTTGCCCCCGAGTTCCATGGCAGGCAAAGCCTTTCTCTGCAGCCACATCTCCACCTCCTGTTCTGTACCCTACTAAGTACACACTCCTCCCCAAACCTTTTCTCCCCATGCCTGACTTATCTGAGGTCCACTTGGACTGTTTCCCTGCTTTCCTGGCCACACAGTTCATCACTCTTCTATCTGTGCCCCCAAAGTGCTTTCATTAAGGATGAGACCTTTTTTTCTCATGAGCTCCTCAAGGGTGGGGACTGTATCATTTCTGTCTCCTTTTTTCTTTCTCAGTTCCTGACATTTAGTGGGAACTCCATAAATACCGTCTGAATGAACAAAGATCTAAAATCTGAGGCTCTTGGAGTAAGTCCATCCTCAGATGGATGGTTTATACTTGGAGACTTGCTTTTGCTTCTCTGTGGATGCATGCTCAGCTGAGATCTGCTGGTGCAGGTGTTTCTATAGCTTCCTTAGCAGTGGTGGGAAGCCCAGCAGCTTAAGATGTTAGCTTCTGATGCAGGGTTTACTAACTCTCCACATACTCTGTCCCTGAGTTTCTGTTTATTGTTTGCCTGTGATTCTCTTTGGTGCCATCCCACACGGTGTTGTCACAACCAACCCTTTGTTTTAATTGAACGTCCTGCGCTACTCCTGCTCTAACTCTGACTAGCTTTTTGTTTTTGTGTGGTCCAGGCTCGACTGTGACTTCTTCCAGAGAGAAGCTAGAACAGCTTGATAAGTTTGGAAAGGTCATTCTTAGATAAGACTTGGGATTTATCTGAAGGTTGTTATTATTTGTTGTAATTCTCAGAACAGCTAACACTCTATGAACCCTCACTAGGTGCCACGAAACACGTTAAATGAAGTACATGAGATGGTGTTCCTAAACAACCACTATGGTGGTGGTATCATTATTATTTTATGGTTATGATTATTCCCATTTCACTGTGGAGGAAATGTTTCTTAGTAAGGTGCACATGTGAACGTCTAGCCTTGGGTTTCAAAGTCTGGTCTGTTTGACTCCAGAGCCCTAACTCTTAGTTCTGACTGTATCCTGCATTCTTATCCTTTGCCGGGAGTGAAACTTAGAATTGGGTATCACTCTGTTTTTTACAACTGAGTTTACTCTGCCTGTGAAGGCCGCAGAGTAAAGCCAGTTGTGAATCATGCACATCGGCTCCTTCTGAAATGTGTTTATGGCCTAGAACACAGGGACCCTGGAGACTATGGTGCTGCAGTGCATTATGGCTGCTACCCTTCTAGTCTGTCCTGCTGCTCGTTCTGCCACCTGCCAGCTGTTGCTACCTGAACCTTCTCCTTGCAGCAGTTCTCAGTGTTCTCTTTGCTTGGGAATTGCCTGGGGAGCTAAAAAAAAAAAAAAAAAAAAAAAAAAGCCAGACCCCACCTCCAGAGGTTCTAATTCATTTGTTTTAGGTTGGGGTCCAGGCATCAGTATTATTATTTTTGACAACCTTATGAGGGGTGTGTGTGTATTTGTGTTTTTGTGGGGGACATGGTCTCACTCTGTTGCCCAGGCTGGAGTGCAGTGGTGTGATCTTGGCTCACTGCAGTCTCCACTTCCCGGGCTCAAATGACACTCCTACCTAAGCTTCCTAAGTAGCTGGACTACAAGTGCTCACCACCATGCCCAGCTAATTGTTTTAATTTTTTTTTTTTTTTTTGAGACAAGATCTTGCTTTGATGCCCAGGCTGGAGTGCAGTGGCACGATCGTGGCTCACTGAAGTCTTGACCTCCTGGGCTCAAACAATCCTCCCACTTCAACCTCCTGAGTAGGTGGGACTACAGGTGTGCACCACCATGCCTGGCTAAGTTTTTTATTTTTTGTATAGATGGAGGTTTCCCTGTCTTGCCCAGGCTGGTCTTGAACTCCTGGACTCAGGTGATTCTCCCACTTTGGCCTCCCAGAGTGCCGGGATTACAGGCATGAGCCACTGTGCCCAGCCTATGAGGTATATTTTATAGATCATACAATTTACCCATTTTCCCCTTTTATCTTTAGTTGGCTGCAATGTTTGTACATATTTATGGGATATAGAGTGATATTCTGATATGTTTACAATCTGTAATGATCAAATCAGCATAATTATCATATCCATCACCTTGAACGTTTGTGCCTGTATTGTGAACATTCAAAATCCTCTTCTAGATTTTTGAAAATACACACTAAGTTATTGTTAGTCATATTCACCCTACAGTGCTATAGAATACTAGAACTTATTCCTCCCATCTAGCTATAATTATTTATCCCTATCCATTAACCTCTCCCTATCTCTCCTCCACTCTATGCTTCCTAGCCTCTAATAACCACAATTCTACTCTCTACTTTTATGACGTTGTTTTTTTTGGCTCCCACATATGAATGAGAACATGTGGTATATATCTTCTGTGTCTGACATATTTCAAAAAATGTCTCATTTTAAGTGTAGAACTCAATGATTTGTAGTAAATTTACAGAGTTGTGTAACCATCACCACAACCCAATTGTAGAACATTTTTGTCACCCCAAATGAGAGCCTTCATACTCCTTTACAGTTAATCCCCATTCCCCCCACCCCCAAAGCCAACCACTCATCTACTTTCTGCCTCTATAGATTCCTGTTTTCTGGCCATTTCATATAAGTGGCATCACCTGTATTATTTTCAGAGCCTCCAGGACTGTCGTGTGTAGCTCTGGTTAAGAACCACTGTTACCTCCTAGATCTTTTCCCACTAGTTTTTATTTTTACTATTTTTCTGAGTGGCTCAGAAAACTCAAAAGGCCCCTGCCAGGGCTGTCTCTTAGATAATCTGTGAGCTAAATGAGTCCTTGTAAGTTGGACTGAGAACTTAACGTTTACAACCTGCTTTTATGGGGATGAGCTTGTCAAAGTCCAAATGTGCTGACCTAGTTTGGAAGGGAGCCTGCACAACCTGTCTTCAGACGCTGTGCACCTCCCCAGCAGCCATCAGTCACAGCACTGAGTCAGAGCCCAGGTGTGGAGGGAGCCCCTGACATTGTGTGTCCTGGCCTTGGGCACTTTCGCTTTAGACTTTTTGTGTGGCTTTTCAGCTCCTCCTAGCCTCTGGCTGCCTCACCAGAGCAGTAAACTGGACTCCTCCTGAGCTCCTTTCCCTTAGGCAGTAGCTCTATGTGGATGTACTGTCTGCATTGCAATATTTTGCAAAATATTTCTCACATATTTTTGCCTGCTTAAATGAGTTTTAAAATCTCAAACTCAGCTGCCTCCAGGTCCAAGCAGGTACCATGAGTGACTGGAGCAGGCTGGGGAATAAGGCACTTGGAATGCCTGAGAGGCCGTTGAGGTGGTTGGTGGCAGAAGGGAGATTTCTTTCAGATTTTGCTATAAGCAAGAATCGGTGGTGGAGCTTTGAGACAGGCCACGTGGTTAGAGCAGGGATAGCAAATAGATTCCATTTCATGTGCCAGAGGGGAAAAAGCCAACTGACCGAACAAAACGCTGCGTGGGTAAGCTTACATGTGCAGGAAAACGATAAACCTCAATTCAATTTAGGGTAAAATGTAACTGTTCATCTTAGTCACTGGAATTCAAATAATATTATCAAGATTAAGTTAAGATTGAGAAGGCTTTTATTGTCATTTAAAGTAAAAATTAAATGTTACAACCCTGTCCTAGAGAAACTGTAAATACGTGGGCAAAATACCATCATTTGGGGAAATAATGCAGAGTATAGAACTATTAGATCTATTTTTCCCACGTCATTGCCAAAATATTTTCTGTTGAATCATTTCCCCCCGATAAGTATCCTTTTTCTTTTCAGTGTTAGGCATGGGAACAATTTTTTCCCAATAACATCCCTTTAGAGTTCTGTAAACTCTCTTACGGCTTTTAAACTGCTTTGTGGCAGGTATAACAAATTGCTTCATTTTTAAAGTTTCAGAGAGTTGTTTATTTTAAAAATCCAATTAAGTAGATTTTAGATTCCTTCCCAGAAATCTAAGACGACAGCTAATCTAATGAGATAAAACAGTAAAAACTCATTCAGTAGTCCTCCAGCTCACTATGAAACCAAACTATTGCATCCAAACTGGGCTCAGAGGCTCAGGTGGATTTTGTAAACACTTGTAACGGGAGGTAACAGTGTTGCATAAAATCAGATTCCCAGCAGAATGAAATCCACTGCCTAGCCCTGGGTGGGCTCTGTAATTTCACTGTGAATACAAATCATGTTGCATGCAGTAATGTTTATGTTGTTACCCTACATACAATATTCAGATCCTTGGTAGATTAGTCACAGTCTGTCTTATTTCTCAAAAATGCATCAGATATTTCCTGGTAACCAGCATTGAAAATGAGTTCATTAAAAATTCTCTCCATGCTTCATTTCATTTTTTCATTTTAATTGATGTATCAGTCAGTGTGCAAGTGTAAAAGCCAGCAGAACAGTGATCTCTCATGTGAAATTGTAAACCAAAAACCAACAGCCCTGTGAGCCCAGGGGCAGTGGGAGCCATTGATGTTTGATGTTAGTGTTGGCGCCTCGGCCACATATTTGCCATCCTTGGGTGGGGGGTGCTCTTGGTGGTAGAAAGATGAGCCCCTGCTCTCAAGGCCCCAGAATGGCTGAAAGGATTGAAAAGGAGCAATTTGGCAAAAGTCTTGAAAAGCCAGCGTCTCTCAACCTCTGAAATGCAAGTTGGGAAAGTGCAGAAATCCCCCTTCTGAGTAAGAAGAATTTGGATTTGGGAAGTGATTAAAAAGGATTGAAGTTTCATGGGAAAATGGACTTCACTTGTACATAGATCAGGGGTCAGCAAACTCTGGTCTGTGGGCTAAATGCGGCTGCTGCAGGCTCAGAATGGTTTTGGCATTTTTAAATACTTGAAAAACATTAAAAGAGGAACAGTAGTTCATGACGTACAATAATTAGGCAAAATTCACATTTCAGTGTCCATAAATAAAGGTTTATTGGGGCACAGCCAGGTCCGTTCATTTATACAATGTCTGTGGCAGCTTTTGTGCTGCAGTGGCAAGCTGAGTCATTACATAGAGACAGTATGGTCTGCAAGCCTGAAATGTTTATTGTTGCTGAACTCTTGGGTAGAGAACTGTGTTTATTTAGGTCTTGTCCCGAAATATGTTTATCAGTAGAGACCAGAAAGCAAACAGTGATTAAAATACTTCAGTGTTTTTGAGGAGGTAAGTGGATGGAGGTGCGTAGGTGCAGGAGGGACGTAACTTCTGATTTCTTCCTGTCACCAGTGTCACCAGCACTGGGCTGTGCCTCCGCATTTGGACTGAATTATCAGAGGCAGCCACCCCTGTTCATTTTGGCAGCTGCTGCTTGCCTATGAGGCAGAATGTCGAGGAAGAGAAAATACACCTCCAGCCCAGCCTCACCCATCCTCAAAGTGATTCTAAAAAGTTAGCTATCAAGGTTTGCACCATATCCTGCAAGAGTTACTGATAGAGACCTGGGGTTGGCCAGCATTTTCTGTAAATGGCTGGATAACAAATATTTTGAGCTCTGCAGGTCATACGGTGATGTCTTTTGCAACAACTCAGTTCTGCTGTTGAAGCTCAAAAGCAGCCATAGATAGCACACAAACGCATGAGCCTGGCTGTGTTCCAATGAAACTTCTGTAATACACTGAAATGTGAATTTCATAAAATTTTCATGTGTTACCAAATATTATTATTTTGTTTTTTTCCAATCATTTTAAAATAACCACTCTTCTGAGCTTTCTGAACATAAAAAAATGGGCGGTGAGCTAGATTGAGCCTGCGGGTATAGTTTGCTGACCCCCGGTTTAGATAAACTAAGTGTAGGCCTTGCTAGTCAGGCCCTCTGGGTTTGAATCCCACAATCCCACTTATTAGTGCTGGGGTCCTAGGCCAGTTACCTTTCAAGACCTCACTTTCCTTATAGGTAAAATGGGGGAAATAGTGGTTCCTACCCAATAGGGTTGATGTGAGAATTAGAGTAGATGTAAGTGCCAGCCCAGTGTCTGGGGCATAGAAAGCACCCAGCAAATATGGCTGCTACTGTTGGCTATTATGAAGGCTCAAGTAGATCCCTACAGCCTTGGAGGAACCGTTTGTGATGTGGAGGTTTGACGATCTTGAGCTGTCTTCAGTCCATGGTTCAATTAGATTGAATATGAGGCTGGAGGGTTTGGTGGTGCTGCCTTGCTTTTGTGCAGTTAAGTAGAACATGGTATATCCACAGAATAGGTTAATGTACAGGCATAAAAAGGGAGGTGGTAGAGTTGTACATCTGTATTCTGACGTGTAAAAATGCCCCTTGTGTCTCTGTCTACCTGTGTGCATCTGTGTGTGTGTATGGGTGTGCATGTATGTGTGTGTACGTATGTGTGTGTATGTGTGTCCTTTGAAATCAGCACTTCTCAGCCTTGGCACTGTTGACATTTGGACCTGAAGTAGGCAGAATAATGCTCTGCCCTCCCCAAACATGTCCAGATCCCCATCTCCAGAATCTCTGAATGTCTTAGATTACATGGCAAAGGGGGCCTAAGTTTGGAGATGGGATTAAAATTTCTAATCAGCGGAAAGGGAGATTAGCCTGGACTAGCCAGGTGGGCCCAGTGTAATCACAGAGGTCCTTAGCAGTGGAAGAGGGAGGTCGCAGAGTCAGAGGAAGAGGTGACTGTGGCAGAGAGGCCCAGAGTGAAGCATACTGGCTTTGACAGTGCAGGAGGAGGACAAGGAATGCGGCAGACTCAAGAAGCTGGAAAGGGCGAGGAAGCAGATGCTCCCCTTGCATGTCCAGGAAGGCATTCATCCCTGCTGCCACCTTGATCGTAGCCCAGGGAGACCTGGTTGGAAGTGCTGAACTCAAGAAGTGTGATATAATATACTTGTGTTGTTCAAGCCACTGAGTTTGTGGTGATTTGTTACAGCAGCAATAGGAAACAAATCCAGGGCTGGATCATTCCTTGTTCATAATTCTTTATATTATTTAGTGTGTGTGTGTGGGGGGGTTGCATTTAGGATAGTCAGTAGCATCCTGGCCTCTAGCCTACAGAGACCAGTAGCATCTCCCATCATGACAACCACAAATGTCCCCAGACATTGCCAAATGTCCTCTGGGGACACAGTCGCCTCCAGTTGAGAAGCACTAGTTTAAATTTAGAAAACAAATTGGGAAGGATATATAACAAATTCGTAACAGTACCCTTTGGGATATGGGATTGGAGGAATGGCTTTCACTCCTCTTTTAACATAAAATTTTTAAAACTGGATTTCGCCTCCCCCACCCCCTACAGACATTTTTTTTTTATTTTCAACTGTGTTTTTTTCCCCCATTTTATAAAAAGATTAACCTTGAAAGGTAATATCACATTTCAATTTTAGTCATTATGGATTTTACTGTGGAAGGCAGTTCTATACACCTATGGCTGCTTTTCAACCTAGTTTTATTGGATTTTGTTTGACATTGTGAATGTCCTTTTTCCCAAAGATGTGATAGACATCCATTCATTCATTCAGTGTGTATTTCTTTTTTTTTTTTTTGAGACGGAGTCTTGCTCTGTCGCCCAGGCTGGAGTGCAGTGGCGCAATCTCAATCTCGGCTCACTGCAAACTCCGCCTCCCGGGATCACACCATTCTCCTGCCTCAGCCTCCCGAGTAGCTGGGACTACAGGTGCCTGCCACTGTGCCTGGCTAATTTTTTTTTGTATTTTTAGTAGAGACGGGGTTTCACCGTGGTCTTGATCTCCTGACCTCGTGATCCGCCTGCCTTGGCTTCCCAAACTGCTGGGATTACAGGCGTGAGCCACTGCACCCGGCCTCAGTGTGTATTTAAGTGGCAGGCAGGTGCTGAGCTTGCCGCTGGGGAGGAGTGATGACTTTAGAGCTCCCTCTCTGCCCTCGTGGAACCTGCTGTCTAGCAGGGAGGAGGACGGTAGTGCTCATTGTTTGGAAGACCACAGCCTGCATTGATCGTGGGGACTTGAGCATTCGTGTCCATGGTGTGGGAGTCCCTGGCTCCCATAGTACATGTTTTATGAAGGAAACTACCAGAAATCCATGATTAGAGATGGAAAATATCAGACCAGTTGGAAATTTTCCTTTGACTCTCACCTGGTCTGAGCATCTTCTGTCTTTTTGGTACAGTGAACTACTCCAGATTGAAAACATTTCTGTTTTCTCCTTGCCTGGCAAGTGAGCTCAGTGAAACATCCTATTAGCCACACTGCAGGGTTGGACATTGCCACACCAGGTCAAGGGAAAGTGACACTATGAAGGCCTGGGCAGCACTGCTGCTTTGAGAATTACGAGGAGAAAATCTGTGCTTTACCAAAAAGTAAATTAAAGATCCTGCCTGGTATCAGCCTTGCTTGAGTGACTAGTAAAATTGCAGAATAGCTTCATAGGAAAAAACAAACCCCAGAGTAAAATGGCGAGTGGGAAGTTCCTTCCTGATTCGTATTGTTTTTCCAGTTGCAGACAGGAAACATTCAAGTGTGTTTTCAAGCCCAGAACGTTGGACACAAAGAAGGCTCTGACAAAGCAGAAAAAACCCATATACAAAAAGTTTAGGAACATGGAGCAAAATGTCTGATTCAAAACAATCTAGGCTGGGCGCAGTGGCTCACGCCTAGCACTTTGGGAGGTGGAGGCGGGAGGATGGCTTGAGCTCAGGAGTTTGAGACCAGCCTGGGCAGTGTAGTGAGAATCCATCTCTATAAAAAATATTTTAAAAATTACCTGGGCATGATGGTGCGCATCTCTCGTCCCAGCTACTTGGAAGGCTGAGGTGGGAGGATAGCTTGAGCCTAGGAGATCAAGGCTGCTGTGAGCTGTGATCAGGCCGCTGTCCTCAGCATGGGAGGTAGAGCAAAACCTTGTCTTAAAAAAAAAAAAATCTGGCCGTGTGCGGTGGCTCATGCCTGTAATCCCAGCACTCTGGGAGACCAAGGCAGCCAGATCGCTTGAGCTCAGGAATTTGAGACCAGCCTGGCCAACATGGTGAAACCCTGTCTCTACTAAAAATACAAAAATTAGCTGAGTGTGGTGGTGTATGCCTGTAGTCTCAGCTACCTGGTAGGCTGAGGTGGGAGTATCACTAGAGCCCAAGAAGCAGAGATTGCAGTGATCTGAGATTGTGGCACTGCACTCCAGCCTGGGTGACAGAACAAGACCCTGTCTCAAAAAAAAAAAAGAAATATATATATATATATATATATATATGATTTATCAAGTATTATTTTTTATGATTGGATCACTTTGTCTACTGTTTTTTTTTTGTCTATAGATGTCTTGACGAATTCAGTCTCTTGCCCCCTGCCTTGCCTTAATGAATTACAAAAACTCAACCAAAGATAACACTTCTCAGAAAAAACCAGCACATTTCTGTGGCTTATGTACATGGCCTATTGAATGGCCTATTGAATGGGCACCTTGGCCGATAGTGGTATAATTGCTGGACTTTCCATATCTCTGGTAAAGGTGAACACTGCAAAACAGTTCATGATAGGAAGCACCAAGGCTTGGACCAGTCACAGTGATGAGGGAGATCAGGTCATTTGGACCACATTATTGGAATAGATGGAGACAGTACCAAGTCCTGAAAATTAAGATAGAGAGTCCACAGGCCAGCAAAGAATCTTTGTGTGAGGGAGCCATTCCAGTTTGTGTATTATACTCCATAGTCATGATTTGTCACTTAAAAGTAATTCTTCCCAATTATAGGTCACTTTTAATCTCTAGTTGGGTTTGGATTTTTTTCTACACATTTTTTTTTTCTTTTTTGAGACAGAGTCTTGCTCTGTTGCCTAGTCTGGAGTGCAGTGGCACGATCTTGGCTCACTGCAACCTCCGCCTCCCAGGTTCAAGCAATTCTCGTGCCTCAGCCTTCCAGGTAGCTGGGACTACAGGTGTGTGGCACCACATCTGGCTAATTTTTGTATTTTTAGTAGAGATGAGGTTTTGCCATGTTGACCAGGCTGGTCTTGAACTTCTGACCTCAAGTGATCCACCCACCTCGGCCTCCCAAAGTGCTGGGATTATAGGCGTGAGCCACCACCCCCAACCTCTAAAATTGATTAAAAAAAAAAAATCTAAGCCTGCAAATCTAAAATTGATTTTATTAATGTAATATATATAGCCTCCACAAACACAGGAAACAAAGGGGAAATTTCTTTTTAAACAGTACATTAACATTTTCATATAATATATTCAATATAGTTTTCAGCCTCCAGACCTTTTCACGTAAAGTACCTCTAAAGCAGAGGGTCCAGTTAATTTGAAAAAAATGGCTGGAAATACACTGATTTTCTTTACATTTTAGATACTCTGAGGTATGTTTTCTGTTGTGCATTTGTAGAGCGTGACATTGGACCGATTCTTTAAGTTAGGCACACTTCACCCCTGGCCATATCAATCAAGCATGTTACTTAAAAATGTAAGTAACATGCTATTTTTAAAAAACCTCAAAAATGTGTATTCATGTAGTTTAAAAAGTCAAATAATATAGTAAAAGACTTATCACAAAATATGGTGGGTTCACTCCCTACTCTCTGAGATTTCCCAACTCCAGAAGCAACTACTTTGAAATATTAACAGTTTATTGTGACATTTATTCATATTCATAATTATAAGTAATATGTGTAAACTATCATTTGGGTTATCAAATTAGTTATTGTCTGTTGACTTTCTGTTCTGATAAATGAGGATTTAGGGCCCTTTCCCTCTGCTTCTGCTCCCCCCAACCTTTCAATACAGTTATAATTTTTCATTATATTACTATTTGATATTTATATTATGTCCAATCAATTATTTGCAGCTGAGCCTACTAGTTACTATGACTATCTTTATGTTTCCAGTGGACTTTTTGTTTTTCCCGAAGTTAATACTTGCCTCGTTTTTATGTTTGCTTTACTTTCTTTGTGGCTGTTGCAGCACTGTGCTATAACTGTTTAACAACTGCCAAGCTCCTATTTGAATTGTTCGCAGTTGTTTATGTTTTTGATTTCAAGTACCAGTGTGAGGTTACTGAGCAAGGAGTTGGGAAAAGATGCACATGGTTGGTTGGTCTGAGTTGGCTCTAGCATACCCCTGAGCTATTACTGACTTTCCCACGTCTGCTTATAGCCCACACTGGGATTGTAGAGCAAGTTCTTCTCTTCTTCTGTTATTTTTTAAAAAATAATTTGCTCTGAAAAAGGACATATTTGTTCTGATTCTCAGGTTGAATCTCTTTTTTTGAACTTGTGAAAATTTTAATAGGCCTTGAGACTTTTCTGTGTATACTCGTACTTACAGAAGGAAGTCATTTTAGAGTTGAGGTGGATTCTGTGAGAGGTATACAGGGCCCTGTCCAGATTTGGGGGTTTTGGCTAGGGAAGAAAGGCAAAAGTTACCCATTCCCTGGTGGCATTTTGCTAAAGGAGGGATGAGGCATTGGCGAGAGGAATGGGGGCGTCTAAGGGTGAAACTATGATGATCTCATGCCAGGTGTGTTCTTGCTAGGCTAACTGTCAGGTTTCTTTTTGAGTCTGGTTCTTTGACCTCATGGTCAGCTGGGGCCCTGCTTCCCTTCCCTAACTGGTATGACTACCTGTGTTTGGCTTTTCAGCAATGCCTGGCACCTTGCATGCCAAGCAAGGTCTAGGGTGGCATATGTTGGCCTGTTGCTGGTGGAACCTTTTCATAGAGTTGAAAATTGGCTGCCTCTGGAAGCTGGGGCCTTGGCTTTGTCTCTAGGCCCTGATCCTCTGGCCCTGGGAAGTATTTGAGTCAGGTCAGCATTCCAGTTTCCTGCAGAAACTGGTGAGTGAGCCACCCTGTAGGCATCTCCAGGTTGACTGGGACAGTGCCATGATGACAAGTGTTAGAATCCCCCATGGCAATGCCCCGTTCTGGCTAACGTGCCATTGCTTTAAGTGTAGACTGGAGGAGCTGTGCGCTTCTTTCCCTTGCCCACAGTTGGCACTACTCTGAGCTTAGCAGCATTTCGAGGTCATTCTAGGGGTCTCATTTACTTTCTGGCCCAAGAGCTTTTCCTGCTCTTGCATTGGTTCCCGGCCAAGATCATACAATCCCCGTTCTGAATTTCCGGTTCATTGACAGCCTTCCCCTGACTCCCTTCACTGTTCAGAGCTGAAACATACTTTTTCTTTCTCTTTTAAAAATTTCCTTCATGCCAGGCGCAGTGGCTCACGCATGTAATCCCAGCACTTTGGGAGGCCAAGGTGGGCAGATTACTTGATGTCAGGAGTTCAGGACCAGCCTGGCCAACGTGGCAAAACCCTGTCTCTTCTAAAAATACAAAAATTAGCTGGGCGAAGTGGCACGTGCCTATAATTCCAGCTACTCGGGAGGCTAAGGCACGAGAATCGCTTGAATCCGGGAGGTGGAGGTTGCAGTGAGCTGAGATCACACCACTGCAGTCCAGTCTGGGCAACAGAGTGAGACTCTGTCTCAAATAATAATAATAATAAAATAAAAATAAAAATTATTATGGTCTGACAGTTGAGACTCCGCCAGCTCGGAATGCCCCCTTCTGATTGCTGGCCACCGTGTTGGTTTAATGGAAGGGTTGATGAAATTAGTAGTAGTTCAAAGCATAGCAGAGAAAGTTGTGGAAACACTTAGTTTCTTTTCAAAGTAAGGATGGAGAGGAAATTTGAAGGAGGAACTAATTGTTATTGTGTGTGATGGTCTAGGCTTGCATCTTTGCATAACATTTCTGGTTGTGAACTGAAGTTTAAGCTTCTGTAGAACAGTGTTTTCTCAAAGCCATGTCTCGAGACCTCCTGCAATGGAATTCTGAGCAAGGAGTGGCTGTTAAAAATGCAGGGTTTATTGAATTAGAATAGAATCTCCAGAGGGACCTGGGAAATGGCATTTTATATCAGCACCTGCTGACCTTGGTGATTCTGTGCCTGCACAAATTTGAGAACCACTACTCAGGATCATTTGTTCTTGTTTTGGGCTGCTATTCCCCACAAAGTTTTGCTTAGTTATTTTTCTTTGGTTTTGCTTAAATTGCTCTCTGATGTAAAAATTGGTAAACTGCCCCTGCCAACCCTTCTAAATTTATTTCTGCCTGTTTTGCTTTAAACTCCAGGCTAATAATTATTAAATTTTAGGAGCTGCCTTTCATTTTTGGATTTCTAACTCTGAACTTTTAATTTTTCCCACAGAGCTGAGAAAACAGAAGTCCTTAGTGAAGATCTATTACAGGTAACAAAATATAGTCTTTAAATGATCTGTTTAAAGGATGGAAAAAAATTCCTGTGTGAGAATTGAGGCCTGTGGGCTTTTTTTTTTTTTTAACCAGAAACAGAATAAAATTAATTAGTGTGATTTTGAGCAGGAAAGAAAATCAGTTTTCTTGCATGATGATGAAAAGTGGATCTGAAACCCAGCTACCTGGGTTCGAATCTCAGGTCTGCGCTGGTTAGCTTTGTGGCCTCAGGGATTTACTGAACTTCCCTGCGCCTCAGTTTCCACTTCTCTAAACTGAGGGAAAGGCCTTATCCACCTCACAGGTTGTTAGGAGGGTTTAATGAGTTAAGCAGGAACAGCACTGGGAACGGAGCCTGGCACGTGGTAAGTGCTAGATATTAGTGATCTATTATTATTACTGCCACTGCAAACCACAGAGACTGTCTGTTTCTGACATGAAACATCCCTTGATTTGCCCTGTGTTCTTCTGCCTTTTTTTCAGTCTCTGTTAGAGCAGTTGTGTGGCATTTCCCCAGGGGGCTATGCATCCCATCGGGGCAGAACTTGCATTTATTTGCTGTTGATTCTTGAATACCTTGCACAGGAACTCAATAGACATGGGTCCTCTCAACGAATATTAAATGAGCACCTTCTGTTTCTGTGAAAGATAACGTCCCAGGCACTGGGAGAAATCAGTGAACAAAACAGATCAAGGCTTCTGTCCTTGTGGAGTTTACATTCTAGTGGAAATTGGAATCAAAATTAAATTATGGAATTTGTTCATTTTTTGCTTTTCTCTGGTGGCAAATGAATGTGCATTAGTTTTCTAATGTTTGAAAATCTGGTCATTGCAAGATTTGGGGAAGGTAATGTGGAATCTGCTCCTAAATCTCCCCTTGCCTGCCAGCCCTGAGTCCTGGGGCTATGGGCTTGGATCTGAAGAAACGCTGCTCTTTTGAGAAAGAGGCACAAACCATCTCGATGCGTAAAATGGTCTGGGGTCAAATGTATTCTGTTTTGAATTTGTTGATTTATCTTTAAAATAGAAAGCATCCCAAAGGGCCTGCTCTCATTCTTCATGAGTCATCAGAATACACATTTTTGGCATTCCTTCCTGTAAAAAGCAGCTCTCTTTGCCATAAACAGCCATATTCTAGCAATAGTATTTTGGGAAGCTGCTTATGATGCGTGGGTCCCCTAAGTCAGTGTTTCTTATTGCTGACTGTCCATTCTGCTTTAGAGGTTTATTTAAAACACACACACACACACCCCAAACCCAATAAGGAATAATTTTGAAAACACAGATCTTGCAGTTAAATTGTGGAACGTTTATTTTGCTGCTTCTGTCTGATGCACATTGTGTGGAAGGCTCAGTTGCCATGAACTGGAGAGAGCTCTTTGGCATCTCTGTGGTTTTTTCCAGTTGGCAGTGGGTCTGGGCCGGATCATTCATTTTCATTTCTGCCTGGTCCGACCTGGTGCTTTTCTGGTGCTGTAGTGTGCAAACTGACTGGCGCCACTCAATGTGATAGCAAGGTGTAGCCAAGATCATCCCTTTTCCCTGCATGTAGATTCAGCCATGCTTTTCCTACCAGCATGCAGACACCACAAAAGAAAGAGGATGAATTTGTTCTCTTTTGTCTCTGCCTTGTCAGATTGAGAGACGCCTGGACACGGTGCGGTCAATATGCCACCATTCCCATAAGCGCTTGGTGGCATGTTTCCAGGGCCAGCATGGCACCGATGCCGAGAGGAGACACGTGAGTATCAGATGTGACTCAGACCCACAGTTCCTGCGTCTCTCTGAGGCTTTTCAACCCCTGGATTGGTTGGTTGTCCTAAGTGGCATCAGTGGATCAGCCTTTGGTGACTTCTATCACCAAGCACGCTCATGACAACTGCGTGACCATAGCATTCTTTTGTGTTTAAGACATCGCTGGGCTGGAAGCCCTCCTTACACGGAATCTTCTCCAGGTGCTTTTAAAAGCTCCACGATCATGTGTCATTGATAAGAGAATGGCTGTGTCGGTTATGCATCTTTTGCTGGCAGAAAGCGGAAAGCCTGTCTTAAACTGACATTGAAGTAGAAGTAATGTATTGGTTTGCTAACTGAAAAGTCCAGAGGTTGGGATGGACTTGAGGTCAGGCTTTATCTAACATTTCAGTAATGTAATGAAAAACCCAGTTTCTTTCCTTCTCTCTCCTGTGCCCTCAGTGTCTGCTTTGTCCCTAGACAGGCATCCTCATGATGGCAAGTTGGCTATTGGCAGCTTCTATGGGCTGCTTGTTCCTTGAGTGTGGCCAGTGGGAGTAGAGAGCCTCTCTCCCAGTAGTTCCCCTCCCCTCCCCTCCTGCCTCTTTTTCTTTTTTCTTTTCTTTTTGCTTCCCTTCCCTTTCCCCTTTCCCCTTTCCTTTCCCTTCTCTTCTCTTTCTTTTCTCTTCTTTCCTGACAGGGTCTCACTCCATGACCCAGGCTGTAGTGTGGTAGTACAGTCACAGCTCACTGCAGCCTCAAACTTCTGGGCTCAAGAGATCCTCCTGCTTCAGTCTCCCAAGCAGCTGAGACCACAGTACGCACCACCATGCCTGGCTAATTTTTTAAATTTTTTCGTAGAGATGGGGATCTTGCTTTGTTACTTAGGCTGATGTAGAACTCCTGGCCTCAAGCAGGCCTCCCACCTGGGCCTTCCAAAGCGCTGGAATTACAGGCATGAGCCACCATACTTGGCCCCAGTAGTTTTTCTTGATGGAGTGAGAAAGCTGCTTTTTCCAAGCTCTTGGCAGATTGAAAGCGTGTTCCATTGCATTGATTTGTATGGAGTTACATTCCCCGTTTTTGACTGTTTCTGTTCCACCCTAGTTACCATGGATAGGGGGTGAGGTGGGGTGAGGAGATGGGATGTGCCGAATGGTTTAAGTTAGTTGGGCCCAGACCTAGAGCATGGGCTGTGGTCCTACCTCTAGCTCATAGACTTTATCAAGGCCAGGGTAGATCCCTGAGAAAAATCAGGATACTAGTATAGAGAGGAAGAGGGATGGACTCTAGGAGAGCCATCCGGTGTCTTTTCCAAGGTCCACTTGTTCAGAGCGTTCAGTTCCTAGGTAGAGCCAGTGGAGCACAGCAGCCTTTGTTCATGAGGGAGTTCCATCCTTGCTTTTACAAGTTCCCAGCTTATGAGCATGCGGTAAAACCTTAGACCCCATGCAACATTGAAGTGACAGTTTCGGTGACACACAGGGAAGCTATGATTTGGTGTATTGTCACCAGGTGTCTCAAAAGTGAGAACTATTAATAGTATGCAGATGATCTGTGTTACCCTTTTATGTTTCCTACAGACTTTTATGGGGCACCCTGGCAGCAGGGTTTTTCCACTCTTGCACAACAGTGAGGATTCTGCAATCATGTCTGTCATAGGAATGGAAGTTTGCATACACCTATGCTTCCACACTTGCCTCAAAGCTCTGTCCCTCGGAACCAGACCCAGCCTACTGGTTCTGCTTCCTGGAGCTCCTTGTCCTTCTGTTGCCTTCTGCTCTGCTTACCCTTTTCACATTGTTTCCTTAAGTTCTCTGCTTCTCTTATTCTCCGGGTCATATTCTCTGGGCCACCTCCTCTGTTCTTATGGCTTCTAACTGATGTGTTTATGCCAGTGACTTCTAAGCCATTTTCAACCAAGCAAAAAACTTCCTCTCTTAGATGTCTATTCTAGCATGCATGATCAGTTCTTCCTTCTGTGTTGACTCTCTGAATTCCATCCACCCTTTTATGCAGGCTGGAAACTGGGGGGCTTTCTTATATTCCTTGTTATTTTTTATTTTTTTATTTTTATTTTCAAGACAGGGTCTCACTCTGTTGTCCGTGCTGGAGTGTAGTGGCACGATCCCGGCCCATTGCGACATTAACCTCCTGGGCTCAAGCCATCCACCTCAACCTTTAAGTAGCTGGGACTACAGGCTTGCGCCACCAAGCCTGGCTAATTGTTTTTTTTTTTTTTTTTTTTTCATAGTAGAGATGAGGTCTCATCTGTTGCCCAGGCTGGTCTTGAACTCCTGGGCTCAAGCAATTCTCCCGCCTTGGCCTCTCAAAGTGTTGGGATTACAGGCATGAGCTACTGTGCTGGGCCTCGCTTTTATTTTATCCTCCAAACCCCATAACTGCCTGATTAGAAAGTCCTTTGATTTCTCTCTGTGAATATTTTAAATTGCTCATCTCCATTGCATCTCTACCACCTTGGCCTTAATGCAAGACGTGACTCCCTCTCACCTGGACTGTTGTAGTCACCTCCTGAGCTACATTTCCTGTCTGTAATTTCCTTTCCAGTCTGTCTTCAACCTGATCACCAGAGTCAATTTCCTGAAACAAATCAACCCTATCATCCTCCTGCCTAAAAAAAAAAATCTTAGCTCAGTGGTTCTTAACAGGGACCAGAATTACACCCCTGGGGGCATATGGAAATGTGTAGAGACAGTTCGGTCATCATAGGGACTGGCAGGCACCACTGGCATTTGGAGGGTGAACCGAGATGCTAAGCATTTTTTGTTTGTTTGTTTGTTTTTTGAGATGGAATCTTGCTGTGTCGCCCAGGCTGGAGTGCAGTGGTTGATCCCGGCTCACTGCATCCTCCACCACCTGGTTCAAACGATTCTCCTGCCTCAGCCTCCCGAGTAGCTGGGACTACAGGTGCACGCCACCAAGCCTGGCTAATTTTTGTATTTTTAGTAGAGACAGGATTTCACCATGTTGACCAGGCTGGTTTCCAACTCCTGACCTCAAGTGATCCTCCCTCCTCGGCCTCCCGAAGTGCTGGGGTTATAGGCGTGAGCCTCCGTGCCTGGCCAAGGTGCTAAATGTTTTGTAGTGCCTGGTGAAATAGTTCCACACAGGAAGTATCTTAATGTTAGAAGTGCTTCTTCTGAGGGACACTGGCTGGTTCCCATTGCCTGGGATAAAGTCCACACTCTTTAGATGACTTAAGCCCTTTCTCAGCTGATTCCATTTCTCCTTATCAGCTTCATTGTCTCCTGCTGCTTCCCGTTCACACTCTGTGCCAGCCACATAACACTCACCAGTCCCCAAATATGTCACTGTCCCTCACAGTTCTATCTAGTTCCTGTTGTCTTCCTTGAGACACAGTCCAAGACATATATTCAATAGAAACAAATATTTATCAAACACCTACTGTGTACAAGTGCTGGAGATATAAAATGAATGAAATGTAAGTTTTCATGGTCTTGTGGGGGAGATACATACAAATGGATCATTATAAAACAAGATGCTCAATAAAACATGCACAGGGTTTTATGGGGGGCCCAGAATGGGTACCAGAGGAGGAGGGAGGTAGTTAGGTGAGGCTTCCTGGAGGAGGTGGTGTCTGCCCTATAAAGGAGGGAAATTAGTGGCAGGTGGTGGGAATATTCCAGGCAGCTGGGGCAAAGTGCTTGGCCCTCATTTCTGAAACCTAATGTTTTAGCTTTCCTTTTCCAACGTCAAACGAAAGTGCCAAAGACAGGGCTTTGAGGATGCCTACACTTTGCACTTGGGAAGAGGAGTTACCACAACAATGGTGAGAGAAGACTAATATGGAGAAAATTGCAGCAGTCTCCAGGGCTCTAGAAAACACAGGAGGAACCTCCCAAAGGCCTCATAACATGCTTCCTGTATGGGAAGAGGCAAGAATAGAAGGGAAGAGAGAGACATGGGGCAGGTGACCTTCGCAGCCCAGCCACCATTGACATGGCAGAACTGTCGTGGGTCAGATAAGATAGATTATTAGATTAGAGAATTATTTCTTTTTGTGCGATTGGCATGCATTTTACAAATTAAGTCTTTAGAGCATTTAAAATTCATCCCTGGCCAGGCATGGTGCTGCACTCCTGTAATCTCAGTACTTTGGGAGGCCAAGGTGGGTGGATTGCTTGAGCTCAGGAGTCGATACCAGCCTGTGCAACATGGCAAAACCCCGGAAGTGGGTTGCAGTGAGCTGAGATCGCGTCACTGACCTCCAGCCTGGGCAACAGAGCCAGACCCTGTCTTAAAAAAAAAAAAAATTATCCCTGATGATAGAAAGCTGTTCACCTCTAGGAAGCACGAAGCCCTCCCTGTGGAGGAGTTCAGTGTTGATACTTGATTAATGAGCCCATATGTTAAGCAGAGTTTCCTTATTTATGTACATAGGAAACAAGATTGTTGTGGCTTTGGGGTCAGGTTAGGGAAACCACAAAACTATTTACAGCTGCCATCTTGAGTGATGCTTGTCAAAATAGAGTTTTCTATTATTTTTTTTCCATAGACTCCTAGAGTTCCGGAGTTGCACAGTATATTTGTCTTGATTATTGCATTGATCTTTAATAGGTATTTAACCTCCTTTAGAAAGGCAGCACAACCAAAACGTAGGAATTATCCCCTATTATTCTCATGTCTTCCTTGTCCAGAAATGGGGCAGCTGGGAATAGTCTCCTTGTAGTGCAGATGGAGCCCATTATTTATTTATTTGAAAATAATTTTGTAGGAAGCCGAGGTGGGAGGATTGCTTGAGACTAGGAGTTTGAGACCAGCCTGGGCAACATAGTGAGACCTTGTCTCTACAAAAAATTTAAAAATCAATAATTTGGGGAGAGGGGAAATGGGTAAATGCCTCTGTTTATTTTTAAATTTCAGTTTACTGTTTTGAATAGGTTCTACATTTACACGGTCAAAATTCAGAATATACAAAAGAACTTACAGTGAAGTGCCTCCTAGCCCATTTCCCCAGGCACCCAGTTCTCTCCTCCAGAGCCACTGCTCTTAGTAGTTTGTTGTATAGCCTTGCAGAGATATTCTGTCCAGTACAAGCCAGTGCATATGTGATTGTATCAGATGGAGCCCTTTGGAGGCAGAAGAGGCAAGTGACATGTCAGGGGTGGACCCTGTGTTTTTAACATGAATGCCCTTTCTGCTGGGCAGGTGAAATTACATGGGATGCTGCAGAATTGAAAGCATTTTCTGTTAGCAGATTATGACGTTATAACCAGCCCACTTGTAATTGCCAGGCCTCTCCTGAGATAAGCCATTGGCCCGTAGGGAAGACACTGAACAGAGGCCCGGGCCATCAGCACTCAGGTCTGACTTTCCTGCATCTCCCTGGGATGCCTGGCCAGGCCACTTAACCTCCTTCGGCTTTGGGTTCCTTGACTGTATGATTATAACATTAGATCAGGTGATTCTGTGGTCATTGCCAGCTGAAAAACAAATCTCTGATAGGAAAATGAGTGGCTTTGTATTTAAAAATATTACGAAAACTGGCTCTTTAGCTAGAAGTTTTTAGGTATTTAAATAAAGCTACATTTTAGAATGATAGCCAAATTAAGAACCAGTTTAGACTGGGTACGGTGGCTCATGCCTGCAATCCCAGAACTTTGGGAGGCTGAGGAGGGCAGATCACTTGAGGTCAAGAGTTTGAGACCAGCCTGGCCAACATGGCAAAACCCCGTTTCTGCTAAAAGTACAGAAATTAGCTGGGTGTAAGTGGTGCATGCCCGTAATCACAGCAGGGGAGGCTGAGGCACGAGAATCACTTGAACCTGGGAGGCGGCGGTTGCAGTGAGCCGAGATTGCCCCACTACACTCTAGCCTAGGTGACAGAGCAAGACTCTGCCTCAAAAAAAAAAAAAAAAAAAAGCCAATTTAAGAATGAGTGTTCTAGCAAAAGCTTTTGAAATTGAGCACTTCATTGCATTTACCTGTCAGGATAACCATTTAGAGAGTAAGGTCTATGTCTCTGTCATGTCCCCAGTGCCTTGAACATAGTGTGCTTTGATTCATTAATAATAATATGAACAGGCTGGGCGTGATGGTTCATGCCTGTAATCCCAACACTTTGGGAGGCTGAGGCATGCAGACGCTTGAACTCAGGAGTTTGAGATTAGCCTGGTCAACATACCCCATCTCTACCAAAAATACAAAAATTAGCCAGGCTTGGTGACGCAGGCCTGTAATCCCACCTACTTCAGTGGCTAAGGCAGGAGAGTTGCTTGAACCTGGAAGGTGGAGACTGCAGTGAGTCAAGATCATGCCACTGCATTGCAGCCTGGGTGACAGACTGAGACCCTGTCTCAAAAAAACAAACAATAATAATAATAAGCAGAACAACAACAACAGCAATAATAATAATAGCAGCTAACATTTACTGAATACTTACAATGTGTTAGGTACTCGATATATTTTCTTTAGTCAACAGATAGCCCCAGACTGAAACAGAGATCATCATACAACTAATATCTGTGAGACCAGAACCTGAACCCAGACAGGCTGTCTCCTACCTGTGTAATTTGCCTGGAGGGAGCAATTAATGAATGATGATCTGAAAAAGATCATTGAGGATGGGTATCAAATAATAATGAGAAAAACACACACTGTCTTCTATCTTCCAGAAAAAACTGCCTCTGACAGCTCTTGCTCAAAATATGCAAGAAGCATCGACTCAGCTGGAAGACTCTCTCCTGGGGTAAGAGTTGCTGCCTTCAGAGTGCCAAGTGCCATGTAGGTTGGTGGAAGTGGCTGGGCCAGGTGGTGTATGTAGGACCTGTGAGAGGAACTGTGAGCGTTGATGGCATGGCTCATCCGCTGGGAGACCGGCTGAGACTCCTTGGGAGAAAGTGGGGTCAAGGCCGCCAGGTTGCTGGAGAATCTTCCTTTCAGTAGGTGTCAGGCTGGAGTTGGATGGCAGAAAGGGCCATTAACAAAAAAGCAACTGATAGGGTCAATGCCTATTCCCCTAATCTTGGACAGAAAGAATGTGGTCCCTTCTGTGTTCCAGGTGTTGGCTCAGATTTAGAAACTCTGACCAGACCCTTTCAGCTCTTAGTCACATCGTTTACAGGCGGTCACCAAAACATCCATGGTAGTTATCTAAAAAGAGTGTATTTTCTGAATTACTTGGATCTTTTTTTTTTTTTTTACAATTGGCATGTATTCTTTAAATAATTTATATAAGTAAGAAGAAAGCAGTTTTTATTGTAGGAGGGAAGGTATACCCTTCTGTCTGCTCCTGCAGCGAGGCTGGTGTTCTCTAGCCCTGTCTGCTCTCTCTGGCTGTGACATGGGCCCTGCTTCCCAGCAGGACGAATTCTTCAGACTTTTCAGTCCATTTCTCAGTGTCTACAGTTCTCTCGCTGTCCTAGAACAGTTTCCTCCCATTCGTCACCATTCCTTTCTCCTGTCTGCTTCCATGTTTGGGGGCCCTGGGAGGAGGGTGGCCTGTGCCCACCTGCCAGCATCCTCCTTCCCTCCAGCCTGGAAGTTTTTCCTGTTTGCGCTTCCACATTCTATGGCCATCCTCATCACACCAGAGTGATACTGCGTGCTAGCATGGTTATAAGTGTTTTCCAAGTAATAGCTCATTTAATCCTTAAAACAACCTAGGAGGTAGGTCATATCAGCACTTAGAACCATGTTAACACACAACATCACTCCCATTTTACAGACGAGGATACTGACAGAGAGGGCAGGGAAATTGCCTGAGACCCCACAGTGGGAGAAGAGCAAAGCCTGTATTCAGACTTGGGCAGCTTGGCACCAGAGAGCATGTTCCTGACTACGACACCATGGCCACCTCACACCAGGCAACATGCATTTCTGGTGTCAAAAAAACCCCATAGAGAGCTTGCAGGGATGGAGGGGAAGGAAAGGAGAGAGGGAGGAGGGAGGGATAGAGACTGCGGAGTTATATCACTGCACGTGTACTTTGTATGATATCAGCTGCATGTTTGCAAGCAAACTAAAAGGAAACATGATGTTTATGTAACAGGGCCCTTAAGTGTTAGCCAGCTAGCTCATCTGCATAGCAGAAAGGGAGCCTGGCCAAGGCTGGACTCGCAGACATAAGATAACATGGAATGAACTTAATGTCTAATTTAAAAGATTTTCAGAGTATTTTGTGAACACTTGGCTTTCACCTGACTTGAGAATCTAATTCTTGAGTAATTTGTTATCTCACTGTTCACACATCCGTCTGCCACCCACACACACAAAGTGCATCCCTGAGACAGTCATTTTTATTTTAAAGCACAAATCTGTGGACTCATGTTTTAGGCAGCACCCTACATTTATAATATTTTCAAGGCTCGTTAGGTAGCACCCTAAGGCGTTCCTGTTGTATGGCAAGCAGCACTGATCCACACGATAATCCAGTGCCTGATTTAATGAGCACGTGCTCGTTGTTGGGGGTCTTGTTTTTTAAAGGAAGATGCTGGAGACGTGTGGAGATGCTGAGAATCAGCTGGCTCTCGAGCTCTCCCAGCACGAAGTCTTTGTTGAGAAGGAGATCGTGGACCCTCTGTACGGCATAGCCGAGGTGGGTGCTTCACCGTGCAGCACGGAAGAGCCGAGAGTGGTGTGGGCTGGACAGTGAGTGTTAAAATTTCAACAGTAGTTGCTGGCTTTAACATACACTTCTTTTTGGAAATAAGGGGAGTCAATTGAAGGTACAGAATCCTTTGCCTTAGAGAAAAAACATTTGTAAATACTTTAAAATGGTTAACCTAAAAGCCCTGAAGTGCATCCCATTTGGTATGTTCTTATTTTTAGGTGGAGATTCCCAACATCCAGAAACAGCGGAAGCAGCTTGCAAGATTGGTGTTAGACTGGGATTCAGTCAGAGCCAGGTAACAGCTTGAGCCAGCAGTGCAGCATTGTGTCCCATTCCCCCCACGGGGGAGAAGAAGACCACTGACAGTGGACACAATGGAAATGCTCACCAATTCGTGCATTTGACCCGCAGACTGGGTGCCAGCCTGCCAGCACCTCCTATAGGCCTTGTTCTCCCAAGCGTGGCAGTGGGGATGTTGTTAGAACATCCTGTTCTTAGTGAGCCAGCAGTGAAAGGAAATAATCTAAGGAAAGTGAAGTGAGTATATTTAACGGAAGAGGGGATGGTGGCAGTTTTGAGAGCACAACTCAGAGTGTAGGAATAAACACATCTGTGGCCCTAACAGCTCATGAGGGTCCTGCCATGTCACAAACCCTGTGTACTTGTAATACCTTCAGTACCAAGGAAGGAGGCACTCACATGGCAGGAACTCATGTAAACCTATGTAGCCAAATCAGCGCTGCTGATGTGGGGACTGATGCCAGCGAAGGAGTCTGTCAGGATTCAGAGCAGGACTGCTGCCTCTGCTTTGTCCTTGATGGAGTTTTTTGGCTTTTTTTTTCTTTCCTTTTCTTTTTTTTTTTTTGAGTCAAGGTCTTGCTCTGCTGCACCAGGCTGGTGCGATCATA
The DNA here is from genome assembly GCF_029281585.2 of Gorilla gorilla gorilla. Taxonomy (NCBI): domain Eukaryota; kingdom Metazoa; phylum Chordata; class Mammalia; order Primates; family Hominidae; genus Gorilla; species Gorilla gorilla. Next base: position 24,623,971 of record NC_073242.2, on the reverse strand, counting down.
GCTTACTGCAGCCTCAGACTCCCAGGCTCAAGTGATCCTTCTGCCTCGGCATCCCAGGTAGCTGGGACTACAGGCACATGCCACAGCGTGGAGAGGTGTCTAGCTGTGTTGCCCAGGCTGGTCTTGAACTTCTGGCCTCAAGTGATCCTCCCACCTTGGCCTCCCAAAGCGCTGGGATTACAGCCATGAGCCGTGGTACCTGGCCCTCAGTGGAGTTTCTATCAGTGACTTACATGGCTTTCTTCTCAGGCATGTGACAGTTGGGAATAGGGAAACAGGCACCACCAGCCTCAGTCCTGTTTCCTGCTTTATCACAAGGGTTGACAAACCTCTTCTGTAAAGGGCTGCATAGTAAATCTTTCTGGTGCTGCAACCCAGTTGCTCCCTGTTGTAACTGCTTAACTCTGCTGTTGTAGCATAAAGGCAGCTATAGGCAATGCATACATGAATGAGCATGGCTGTGTTCCAATAAAACTTTATTCACAATGTGTACAAATCAGTTGTGAAGATGAGTCCTGATTTAAGAAATGTTGAGATGAGAAAAGGTGTATTTAGGAATTCACACATGGTGAAGACTCTGCTAGTGCAATTATCAAGTAACTTACCTCTTGCCACATGCCAGGGATCGAGCTACTTTCATTTTATGTCAGCCCATTTGATTTTCCCAGCAATCCCTGTTCATTTGTTCATCTGTATTTTCAACTGATATCAATTAGGTGCTCAGTGTGCACCAGACTTTGTGCTAGACTCTAAATGCGTAGGCCTTTCCATGAGACTTGGAGGGAACAGGGTAGAGGTTAGTGTAACATTCCCTACTTTTGAGAGGAGACTTGTTTTACAGATAAGGGAGGGACCTGCATTTGTTATCTATATGACTTGCTTTGTGCCTTCAAGAGCATACATTGCAGTGTTAGGATTCTGACAGCAAAGTCCACAGTCTCCTGGTCATGCGTACATGTGATGTTCCCTGTCACCTGGGCTGGAGTGCAGCGGTGTGATCATAGCTCACTGCAACCTCAAACTCCTGGGCTCAAGGGATCCTCCTGCCTCAGCCTCTCGAGTAGCTGCACACCACCGCACCCAGCTACTTTTTTTTTTTTTTTTTTTTTTTAAGATGGAGTCTCTCTCTGTCAACCAGGCTGGAGTACAGTGGCACAATCTTGGCTCACTGCAACCAAGGTGCTGGGTTCAAGCGATACTCCTGTCTCAGCCTCCTTAATAGTTGGGATTACAGGCACGTGCCACCACACCTGGCTAATTTTTGTATTTTTAGTAGAGACGGGGTTTCACCACGTTGGCCAGGCTGGTCTCGAACTCCTGATCTCAGGTGATCTGCCTGCCTTAGCCTCCCAAAGTGCTAGGATTACAGGCGTGAGCCACTGCACCCAGCCCCAGCTTTTTATTTTTAGTAGAGACCTGGTCTCGGTATGTTGCCCAGGCCGGTCTCAAACTCCTGGCCGCAAGTAAATGTCTCTTCTTGACCTCCCACAGTGTTGGGATTACAGGTGTGAGTCGTCACACCTGGCCTGTACGTGTGATTGGAATCCTGTGTAGCTGAGAGTGCAGGCCACCCTGCGATACATCTTTGCTCAAGAGAAGGAAAAATATTCTAATGATTAATTAAACAAGGCAGCAAATGCTCCCTCGCTAGAGTTGGTTGAGCATTATTATAGATGTTTATCTGACAGGAGTTTTGCATCTTGAGTGCATGTATCCCATAGGTGATTTTAATACTGATTCTTGATCTTGCATTCATGGTCTTGTTCACTTAATCACAATAGGTGTTGGAGAAGCTGAAACAATTGAATATTTCCACTTTTTCTCATTCTTCTTGCTTTTCCCTGGAGAAAAAAATGGTAATAAGTAGGAATCCATTATATGCCAGACATCATATGCGTGTGCACATGCACACATATTTTTCTCGCTTTTCCTCCTTATGACAATTCCACAAGGCAGACAGTGTTTGTGATAGTTTTGTAGATGAGGCAACTGAGATGCATAGAGGCTAAGTCACTAACTAGGTCACATAACTAGTTAAGATAAAGCTGAGCTCCAAACTTGAACATGTCAGACTCTGAAATCTATGCTCCTTTCACAATATAGCATCTCCAGTTTAGCTTTGGCCGACTTGCTGAAGCCTTTTGGTGGAGGAGTGTGTCACGTCAGGAACACAAAGTGGGCAGAACATAGCATTTTGGGGCACTGCAGCAGTCTAGAAAGTTTAGTAAGTAGCTAACATGTTTTTTGGGCTTTTTTGTTTGTTTGTTTGAGACAGAGTCTCACTCTGTCCCCAGGCTGGAGTGCGGTGTTGCGATCTCGGTCTCGGCTCACTGCAAGCTCTGCCTCCCGGGTTCACGCCATTCTCCTGCCTTAGCCTCCCAAGTAGCTGGGACTACAGGCGCCTGCCACCACGCCCAGCTAATGTTTTGTATTTTTAGTAGAGATGGGGTTTCACCGTGTTAGCCAAGATGGTCTCGATATCCTGACCTCATGATCCACCCACCTTGGCTTCCCAAAGTGCTGGGATTACAGGCGTGAGCCAACGCACCCGGCCAATGTGGGTTTTCATGCTGCATTTTATAACATCTATGTTTACATTTAAAGCGATAGAGTTTTCCACAACACCAGACATACCCATTTTCAAACAGAAGGTCAAAGCACATTTGAAAATCAAAACAAATTGTTTTCTATGATTATTTCCCACTTATCCCCTATTATTACTATAGTTTCTTTTTTTTTCTTTTTAGTGCTTTCATAGCTATTGATTGATACCTACATTATTATTGTTATTGTTGTTTGTAGACATGGAGTCTTGTTGTGTTGTCCAGGCTGGTCTCAAACTGCTAGCTCAAGTGATCCTCCCACCTTAGCCTCCCAAAGTGTTGGGATTACAGGCGTGAGCCACCGCACCCAGCCTCATAGCTACACTATTGAAGTTCTGGCTTTTACTTTCTGAAAGTAATCCCAGGTCACAGATGGTAGTATGGTAGTGGAAAGAGCCACAAGGAGTTCTCAAAAGCAGGAGCTGATTCCCAGTGGCACAGGGAACATTTCAGCTCAAAGCAAGAGAGCAAGGAGAGCACCTTGCTCTCCTCCAGTGGCAGGGATTCCATGATTGGCCACCACAAGAAAGGGGTTCCATGGATTTCTCTCCAGCAGTAGAGTTTGTGTGAGACAAGATGTGGTTGGTTACGCTCAAAGCAGACCACTACTCCTAGCACTATGAGAGTCCTGTCATGGTGAGAAGCTAAAGTCTCCTTTTGCCTGCTTCCATTCTTAGAGGATAAGCTCAAGAGAAGTTGGCATCCTGGGCAGTGATACCCCTTCCAGGTAGAATCAATTTTGGGGAAGGATCTATCTCCACCAGGTCCTGCCTCCAGCTGTTGAGTATACACAGCTGGTTCTCAGATGCTGGCGACCCCTTTGTTTTGCAGGTGGAACCAAGCTCACAAATCCTCAGGAACCAACTTTCAGGGGCTTCCATCAAAAATAGATACTCTAAAGGAAGAGATGGATGAAGCTGGAAATAAAGTAGAACAGTGCAAGGTATGAGAATTCCTTGATAAATGTATCTTTTCGGTTTTTGCAAATGAGGGATGAAAGTTCAAATGTAAGTTACTTAATGTTTTAAATAATTTCTATCAGAATATTTTGAATGATTTTAAAGGTAGGTTTTATTTTCTTCTCTAAGACTATACTATTTTATGATCAGAATAAAACATTTTAAATTTCAAATAGGATATTTTTAAAAACTTGACAAGATGTCTAAGCTTATTTAAAGATGAAGTCAGAAAAAAGGAAAGAAAACCATAGCAAAAAATATAATAAAATTACAGCGATTAAAAATGCATAAGAAATACAAAAGTAAGAAAAAAGTAAAACTGTATAAGAAGCATTAAAATAGATCAGTGAAATAGTATAGGTTTTCTGGAATGAATGCTATAATGTAAGATTTAATATACAGTAAATGGCTCATATGTCCTTGGAGAAGATAAGGATTACTTTTAAAATGTTGCTTGAACAATTGGTTTGTAATTTGGGAGATATAGAGCTTTTTATCTCATAAATTACAGATTAATTAGATGGTCAAGTGATCTCATTCTCTCTGCATCCACCTGTGTAGGTAGATGTTCATTCTGAATGTTATTTGAGGTGGAATTATTTGAAATGGTAAAGGAATAGGTCTTCAGGGAGTCTTGACAATCTAGAGTCTTAAGTCTGGATTGACTTAGACTTTTCCTGCTCTTATTTTTCATTGTTTTAAAAAAATTGTTTTTTTATTTCCTGCTAATATTAAGACTGTTATATTTTAGTTCATTTAGGTCATGACATACTTTGCTTTTCAAAATAGCAAACCTTGATCAGTTAACTGCAATTAAATGACTTGTTTAAAATAATATAGTGGGTAGAAATATAAGAAAAATATAAAAATAATATAGTGGGTAGAAGTTAAAACTAAATTCACAAAGTTATGCCTTTGTTTTAAAAAGTTTTTATGTTTAAAAGATGATATTCAGATAAATGCTTCTACTAAAATAATGTCACATTGGCTTATTTGTGGTCTGAAGAGTTGTAGCTTTGTCAGTGTCATTTACCCAGCAGTCTTCTTAATATCTGGTCTAACCTAGATCTTGGCTATTGCCTACTTATTGCACACAAATTTGGGTAGAGGTTTAGGAAGTCATCATGGGCTGATGTCTGTTCTCTCAACTTCCACACTTGTCAGTATTTCAAGTGGTAAAAACTTAAGAAAATATTTTCTGCCTCCTTCTCTCTTTATGCTTACCTTGTGGGTAATTTCCTCAGATCTATGTTCTGTTTCACTGATTCTCTCTTTAGCTATGTTTGATCTGCTACTCAAATAACACTGAGTTTTTAATTTCATTGACTATATTTCCATTTCTGAAGTTCTAATTATTCAAATCTGCCCTTTTTGATACTACATTATTCTTTTCTAGTGTTTCTTTCTTTTAAATCATTTTAAATATACTTATTTAATAATCTCTGTTAATTCTGTTTTCTGAAATTCTCTGTGAGAGTGGTAGGTGTCTGCTTGTGGTGGATTATTTCCTCATGTGTTTTGTAATTATTTGAACTCATTTTAAGAGGGGCTTTATCTGTGGGACTATCAGGGATTGGGAATGAGACTTCCCAGAGAGTATTACCAGTCCAGGTCCATTTTTAATTAAACTTAAATCAGTTTGGGGTTTCTGGGACCACATGTCAGTAAATTTAAACTTTAAACCCTCCTGAAAGCAGGCCTATGTTTTGTGAAATCTCTTGGCCAATGTTTCTCAGACCTAAAGCCCATTCCAAAACAGACATACTTCCCCATGATTTCCATGTGATGCTAAGTGCATTTGTTCTAATCTGTTGTTTCGTTGAGAGTACAGTTCTTCAGGAATCTTATCTTTATGCGTGATATATGTGTACTTGTTTCTCCTTACCAGTCCCCAAGGCTTCAGACACCTTGGTCACCAAGACTGGCACAGATCTGCCCCAGGTCATCTCCAGCTTCCATTGATGCTTAGCATTCCGACTTTTTCTTTCTTTCTGCTTCTTTTTCTTCTTTCTCTCTTTGTGTGTGTGTGTATGGTGGGGTTGAGGGGAATCAAGGAATTTACTTTATTGCCTTCCCAGTTATTATAAAAGGATGTTCATTACTTCTAACTAGCATTTCCAAGTTTTTGTCATAAATGGGAGGCCCTTCACATTAATTTGTGTACCTCGATGCCAAAAACAGAAGTCATTACATTAAAAAAAAAAAAGCTCTCTCTACATATATATTTTCTGGCATATAAATTTTCATATATATATATATATAAAATTCCTATGTATATTTATATTTGAAGATTGGAAATATGTACCTAATTGCCTAATCTGTCACTTAAAATTTTTTTTTGGCCAGGTGCAGTGGCTCACATCTGTAATCCTAGCACTTTGTGAGGCTGAGATGGGAGGATCACTTGAGGTCAGGAGTTCAAAACCAGGCTGACCAACATGATGAAACTCCATCTCTACTAAAAAACAGAAAAATATTAGCTGAGTATGGTGGCATGCGCCTGTAGTCCCAGCTACTCAGGAGGCTGAGGCAGGAGAATCACTTGAACCCCGGAGATGGAGGTTGCGGTGGGCCAAGATTGCACCACCAGACTCCAGCCTGGGCTACAGAGCAAGCAAGACTCTATCTCAAAAAAAAAAAAAAAAAAAAAAAATTTTTTTTTTTTTACTTAGAGACTAGGTCTCGCTCTGTTGTCCAGGCTGTTCTCAAATTCCTGGCTCCAAGCAATCCTCCCACCTCAGCCTCCCAAAGTGCTGGGATTGTAGGTGTGAGCCACCACACTCAGCCTGTCGCTGTTCACAAAATTATTTAATTTTTATATATGTAATTCATTTACATTAGGTCAGATATGAAAAAGTGTAAAACAGTGTACCGTGAAGTCTTTCTTCTACCATTATCCTCCTCCTGCCTAATTTCCGTTGCTCCCAATAGGTAATAACTGTACTAATTTCTTGTTTTTTTGTCAAGACATATTTTTATACATATGTGACAATAACAATATGACATTGCTGAGTGTGGTGGCTCACGCCTGTAATCCTAGCACTTTGGGAGGCTGGGGTGGGTGGATCACTTGAGGCCAGGAGTTTGAGACCAGCCTGGCCAACGTGGCAAAACCTTGTCTCTACCAAAAATACAAAAAGTGTGGTGGCACACGCCTGTAATCCCAGCTACTAGGGTGGCTGAGACAGGAGAATTCCTTGAACCCGGGAGGTGGAGGTTTCAGTGAGCCAAGATTGTGCCACTGCACTTCAGCTTGGGTGACAGAGTGAGACTCTATCTCAAAAAAATAAATAAAAACAAAATAAAAATATGACATACCCTTCCACCCACCCCCTGCCTTTTTTTTTTCTTTGGAGACGGAGTCTTGCACTGTTGCCAGGCTGGAGTGCAGTGGCACAATCTCGGCTCACTGCAAGCTCTGCCTCCCGGGTTCACACCATTCTCCTGCCTCAGCCTCCCAAGTAGCTGGGACTACAGGTGCCTGCCACCATACCTGGCTAATTTTTTGTATTTTTAGTAGCGACAGGGTTTCACCGTGTTAGTCAGGATGGTCTCAATCTCCTGACCTTGTGATCCGCCCACCTTGGCCTCCCAAAGTGAGCCACCACACCCAGCCTTTTTTTAGACAGAGTCTCACTCTATCGGCCAGGCTGGAGTGCAGTGGCACACGATCTCAGCTCACTGCAACCACCACCTCCCAGGCTCAAGCAATTCTCCTGCCTCAGCCTCCCGAGTAGCTGGGATTACAGCTGCCCGCCCCCACGCCTGGCTAATTTTTGTATTTTTAGTAGAGACGGGGTTTCACCATGTTGGCCAGGCTGGTCCCAAACTCCTGACCTCAGGTAATCTGCCCACCTCAGCCCCCCAAAGTGCTGGGATTACAGGTATGAGCCATCGTGCCCGGCCATTCCACCCCTTTTTTAACCCAAATGTTAATACACCATAAGTAATGCTCTGTACTTTGCTTCTTAAACAGATGTGTTAAATATATCTTGGAGATCTTTCTTTGTCAGTCATGTAAGAAGCCTCCTTATTCTTTCTGTATGGTTGTACCAGGCAGTTGATGGACATTTAATCTGTGGTGCTTTCCATCACTTTTTCATCTAAGAGCTCACAGAGATTGTTCTCAGATGCCATTTTGTTTCACTTCTTTTTTCTTCAATAACCTCTTATCTTCCATTTACCCAGGATCAACTTGCAGCAGACATGTACAACTTTATGGCCAAAGAAGGGGAGTATGGCAAATTCTTTGTTACGGTAAGCACCTTCCCTTGAGAAAATGTTAAAGCATTGTTAAAATGGAGTCATTTTAGCTTTTTTGCAAAATATTTCATTTTTAGTTTTGCTCAGCCATTGTGTGTGTGTCCATCCGATGCTAACGTTACTTTTGTTTTTGAATGTGGGTCTGTTCTCAGTTATTAGAAGCCCAAGCAGATTACCATAGAAAAGCATTAGCAGTCTTAGAAAAGACCCTCCCCGAAATGCGAGCCCATCAAGGTAATGTAACCCGCGTGCGGCTGATGCTTCCTTCTTGCCTCTGCCACCTCTGCCTGGGTTCTTCTTCACCCTGACTCCTCTGCATGCACGTCCTTGGGATAAAGCTTCTCTGCCTAGGAGGGTACTGTTCCCCGGCATAATTTCATCTTCCTTGCTGCATTCTCTAATTTCTTCCAAACCCAAATTAACACACTAATGGAACATTTGTAGTTCTTCTGAAACCTTCAGTTGAAGAGAAAGCTGGCCTCTTTGGGGAGTGCCTGTGTGTTTTCCCATCTTCTGTAGGCTTGAAAAAGTCCAGCATTGAATGATCCTTTTCCACATCAGTTATTTGTTCCACCGGACTTAACTCTGGCCATGTGACTCCAAGAGCATCCACTCTAGGGAAAATATTTTGGACTTTCCAAAAGAGAAGCCAGTACTTGATGCCACATCGTGCACATCCCTCTTAATAATAAGTGTGATTGAATCCTAAGACCGTGGTCGCTCCTTTCAGACTCCTCCTTTGTCTTTATCCTAAGCTTTTGTTCTTATCAGCATTAATATTTCTCCTATCATATTCAAGCACACTGCAGATTTTATCTGCAAGTTAGGTGCAGACTGAACTTTCCCCTTAGGTTGAATTTTAAGTTGGGCGTCTAAAGCTGCTTTTTTTTTTTTTTCTCCCTAAAGCTTTCGATGCTGTGTCTCTCTGATTTACCATTAGAGCTTTTACCAGCAGAGATGAGCACAAGCTGTTGAGTCAGAAATTGCTCGGCCGTCTTTGCATCTATTTCACCTGTGGTGTAGACCTGACATTTGGAGCTTATGCTCCTCTGCAGAACCACTGGTCTTGAGCTGAAAGGGGATCAGGCCAGGTGCTGAGTGGGATGACTTTGTGATTTTGAGACCGAGCGTGTGTCTGTGTGTGTTGTGGGGGGGATGCTTTGTGGATGTGCATACATACCAGCACCTTCAAGAATGCGACTTCTTCTCCCCCTAAGTTCCAGGAGATCCTCACAGGTTCTGGCTTTGTGCCTGAAAATTTTGGGATTATGGAATTATAAAATTTTATGTCTTGCCTGACCATATAGTCAGATCTTCAGCATTCTCAGGGGCAGTGTGTCTGATTTTCTCAGCCATTGCCCTTGCCTTCCCAAATAATCAAGATTATTAGTTCATGGAGGATGGTGTTGAGTCACAGTGCAAAGGAACGAGGTCTCTGGAAAATGTTCCCACCTTTCTAGGGACAGACTCTTGCTGGGCAAGTTCAGAGCACCAAGAAAATATATTTATGAGATATCTGCTGTGGGCTGGGCCCCGCATAGGACAAAATAGTAGACAAATCATCATTTTAGCCTTTGAGTGGCTGACAGTCTGATTTGAAAGAGTTGATTAACAAGAGGAAAAACAAGAGATTGGATCTTTTTTCGCATTTTGTTTGTTTGTTTGTTTTAAAGAGACAAAGTCTCACTCTATTGCCCAGGCTAGACTAGAACTCTCATTGTTTTTTTTTCCCAAGGGTATTTTCCCTAGAGAAATACATCAGGAAGCCATGGAGAGCGGGGATGGGGCAGGAAAGAGGTTAGGATGGAACAGCCCGTGGAGGAAGTGCGATTTATCCTTCTTGCTGTGGTCACCCTTTACCGAGTTGCAATTCAACCCCTCCCACCTCTGCCTGTCCTTGTACCTGCCTCTCATCTTAGTTCTGTCTCTTCTTTCCTTGCCGTCTTCTCTGTTTTCAGAAAGACTTAGCTTGTCCTTACTATATAAAAAAAGTGTGACCTGCCCCCACAGCCCCCTCACCTCCGTGGACTCTGGTGTCACATTCATGGTCAGTTGGTGGTAATCTGGTACCTTCCTGACCTGAACACAACGTCCTGTTTAATCTGGTTCTCCTTCATTTTTTCTGGTGGGTACTTCAGATGACCCCTTCCTGCCTGCCACCTGCATTTTCTTACCACCTTCCTACCCCTGAATCCTTTGCACTCTTGTGTCTATCCCCAATCCCTCTGCTGTTTAGGAAAAAAGAGCAAAGCATACTGCAGTTTTCAAAGGACCAGCAACCACCCGTCAGATCCTGGCATTTGACCCGGCATGGGCCGTCCCTTCCTTATTCATTTTTGTCTCCTCACGCCACTCGACTGTCTTCTTTCATTGTGGGGACTCTGCATTGCTCCATTTCTTTTTAAAAATTTTTCTTCAAGAAGGATTATATATTGCTCATTTCTGTCTCCACCCCAGAAGTCAGCCTTTTCTGAGGTCCAGTCCTTGCACCTCTGTTCTCTCCCACCCTCACTTCCTCGCCCCCTTTTCCCTAGAAATCCCCTTACTTGGACAGCTTTGCCTCTTACCTGCATTTTAATCCTTGCAGCCTCCTAAGCATCGGTTCCCTTTGATGAACAGCACTCACCTTAAACTCAAAAAGCAAACCAGTCCTCTCCCCACTCCAACTGTCCCTTTTCTCCCTTCTTGTCTCCCTTATATCACCTTTCTCCAAGTGATTCAGGTCTTAACCTTGGAACCCTTTTCTCCTTCCTCTCTTCCATCCAGTGCCTGGATTCTGTCCATTTCGCCCTAGGCTCTGCCATCCTCTCTTCCCCTGGCCCACTCTGCTCCATGCTCCCACGGCCTTGGCGTGAACTTGGGATAAGATGTAAATTCCCAGACTCACAATTCCTGATCTTTTCTCAGCTGATTGCCCCTCACAAAGATGTGTTTGTCCATTTTTCAGCCTGTTTAATCTCTGTCCGTCTCATGACACCCCCTCCAACCTCACTTCCTTTGAGAAGCCTTCTCTGACAACTGAAGCCAATGGCAAACACTTTGCCTCTTGAATTGTGCCAGCATTTATGGTCTACACCAGAAGTCGCAAACAGCCATATCTCATTAAAAATTGTTAAAAGTTGGTTGTCATCATGTGAAAACCAGATAGTTTGATGTAGCAATTCCGATTTCTGGCTTCTCCTGGAAGTTGAGAACATCTGGCAACACTGGCTTTGCTTTCCCACTTGGCAGTGTTGGTTTGGTGCAGAGGAGTGGTTATCGCCTGTCGGCAGATCGTGCACTCCCAGCAGGATTCGTGCCCCTGTGCTACCTATCCAACTCCTCTAGACAATTGCATTTGCAACCCTTGTCTATACCATCGATCTGCCATGACTTAGCAAATATGTCTTGTCTTGTTATTGACTGTTCTGTGTTTACATGTGTGTCTTATATTCCCTTCACAATTCAATTGCCCTCTTCCTGAGGGTGGGGAGTCTCTGTGAACTTTACATGCCTCCTGCAGTACCTGACACATAGTAGGTCTGTTGTTTGAGAGGCCAGTGCCTGAGATGGAATTTGCCTTATGACTTGCTTCTAGGTCAGTGGTTCTCACTTGCACCCTCTGTCAACATTATACCAGGCTTGGGGGTGGGGTACACTCTGTCCAGTGTTTACTAGAAAGTTCCAGCAGAGGTTTGAAGCATGCCCGCCCCTTAGCGTTACAGGGTTGGGCTTGTGGTGAAGGCAATGGCAGGTGTCATTTGCAGAACCCCCCTGGGTGATTCCAGGGCATCCCCTAGTGGAAGGCTCACGTGGCCATTTTCAGCCTGTGTTGTAAATTATTGCTTTAGATAAAAGGGACAAAGTATTTCAGGTAAGATTTGACCTCTGGGTAGGTCCAGACCCCCAGATGCGTTTTCTATTGGAAATTCCCCGGCTGGGGCCGGGCCAGAGACTAGGAGGGCTCCCCACAATTCTGAGAGTGGCTGGTGGCCTGCACCTCATTTTTGTCCCCCACCTTCCTTTCCCTCACCCCTTTCTTCAGTCTTTACCTCTTGCTCTTTCCATCCATTTTTACCTTTCCGCAAGCTCTCGGTTCTATGGATTTGTGGGATTTTATTTTTCTTCCTTCCCCATGTGCAAATCTACCCCTGCTGTGACATGGGAGAGAGTGTAAGAGGACACACCAGAGTACATACTGCCTTCCTCCAACCCATCTTTCTAACAGCAGAGCTGCTAAGGGACCAATGGCCAGTAAAGGTGCAGAGAAGGACATGAACCCTTCCTGTTGTTGGAAAGATTTAAGTGTTTCTCCCTGGAGCAGTTTTCACAACTGGTTTGCCCTCCTTTGCTTCTGCGAGCTGCTCAGATAGCACTAGATCTCTGCAGCTTGCACAGGCAGGCCAAACTCAACCAGATACTTCTTATTCTAATTCGTATGTCCGTTCTCTAAATTCTTCTTTCTATTTTACTGCTTCATTGTGTTTGTGCTAAGCTGCCTCATAACCTGAAGATAATCTAAAATATGGCTTTCCTGCCATCAGCATAGCCTTCAGCTGCTTTAGGGCTGCAGATACTGCATTTCTTTCCACTCAGAATTTTTCGGAGCTGTTTGGGGATGCGGTGTTCTGAAGCACTGCATGCCGCGGAGATGTCGCATCTGATGGAGAGTAACTGCAACGTGGAGAGTTCACGTTGGCCATCTCCAGTCTTGTATGACAGATGCTTAACTTGTGTTTGAAATTTTCAGAGATTATTTCCATTTTTGCATAGCAAAGAATCTATTTCTTGTCCTACAGCTAGAAGGCTTTGCATGGCTAGAATAAATTTCTTTTCAACGAAACAGTATGCTCTGGCGAATCTTCCTTTTGGTGCAAGACAGCCCACTAAACCCGCTGGCGTGTGTTAATGAAGTGTGTTGCAGGTGCAGTGCGCCACTGCAGCTTCTGGGCAGCCTGTGTTGGTGCCATCTAGGTGCGCTCAGGCTTCTGTTCCACAAGTAACTGCCCCAGCCTGGTCCATAGTTTGCTGCTCCAGTAGATGGCAAATAACAAAAGCAAATAGAACAGATGTATCCCCTCTTCCACAGCCTCAGCTACCTGTCAGCTAGAAAAGCCCATTGGGTAGTTGGGGAGAAAATAGCTTGGTAATGCCGTGAGTTTGTTGGGTGTCTAACTGAACAATTTGCTGCTCTAGATAAGTGGGCGGAAAAACCAGCCTTTGGGACTCCCCTGGAAGAACACCTGAAGAGGAGCGGGCGTGAGATTGCGCTGCCCATTGAAGCCTGTGTCATGCTGCTTCTGGAGACAGGCATGAAGGAGGAGGTGAGGGGAGCTTCGTGATCCTGTGCACCAAGTCTCCATGCCCCTTGTTGTACCCAGGTCACCATGCTCCCTGCCAGCCCCCTGTCCACCCCTGCTTAGTTATACAGCCATTGTCCGTTTTGTGTAGAACAGTGGCTTTCAAGCTTTTGTCACCATGATCCATATTTTAAATTGCAACCCTGTTCCCTATGATACCTATCTGTCTATGAATGAAACAAAGGTTTTACAAAACAATGTTTACCTTTCCTGATTGTGGTACACCCTGACCTCTTTGTGTCCTGTTCGATTGTTTCATTTAAAACTCTGGTTGTGATTTGTGACAGTAGATTTCATGGCACACTAATGGGCTAAGGAGCTTTAGTTTACATTTGCATAGTATTATGCAGTTTTTTTGGGTGGAGGTCATTTACATACTTAATTTTACGGGATTCTTACCCCAAACCCCCCATGAACCAAATAAGGGAGTTTTTATTACTCTTGTATAAATAAGGAAGTCAGCATGCAGGGAGTTTACACCAGGTCGGAGCTAGAATCAAAATGCAAGGCTTTTTTTTTCCTTTTTAAAGCTTTGTATTGAAATAGAACGTACATACAGAAAAGCATACATATCATAGGTGTACAGCTTGATGCGCTTGCATGACTAAACCCACCCATGGAGTCGGCGCTCAGATCAAAGAACATCCCGGAAGCCCTCCTTGTGTTTGCTTCCAGCCACTCCCCTTCTAACAGCCTACATTGGTGCTTCTTGTCTGGGGCCAGATTTGCTCCCCAGGAGACATCTGTCAAGGTCTGGAGGTATTTTGGATCATCACAACTGAGAAGAGGAGGTGTTACTGTCATCTAGTAGTAGAGGCCATGTGTATTCGTCCATTCTCACACTGCTATAAAGAACTACCTGAGCCTGGGTAATTTATGACGAAAAGAGCTTTAACTGACTCACAGTTCCACAGGCTGTACAGGAATCGTGGCTGGGGAGGCCTCAGGAAACTTACAGTCATGGCGGAAGGGGAAGCAGGCAGTGTTCACGTGGTGGAGCAGGAGGGAAAGAGCGAGCATGCGCACAAAGGGGGAGTTGCTACACACTTTCAAACAACCAGATCGTGTGAGATCTCACTCACTATCACAAGAACAGCAAAAGGGAAATCCACCCCCATGATCCAGTCACCTCCCACCAGGCCCTGCCTTCAACACTGGAGATCATAATTCCACATGAGATTTGGGTGGGGACACAGAACCAAACCATATCACCATGGATGCTGCTAAACATCCTAGAGGGCACAGGACAACCTCCAACAAAAAATCATCCAGCCTAAAATGTCCATAGTGCTGAGGTCAAGGAACCCTGCCTAGATTAATTTTCTTCCTGCCTGTCCCTGTGCTTGGGTACGTGCTCAGCCCTCGTCATTCCTCCTGACAGCCCTGCAGGGCAGGCAGTAACACCGCTTTCATAGACAGGAGGTGAGCAGAAGTCAGGAAATACCCATCAGAACACACTGCCACTTAGTCTGAGTGTCCCAACCTGCACTTGATGCTGATGGCTTTTCATTATCTTTAGGGCCTTTTCCGAATTGGGGCTGGGGCCTCCAAGTTAAAGAAGCTGAAAGCTGCTTTGGACTGTTCTACTTCTCACCTGGATGAGTTCTATTCAGACCCCCATGCTGTAGCAGGTGAGCGCCAAAGAGTGTCAGCAAATCAAGTCACCCTCAAGGCGGTGGTCAGGTTCTGTCTCAGACAGATGGTCAGTTAAAATCCAATTTCAGTTACAGGTTTAAGCGACAAAACCGAAGTGGCTCTTGCTACAATTCCTTAGTGTATATACAATGTAATGTACACAGTGTCTTCTTTACTCCTTTTTTGTTTTTCTGTTTTGATGATTAAAGGAGAGAGTAGCTTATAATGCAAATATTTGGAGACATATTTGTATTTCCTTCCCATCTTTCACAGTCTCCCCCCACCAAATTCCTGTCTACTTGGAGAAATTATGTCTGTTAAGGGGATGACTTTAAAACTAATTTTATTTGTAATTGATCTCTTAAAACTTTTTTTTTGCAAGAGATTGAATTTGTTTTATGAACATTTTAGTCTCTAACAACTCTTGCCAACTTATGATTTGTTATGTACACCTTGGAAGATCGTAATTGAGATCATTTCAATTTGCAAAATAATATGTCCCAAGATTCCTAGCCTTACCCCTTTTTCATACTCAAAGAGAGTGTTAATGATTTCAGGTGCTTTAAAATCCTATTTACGGGAATTGCCTGAACCTTTGATGACTTTTAATCTGTATGAAGAATGGACACAAGTTGCAAGGTAAGTTTAAAGAACACAGAGTTGTAAATGTTAAAGGGAATGAAGTGATATTGTGCCCTATTTGCAAATCATTTTATTCTCAGGGATCATAAGATTAAAATAGCATATTTGTTAAATAATACATGTCTCGGCTCTTATTTATGTTTAGAATAAAAATATCAAGTATTATAATTATTAGTGTAGGAAAGTCACCACGTAGGCATTGGTTTAAATTTGTGTTATGTGGATGAAGACATAGAGTGGTACCCACATTAATGGATTTGCAAATTTCCAGCCCCCTTTATGTTGAAGAAAGCCCTGTAACTGGGGATAGGGGTCATACTGACCCGTGGCAGTGTGCCTTTTGAGCTGTGTGCAGTCTCACCTGTGCGATAATACAGTTGGCCTTTAAACAGCATGGGGATTAGGGGCATTGATACCCTACATAATTGCAAATTCAAGTAATACTTTTAACTCCCTCAAAACAACTAATAGCATACTGTTGACTGGAAGCCTTACTGATAACCTAGTCAATTAACACATATTTTGTATGTTGTATGTATTATATACTGTATTCTTACAATAGATAAGGTAGAGAAAAAGTACTATTAAGAAAATTGTAAGGAGGAGACAATCTGTTTACTATTCATTAAAGGGAAGTGGATCATCTTAAAGGTCTTCATCCTTGTCTTCATGTCGAGTAGGTTGAAGACGTAGAGAAAGTGAAGGGGTTGGTCTTCCTGTTTCAGGGGTGGCAGTTCATCTGTGAGTTTTTTCAGATTGTCAGAGATCTCCAGGAATTTTCCTATATGTTTATTGAAAAATTTGCATATAAGTGGACCTTGTGTTGTCAGCTGTATAATGATGACATTAATATTTACTGAGCATTTTCTTGTGCTAAGTACTGTGCTCATCTTTGTAGCTATTACCTCCTGTAATCTTTAATTAACGTTATAAAAGGCAGATGATGTTGTGATCCACATTTTACAGAGAGGAAACCGAGGCTTGGGAGGGAACAGGGCCAGGAGAGTAGCAAGTAATTGGCAGAGCTAGAATTCAAACCAGACAGACCCAAATGCTATACTCCTCTACTTCGTCCCTTTTCCTCCATCCTCAGCTTCAGTCTGTCTAGGAACAGATGATTTTAAGCAGGACATCTTTGTTTAAAAAGCCTAGAGGCTTCCGCTCGGCTGGCCAGCCCACCTCCTCGTTTTTTTTCTCATGGCGCTGACTCCCCTCCTCTCCAGAGTGCCTACTCCTCACCACTAAGGGAAGAGGAACAAATCTCACCTCTGTTCTATCATCTTCCCCGTCTACGGACACTGCCCCTGTTCCCTTCAGGCAGGCCATGATCAAATAAGAGCCACTTATTTCTGATCAGTTACACTTCAGTGGATGTGAGTCCATCGCTTGTGTCTTTAACCAGGTTTTGCATTTGAGCTTTTTTCTTTTCTTTTCTTTTCTTTTTTTTTTTTTTTTGAGTTGGAGTCCCACTCTGTCGCCCAGGCTGGAGTGCAGTGGCACAGTCTAGGGTCACTGCAACCTCCACCTCCCTGGTTCAAATAATTCCCCTGCCTCAGCCTCCCGAGTAGCTGGGATTACAGGTGCACACCACCATGCCTGGCTAATTTTTTTGTATTTTTAGTAGAGACAGGGTTTCACCATGTTGGCCAGACTGGTCTCGAACTCCTGACCTCAGGCAATCTGCCTGCCTCGGCCTCCCAAACTGCTGGGATTACAGGCATGAGCCACCGCGCTCAGCCGCATTTGAGCTTTTCTCTGTAATTGTGGAATGAGACTTTGTCCCTGGTAGATGGTGAGGTTTTTAAGTTCAGAGACAAGTTCTTCGTCATCACGTATCCTTGGAACCCTGCCTGGGGCCCAGCCTGCTGTCAGTATTAATGTTTATGGGACAGAATTTAGTGGAACCCAACATAAGTGTTAGGTAGAAGAGAGTTGTGGGATTTCTTTTATTGGCTAGCCTCCTACCCAATAAAAGATTTCCTTGTTTATTACAAGGAAATAAACTTGTAAAAGAAGGCGTCTATCTGTTGGTACATTGATTCTATAGTTGAGAATTGTCAATATGGGTGGGCTTCCATCCCAGTAACACATCGACTGGCCTCTAAAGTGTAATTATGTTTAATCCCTATCCATGTTCTCCAGAATGGTTCTGTTCTGGAGGATATTTCACGTTCAAAGTGGTGTTATAGAGGCCCGTCTAACACTCTTGGTCCCTAGTGGGCAGAGTTGGCCGTGCTCTACAGGCTCCTCACTGCCCCTTTTTTATGTCTCTGCAAGTTTGTACGTTGCGCCTGTGGAGTGCAAGAGCTCTTACAGTTGCTTCACAACAGAAATGGGCTGCTTGATGTGCAGCCGGTTTGCAGTATTGCAAGCAAGGAAAGACCCAGAGGTCTGGGTGCCTGGGAGCTCAGCCCCCTGATCTGTGGCTGGGCTGCTCGAGGGTAGGAGAATTTGGGTTCTGTAAAGCCATACGTCAGTACACACTTTTTCTAGACAGAATTTTCAGTAGTGTCTTGTCTCTTCTGTGCCAAGCATTGGTGGAGGTGGTTTTGTCACAGACGCCTCAAAATCGTTCAGCAGAATCAGCACTTACCCTGTTTTGCACATCCAGAGATTGAAGGTTAACCAACTGCACAGAGTTAAACAGTTCATTGGTATTTGATTCTAAATCTGTTTATTTCCATAGCCTGGGCTGTTTTCCAGCTATGCTTTCTCTGTCAAAATGGAGGCCTCATTTTTAACGTAGCATATTAATAATTGGTGTCTTAATAAATTGTTGTACTTAAAAGTTTTTGTTCTCAGTGTGCAGGATCAAGACAAAAAACTTCAAGACTTGTGGAGAACATGTCAGAAGTTGCCACCACAAAATTTTGTTAACTTTAGGTATGTATGATTGAGCTACAATGACTCTGGAGTGAAGATAAGTTTAATGCCCAGCAGAGAAGTCATTTAATTCAGGCATACTTGGCACATTAAAAAACAACAACAACAACAAAAAAAAAACACATCACTTTGGATAGTAACTTGGGGCTACTGGGAATGGGATTTCATGTATATTATGATGAATTTGAAGCATCAGTATCATGCCTGACATTAATACGTAAGTTGGCTTATCATTTTCCCACTACAGCTATTAGCAGTAAATTTCTTGTGAAAAGTTTGAGTGACTCTATGTTGGGTTTGGAGTCCAAATCATCCAGTATGTTAAAAGGCAAAATTAATCAATAGTTGTACATTCTGTAATGTTTTTTATATATGCTACTTAATTTAAAGTATAAATCATCTTACTAAATAAAATTTCAAAGAATGGAGATTATATATTGCTTTGTGGAATAACTATGGTTTTAAGAAAATTTACCATGGGACAAAACTTCCATAATGTAACTTAATATGTAACTTTGAACAAGTATAGAGAAAAGGAAAAAGTGGCCTCAGGTGGTAAAGTCACTCAAAACCAAACAAAGAAAATTTTCTAGAAAGTGCCCCTAGAAAATTTTCCTTGTTTGGTTTTGAGTGACATTAAGTGAGCAGTCAGAATACTTTACAGGTGATATGCCTGGAATGTTACTTGTCCTTAAATTCCGCCTTGGGATCTCGTACTAAGCTAAGCTACATACTGCCTTTTAAATATTCCCTTTGATTAATTTAACTCACCCAGCTTGGAATCACAGATACTCTTCCTCTATTCAGTGTATATGGTGAGAACTCAGTACTTCTTAGTATGTTGAGAGTTTGGCTCTTTATTTTGTTTATTTTACTCTGTGATTGTTACTAATTGATTTTTGAATAGGGAGCACATTCCCATGGTTCAAAATTCAAATGGTATACAATGAAAAATCTCTCTCCTGTTCCCATACCCCAGCCACCCAGTTCCTCTCCTGGGATGCATCCAGTGTTTACAGTTTCTTATATATCCTCTTAGCAAGAGTTAATGTAGACGTAAGCAAATACATTCATGTGTACATACTTGCCTATGTATTTTTTCCTCACACCCCCTTTTTAAAAAACCAAATGGTAGTGTATATTGTATACGTCATTCTCCCCCTCACCTTTTTTGCTTGATAGCTTAAGGTATTTGCGTAATACATCTTGGAGATTTTTCTTTCTCAGTACATTTTGTAATGATGGTTGCATAGTCCTCCACTGTATGGATATACTGTGATTTATTTTATTTAACCAGCTCCCTATTGATAGGTTGTTCTTAAGTTTTTGCCTTTATACGACTGTACTTATACATAAGGTATGTATATATGATAAATTGGATATTTTTATAATTCCACCATAAAGTGTTTTCAAATACAGTTTCCTGTAAGCAATATAACTATGTCTGTTTTTGTATTTAAAAATGTTGAGCTCACTATTAACATATTATAACTTATAATAGGAGTAGAATAGATAGGACATAAAGGAGAAATTGATTAGAAATATACAGCCAATAGAGGTTCAAATCACTGAGATTTAGACTTAACCTATTTTCTTATTCCAAGCCCCAATTAGTCTATTATCTGAAGCAAAGAACACAAGAAATGTATAAAATGCTTCACCTGAGCCAGATTCTGATTTAGGAACCCTCTGCAGTTAGCACCTGAGCAACCTGGGATTGTGCACCTGGGCAGGAAGAGAATGTTCCAGCAGCTATTTCAGAGGAGAAACCCTCCCCTTCTCTTTTGACCCCTAGATATTTGATCAAGTTCCTTGCAAAGCTTGCTCAGACCAGCGATGTGAATAAAATGACTCCTAGCAACATTGCGATTGTGTTAGGCCCTAACTTGTTATGGGCCAGAAATGAAGGGTAAGTCATCTTTCTCTGTATCACATCATTTGAATTTCTTCTTTCCCACCTGGTGGGATGCATAGAAATGTAACTCAGGTTACACATTCTAGTTTAAGATCAATTCAAGGTATTCTGAAGTTAGTTTTCTCATTCAGCCGATATTCTTGGAACACAGCTGTGAGCTGGGTACTGTCCCAGCTGGTGGTGACACAAAGATATGTGAGACATTGTCCCAGTTCTCAAAATGCCCCTGCTCTTAGGCAGTCAGATAGCTCAGTGGCTACAGTACAGTGATAAGGAAAATACACATATTTATGTGTGTGTATATATGATATTGTAGGAGGGGTAGCACTTCCACCCTCTTAGGGTGTCTGGCTGGGCCTGAGAACTAAATGGACATAAGACAGGTTAACAGGAGAAAGCATACAGATTTTTACATTTTAATGCCCAGCAAAGAAGCCATTTAATTCATGCCTGCTTAGCACATTAATAAAAAAACACATCACTTTGGAGAGTAACTTGGGACTACTGGGAATGGGATTTCACGTATATTATGATGAATTTGAAGCATCAGTGTCATGTCTGACATTGGAGTTCCCATAGGAAAAGGAAGATCCAAAGAAGCAGGTGGAACCGAATGCTTATATATGAAGTTGGACAAAAAGTAAATTGTGAAAACGTGACCAGACAAAGGAGCGTGGGCTAGGGCAGTTAGTTGTGGAGAAGTGACTAGGAAGATAAGGATTCGTTCAGCAAGGTTTGTTTATGGAGGTTTCCCTCAGCCTTGCCTTCCCATCCCTGGTGTTAGGAATGCTTCTTTCCTCCTGGTATAAGGAGGACATCCTTCACATGGGAGTTTTATCTCCTGCTTTCCGGATGAAAAAGGAAGATCGGAGCCCACTTCTTGCATGTGATGGTTTTCAAGTGTCTTTAACTCAAAATAATCCTATGCCTAAGGGGCATATTTTGGGATAGCGTATTCTGCCCCCTTTATCAAGTATGACGGCAGCAGAGGTAAAGAAACATAATTCAGGCTGAGAAGTCAGGGAAAGCTCTGGTTAGGGAATGGCACTGGAGCTGTACCTTGATGAGTTAACAGTTTCGTACAGCCAGGACCTGGATGGGCCAAGACACTGTTGAAAGAGCCTGGTTTCCATCGTTTATGGGCATGTCACATGGCTTCGTGAAACTTGAAGACAGAGAACATGAGGCTGTGACTGGGAAGGCCAGAGCCTTCAAGGGCCTCACACATTCTATTGAAGTGTCTGGGACTTATTTTCTGGGTGGTGGGGAGTCATTCATTAAGGTTCCTAGCAGAAGAATGTCTTAAGTTGCACTTAGATAACTTTATTGGCATTGCAAAATGTAGACTGAATAGAGGAGGGGTCAGGGGATCCGCTGGAAAGCTTCTGGGAAATTGTCACTCTGGATGGCATTGTGATGATCTCATTTAGTAATCAGAAGTAACCTTTTGAATAGAGGACATAAAGGAGAAATTGATTAGAAATATATAGCAAATAGAGATTGAATCATTGACATTTATACTGTTGTCCTCATTTTTGCAGATGAGGACGCTGACTCTTAGAAAAAGTAATTTGCTTAAGGTCACACAGCAGGGAACTGGTGTGCCCAGGTTCTGGGTACAGAGCCTGTGTCCTTATTAACCCTTATTAGCTTTCCAGTACTCTCCTCAAAGAAAAATGGGAAAGGATGTGAGAGGACAGTTCCTCCCTAATCCAGCAGGGTTTTAAGGCACACAGACTGATCAGACTCCATATGGCAGGAAGGCTGGGAAGGATCATTTACAGGCAGAGCTTCAGTTTTAAGCTGGAATTTGAAAGGAGCAAGAAATTTTACTTGGTCAGAAAGTGGGTGAAAATACTCTGGTGGGAAGAGAGGTCAGAGTTATAGGAGAGGAGAGGTTTGAGGCAGTCAGACCTGGGATCGAGCTTGGGAACCCAGTGTCCTCATGTAGGCCTCATAACGGGTTGTTGTAAAAATTAAGCGAGGTGAAGAACCTGAAGCCTGGTAGGTGGCCGGAAAGTGTCAGGTGGTTTGCTTTTGTGGTGTTCTGACTCCCAGCTGAAACAGGAGCTTGACAGCAGTGATAATAACTCTTACTTATTTTTTCTTCTTCTTCTTTCTTTTTTTTTTTTGAGACAAGGTCTCGCTTTGTTCTCCAGGCTGGAGTGCAGTGTCGTGATCATGGCTCACTGCAGCCGCAACCTCCTGGGCTCAGGCGATCCTCCCACCCCAGCCTCTCTGGTAGCTGGGAATACAGATGCATGCCACCACACCTGGCCAATTTTTGTATTTTTGTAGAGACGGGATTTCACTATGTTGCCCAGGCTGGTCCTGAACTCCTGGTCTAACTGCCTCAGCCTCCCAAAGTGCTGGGATTACAGGTGTGAGCCACCACGTCTGGCCTACTTATTTTCTTCTTTTTGAGCCTTGACATCAGACACTATTAACATCTGAACACTCATCTTGAGACTAGTCCACATATATGATGACCTTACGTGTGAATGGGAGGCTCAGGTTTCAACATAATAAAAGGCACATTTGCTGGGCGCGGTGGCTCACGCCTGTAATCCCAGCCCTTTGGGAGGCTGAGGCGGGCGGATCACAAGGTCAGGAGATCGAGACCATCCTGGCTAACACCGTGAAACCCTGTCTCTACTAAAAATACAAAAAATCAGCTGGGCGCGGTGGCGGGCGCCTGTAGTCCCAGCTACTCGGGAGGCTGAGGCAGGAGAATGGTGTGAACCCAGGAGGCAGAGCTTGCAGTGAGCTGAGATAGCGCCACTGCACTCCAGCCTGGGAAATAGAGTGAGACTCTGTCTCAAAAAATAAAAAATAAAAAAATAAAAAATAAAAGGCACACTGTAACAATGCATGTTCTTGGTGATATTGTAGGCAAAATTGCTTTTTAGTAATCTTTAGTCTTAGAACATAGCTACCACCCATGTGTGATGCTATTCCAGTGGGAAAGTGCAACCCTCTTTACAGACCAGTTTAAAACCAGCATTTGACACAGCATTGTTGACTGACTGGTTTTTGCTGCCCCCAGGGTCTGTGTGTAGCAGACACTGTGGTTGTTATCACAGTGCACACTAAGGAGCAGCCAAGCCAGAGTCATTTTTTCCTGGGTGATCACGGCCACATTCATAGACCAGGACCATGTGAATTTGATTTTTTTTTTTTTTTGAGACAGAGTTTCGCTCTGTCACCAGGCTGGAGTGCAGTGGCCTGATCTTGGCTCACTGCAACCTCCACCTTCCGGGTTCAAGCGATTCTCCTGCCTCAGCCTCCCAAGTAGCTGGGACTACGCGAACGCACCACCACGCCTGGCTAATTTTTGTATTTTTAGTAGGGACGGGGTTTCACCATGTTGGCCAGGATTGTCTCGATCTCTTGACCTTGTGATCCGCCCGCCTCAGCCTCCCAAAGTGCTGGGGTTACAGGTGTGAGCCACCACACCCGGCCAGTGATTTTGATTTTTGCATCTTTTAAATATTTTATCCTTTAAAAATAATTGAATTGCCCTGACACAACCAGAAGAAATTAGATGCTGCCTACAGGAAGTATTTTAATTTTGTGAACTTGCTTTGCAGAACACTTGCTGAAATGGCAGCAGCCACATCCGTCCATGTGGTTGCGGTGATTGAACCCATCATTCAGCATGCTGACTGGTTCTTCCCTGAAGGTAATTCTCATTTCAGTTTCATTGACCGCCAAAGCAATGTGATAATCGTACAAAAAGTCTTCTTAAGAGAATACATCTGTAATCCTTCTTCATGATTACGTAATTGGTTTCACTTTTTCATGTTTCTTTCCAGCCTTTGTTCATTGCATTTGTATTTTGACATCATGGTAATCATATTGTATTGTATTTCACTTAGTTTCACTAAAACATAGCCAGTCAGTGTATGTTGAATACCCACTAGGTGCCATATGTTTGCTGGTGAAACATGCTGTCTTACCTGGGGGAACTCCGGCCACTGGAGAAGACGGCCACATGAACAGATAAATTACAACACAAGGCAAATTAGAAGATAGGTGGATGGAGAAAGATTTGACAAACTCAGGTGCTGGGAAAAGGGAACCAGGGATTGGTTTTTAGAAGAGGCGATGTTGAATATGCTGGAGTTTTTCACTTGGAAGAGGGCTTGTTTCTCTAGCTAGATTATGGATTTGCCCACAGATAGGAGATAAAGCAGGAAAGGTTGATCGGGGCCAGCTGGTGAAGGCCTGAGTTGGCTGTGTCAGGGAATTAGTATTTCATCCTGCTGGCAACAGATTTTCAAACTAGGTTTGTTGCAGTTCTGGGATCCACAGAGGTTCCCGTGGCCCCCTTTGGGGATGCTGGCCAGGCAAGTATTGGAATTCTGGATCCCCCACACCTACTTCCCCCAGAGCAACCCTGCTGCCATGTCCCGTGGGGTGCAAGCCCCATGATACCCATCTTTCCCTCACCACTGAGCCCATCTTTTCTTTACCACTGTTTTGTCACCATCAGGAATCACACCTCATTCATATAGGTTGCCCAGTGAGGATGGGATGGATGAGCGAATGCTAGCATTCTGCTCAAGGTTTCCTTTGAGGAAATGATTCTTGCAAAAACTGCTAGAGGCAGTATGAACTTGATGTTGCCTTTTATTTCTATTTTATATCAAAGTGTAAATATCTCTCTCTTTTTTTTTTTTTTTTGAGACAGAGTCTTGCTCTGTCGCCCAGGCTGAAGTGCAGTGGCGTGATCTCGGCCCACTGCAACCTCTGCCTCCCAGGTTCAAGCGATTCTCCTGCCTCAGCCTCCTGAGTAGCTGGGAATACAGGCATACATCACCATGCCCAGCTAATTTTTTGTATTTTTAGTAGAGACGGGGTTTCACCTTCTTGGCCAGGCTGGTCTTGAACTCCTGACCTCAAGTGATCTGCCTGCCTTGGCCTCCCAAAGTGCTGAGATTGCAGGAATGAGCCACCACACCCAGCTAAATATCTCTTTTTGAATGATTCAAATAAGTGATCTGTGCTCATCGTCCTCTTCTGCATTCTAGATTTGTTTTTATTTATTTATTTTCCACAAAAGAGAAAGCACAAAAGTGTGTAACTTATATTCTGACCCATACTTCTTCCCCTGTCTTGTCCTCTTAACGTTACTTCCCACTGGTTTGATGGACCATTCTTGCGATGTGAGTGCCTGGAGCTTCCACTTTGAAATAGTGAGGGCTGTGGACTGAAGAACGAGGTTCCTGTTCCAATGAGGGGTGTCTTAGAGCTCCCTCGCCTGCTGTGCTTAGTGTCTCATGCACTTGTTTATTTTTCGTCTTGCAGAGGTGGAATTTAATGTATCAGAAGCATTTGTACCTCTCACCACCCCGAATTCTAATCACTCATTCCACACTGGAAACGACTCTGACTCGGGGACCCTGGAGAGGAAGCGGCCTGCTAGCATGGCGGTGATGGAAGGAGACTTGGTGAAGAAGGAAAGGTATGATTTGACCGTTCACTTCCAAACCAGCAGTAAATATGTTGTTAGACCTGTGGTATCTGGTATCGCTCAGTGGACTTGGGATTTGAGAGTGGTCCCCATCCACCCATGACTGATGGTGTCCAGATAGTTTCTGGAATTCTGCTGTAGGTCTTTCCAAGCACTAATCTCACCATAAAGTCGGTGTGTAGCTTGTCAGTTAATGTTTCTTCCACGTGTATTCCAGCTCAACTT
The DNA here is from genome assembly GCF_029281585.2 of Gorilla gorilla gorilla. NCBI lineage: Eukaryota > Metazoa > Chordata > Mammalia > Primates > Hominidae > Gorilla > Gorilla gorilla. Next base: position 24,598,031 of record NC_073242.2, on the reverse strand, counting down.
GGTGGTGTGCTTGGTAAGCCCTGCAGTGGAATGGCATCATACACATGTTAAAATTGACCCAAATGTACTTGAGTGGGGGGGAAACAGAAAGGAAAATAAATTTAATAGTGTGGACTTTTGTCCAGAATTGAGTGTGAGAACACCCACCTGGCACAGTGAGTTGAGTGATTTGGTGTTTAAGGAGACATATTTCTGGTATAATGTGGCCCCACAATGGAAGCCAACCACTGAATTTGATGTTCAGTGGGAAAAACCTCAGTATTTGCCAATTCTAGAAGAAAAAAAAATGGCAGTGTTGAACTTAGTGAGAAGCAGTGTGTCTCTATATACTCTTTTCTATGGGCAATTCATGGGATTTTCAAGGGTGATTAAGACTGTTTGTGATTTTGCCTTTAGATGCCAACCTGTCCCATGTGTGTGATGAAATGCCACTGTACTCACTAGGAATGCTAACAGTTAAGAGGCTGTTGGAAGTAATATGCTTTTCTTGGTATATGAAATAATATTACTAGAAATAGTTTTACATTAAAACGAAGTGACAAGCTCTTATTTTAATTGCTCAATCTTATAGTGAGGTGTGCTGTTTGTTTCTTGTTCTTTGTGTTGCATTTTTTACCCCTAGCAAAGGAGAATGCATTATTCTGTCCCTATTCTGTCCTTCCAAAATCCACATTTATTCTATGCAGACATATTACCTCTCTGAACCCTCATTCATACATTCAGTAGTATTTCCTGATGACAAACTCTACCCGTAACAAAATTAGCTTTCATATATTTTAAGTTACAGAATACAGTGTATGAGTCTAGTTAGCACGTGACAGACAATTCTCAGTTACCTGCCTTGTGTATTCTCCCTGCCAGCTGACCCAGTAAGCACGAGCTCAAGAAGCCAGGTATCTTTTTACTTTTTGAAGTGAAAGAAAAAGTTGTTAAGTTCATAGATCAGTGGCCTTAAGTGAAAAGTCAGCCTTCCTTCCACCCTCTCCAGCCACATCCAGCCACCATTCCCTTCCCCAAAGCAACGGCTTTTTCCAGTCTTTTTGTTTGTTTTTTTGAGACAGGGTTATGTGCCCAGGCTGGAGTGCAGTGGTATGATCGTGGCTCACAGCAGCCTTGACCTCCTGGGCTCAAGCAGCCCTCCCACCTCACACACCTGACTAGCTGGGACTACAGGCACGCACCACCTCACGCAGCTAATTTTCTAAAAAAAATAGTTTTTTGTAGAGACAGGGCCTCACGATGTTTCCCAAGCTGGTCTTGAATTTCCAAGCTAAAGCGATCCTCCCACCTTGTCCTCCCAAAGTGCTAAGATTACAGGTGTGAGCTACCGTGCCCAGCTTTTCCAGCCTTATGTACCTTTCACATGTAGTCTGCATATGCACATAGGATTGTTTCTACATCTCATCTCAGTTAAGAGGCAGTGTGGTGTGATAACCTTACACTGCCATTGGTAGGCCTTCTGGACTTGACTTCTATGTCATTCCCCAAAAACAGATTTGAGATGGGAACTAGGAAGTATGGAAATAGGCCGGATGTGGTGACTTATGCCTGTAATCCCAGCACTTTGAGAGACCAAGGCAGGAGGAATACTTGAGGCTGGGAGTTTGAGATCAGCCTGGGCAATGTAGTGAGACCGCATCTCTACAAAAAAAAATTTTTTTTTAATATCCCAGTATGGTGACGTGTGCCAGTAGTCCAAGCTGCTCCAGAGGCTGAGGCTGGAGGATTGTTTGAGCCCAGGAGTTTGGCACTGTAGTGAGCTATGATTGCTCCACTGGAGTGCCAAGCACTCCAGCCTGGGTGGTGGAGTGAGACCACATGTCTAAAGGGGGAAAAAAAAAGCAGAGGAAGTATGGGGATAAACACACTAACATGATGTCATTCAAGATGAGGCCTGCCTATTTGCTTTTAGCTGCTCACACCCAAATTGATTAAAGACATTGAACAGTACCAGGTTCATTGGCTTTGCTCAGGCTTGAAGCTGAGTGGAGTTGCTTGCCTTGGTATCGGGGTGGCCATTAGTCTGGTCCTTGCCGCTTCACTGCATGCCGGGCAGCTTGGGTGGCTATCCCCATGTGTGGTTTTAACACATATGGACCGATGGGCTTCTGTCTCAGTAGTCTGCTCGCATGGTGTGTTGACTGTTTCTTCTCTCTGTGTAGCTTTGGTGTGAAGCTTATGGACTTCCAGGCCCACCGGCGGGGTGGCACTCTAAATAGAAAGCACATATCCCCCGCTTTCCAGCCGCCACTTCCGCCCACAGATGGCAGCACCATGGTGCCCGCTGGCCCAGAGCCCCCTCCCCAGAGCTCTAGGGCTGAAAGCAGCTCTGGGGGTGGGACTGTCCCCTCCTCCGCGGGCATACTGGATCAGGGGCCGAGCCCAGGCGACGGCAGGTAAGGAGGCTGACTTCTGCTGGCAGTGGAGGCTGGACGCCCCAGCCTTCTTGCAGGTGGTGGCCTTTGAGCACGGCATCCATGCCCAAAGAACTGCTCCAGCATGGAGTGAACAGATTTGCTTTCACTCCTCTGGTTGGCAAAAGATGGAAAAAAAGACTATGAATGGCTTGCTTCTTTTTATGTTTTCCAAAGAAAGCAACATTGGTTTGCATTCTTTGCCGCACTGCTTTGGTGCTGGAAACCGGAAGCCAGTGGATGTCTCAATAGTGTGTTGTGCCTCTGTCACCTGTTGGATGTATACTGTCAGCATTCATGTACCTTCTGTTTATTGTCATCCAGTGTGCTAACCAGGAAGCATTTGAATGTGGCAAGTTAGTTAAATTTTCGTATTCCTGGCATTTATTCACCCATTCATTGATTGATTCAGTGAAACAGATTTACTGAGTCACTGATATGTGCTAGGCACATGAGGTGACTAAGACTCCACTCCACACCCCCAGATTTTAGTCTTGTAGGGCAGTTGATCCATGAGTCCAAGGTGGAAAATAAGATGGTAGCTTTTCTTTTTTCTTTTCCTTTTTTTTTTTTTTCTGAGACTGCGTCTTGCTCTGTTGCCCAGGCTGGAGTGCAGTGGCATGATCGTAGCTCACTGCACCCTCCGCCTCCTAGGCCCAAGCAATCCTCCTACCTAAGCCTCCCAAGTAGCTGGGGTTACAGGTGCTTGTCACCATGCCCAGCTAATTTTTTTTATTTTTGTAAAGATGGGGTAAACATAGATGCCCTAGGTTGCCCAGGCTGATCTCGAACTCCTGGCCTCAAGTGATCTTCCTGCCTCAGCCTTCCAAAATGCTGGGATTACAGGCGTGAGCCACCATGCCTGGCTGGTAGATTTTCTTAAAAGGCTCTTTTAGTTGCTTAACCTTTGGATAAGCCACCTAGAGTGGGCTGCAAATGAATAGCAACTTTTAAGAAAAGTCACCTTGAACTTGAGGTTTTTTTTTTTGAGACAGTCCCACTCTGTCGCCTAGGCTGGAGTGCAGTGGTGCAATCTCGGCTCACTGCTACTTCTGTCTCCCGGGTTCAAGTGATTCTTTTGCCTCAGCCTCCGGAGTAGCTGGGATTACAGGCACACACCACCATGCCCGGCTAATTTTTTTGTATTTTTAGTAAAGACAGGGTTTCGCCATGTTGGTCAGGCTGGTCTCAAACTCCTGACCTCAGGTTATCCCCCTGCCTTGGCCTCCCAAAGGCTGGCATTACAGGTGTGAGCCACCGCGCCTGGCCAGAACTTGAGATTTTTATTTAATTGACATTAATTCAGTTCTCCACACTGATCCAGGCAGATGACCACCAGAGGCTACTTCAGGTGGCATCTCTTGTGGTTTGGAACTGACAGCTGCTTAGCTCTGCATACATGTGTGCCAAAATTTTTGTTGTCATATGTTCTGCGTTGGCCATCCACACACACTGAATGATCATATATGAAGTAAAATAAATGTGCACAAAACAAGGACAGGCTGTTTATCCATACGTTTATTTCCCACACATAGAGATGAATTTGCCTTGAAAGAACTCCTTTCTCATCGTCCTTGGGATGAGCAAGGGAGAGCCTTGTTGTGTGTGAAGCTGCTCATGAGATAGGAATCTTGTTTCACCATTAAAACTGAATGCTGAATGCTTTGTGCATTCCTGAATTCCATTTTCTTCACCTTGGGAAAGTTTACTTTGGGGTTAAAAAAAACTAAGACTTCAGACTTCTTAGGGCTTCCCGTACACGTCGTAGGCTGCACGTTAGCTTGTCAATAATTGTGCCCTATGCATGTACTTGTTTTGGTTTAAATTTTTTTGTTTGAAGGAAAAAAGTCTAAGCGAATTCACTTATTTTCTTTTTCTTGATTTTTTTATTTTTATTTATTAATTTATTTTTTGAGACGAAGTCTCGCTCTGTTGCCCAGGCTGGAGTGCAGTGGTGCAATGTCGGCTCACTGCAACCTCTGCCTCCTGGGTTCAAATGATTCTCCTGCCTCAGCCGCCGGAGTAGCTGGGATTACAGTCATGGACCACCATGCCTGGCTAATTTTTATATTTTCAGTAGAGATGGGGTTTCACCATGTTTGCCAGGCTGGTCGCGATCTCCTGACCTCAAGTGATCCACCTACCTTGGCCTCCCAAAGTGCTGGGATTACAGGCGTGAGCTACTGCCCCGGCCTGTTTTTTGTTTTTTGTTTTTTTTTCAGACAGGGTCTTGCTCTGTCACCCACACTGGAGGGCAGTGGTGTGATCATGGCTCACTACAGCCTTTTAATCTCCCAGGCTCAAGCGATCTTCCCACGTCAGCCTCCCAACTGGGACTATAGTAGTGCACCCCCATGCCCAGCTAATTTTTTTTAATTTTTTGTAGAGACGAGGTCTCACTGTGTTGCCCAGGCTGGTCTTCAGTCCTGGTCTCAAGCAATCCTCCCTCCGTAACCTCCCAAAGTGCTGGGATTACAGGCATGAGCCACCATGCCCAGCCAATTTACATATTTTCATTTCCTTGTGACATTCCATTTGTTTAATCAAGGCTAAATGTATTGTTTAAGACAATAATTAGTCTTAACGCAGAAGGACAAATGGAATGTCAGTTACTGTGCCTTTTTTTTTTTTTTGAGACAGCATCTCGCTCTGTCAGCCAGGCTGGAGGGTAGTGGCATGATCTTGACTCACGGCAACCTCCACCTCCTGGGTTCAAGCAATTCTCCCACCTCAGCCTCCAGAGTAGCTGGGACTACAGGCATGCGCCACCACGCCTGGCTAATATTTGTATTTTTAGTAGAGATGGGGTTTCACCTTGTTGGCCAGGCTGGTCTTGAACTCCTGACCTCAAGTGATCCACGTGCCTCAGCCTCCCAAAGTGCTGGCGTTACAGGCGTGAGTCACTGTGCCTGGCCTGCTGTTTGTTTTTTATACTGTATTCTGTAGGTGTTTTTATGTACATTACACTAATGTTATTCACTCTTTGGTGACCTTGACAAAATGGAGCTACAGTGTTTGGTATAAAAAGTTCTGGGCCAGGAAACAGGAAGCCTGAATTCTGATCTCTATCCTGCTGCTACCAACTCTGGACTTCCAGTAGTCATTTAGCCTCTGAGTTCTTCTTCAGTCCAAGTTATTGATAATAATCAAGCCCTTTATCATTTAGAGTCTTATTTTGCCATGGCTTTTGCTTAGTTTTGTACAGTGTATATGTCAACATGTAAAAGCCATTTCATGGTATTAAGTACTGCCCAATTTAAGTCCAAACGCAGTAGAACTGAAAGCTCCGCATTGGTTGCTTTGAAATGGTCTCTCTGATGATACTGGAGTGGCAGAGTCGTTGGAGTCCAGTCTGATGCAACGAATCTCATAAAATAAATAGTCCTATAGTCCCGGCTACTCGGGATGCTGAGGCAGGAGGATTGCTTGAGTCCAGAAATTTGAGACCAACCTGGGCAACATAGCAAGACCTCATCTCTTAAAAAAAAAATGGCACCAAGTAAACGTTAGCTCTTTATATGGCACCAAGTAAACATTAGCTTTATAAGCCCAGTGTGAGCTAGTTAGAATTTCAGATCCTTTTCCTGCCTGCCGAAGTCAAAACTCTGCTTGGAATCTTATGTTTTATGTGCAGTATGTTCAGATTTTCTAGCTGGGATTGTCTGATGTCTAACTTGACTTTTACTCCTCTTAGTCCTCCCAAACCGAAGGACCCTGTATCTGCAGCTGTGCCAGCACCAGGGAGAAACAACAGTCAGATAGCATCTGGCCAAAACCAGCCCCAGGCAGCTGCTGGCTCCCACCAGCTCTCCGTGGGCCAACCTCACAATGCTGCAGGGCCCAGCCCGCATACACTGCGCCGAGGTAAGCAGCCACCGTCCTCCTTGCCCTCAGGGAAGGCTGTGCAGACCTCCTTAAGTTAGTGCAAGGATTCAGATGGTGAGGCTTGTGGCCAGATCTTTTCTATGTCTATTGTAAAATCCCAAGCAGAAAATTCAGTCATTTAAGAGAAAAGTCATTAAAGAAAAAGGAAAAAATAGAGAACAGAAAAGCAGACATTTAGTTTTTCCTTAGGCGTGACAAAGCTTAACAAACAAACAGTCAGTTCTGCAGAAATGCTCCCAGTTCTCCTGGTGTCCCAAGCCCTCGCTCTGTTTGGAGACTACCACAGCCTCTGTACTTCTCAGCTTTGTGGGTCTGGGAGGCACTTCTGCTTCGGAATTGGGGTGAAGGCTTTCTAGGTCCTGATTAACAGAATCTGAACTGCTCCCACCTGTCTTCCCTGCAGTCCTCCACCCAGCAGCCAGGGGAATTGCTTTAAAACTCCAAGCAGATCATGTCGTCTCTTGGTTAAACTCTTCAGTGGCTTCCATGCAAACTTCTCACCCTGGGTTGTCTGTGCTCTGATGGGGCCTACCTCTGAGCCCAGAGCTTACACTCCCCCCTCTCAACACACTCCACTCTTGGTTCCTTGAATGAACTAAGTTCATCCCCTCCTTAGGGCTTCCAGAACATTCTGTCCCATATCTTCACATGGTTTCTTCTTACCATTCAGGTCTCACCTCAAAAATCACTTCTTCCAGCTGGGCGTGGTGGCTCACACCTATAATCCCAGCACTTTGGGAGGCTGAGGCAGGAAGATCGCTTGAGGCCAGGAGTTGGAGACCAATCTGGTCAACATAGTGAGAGCCCACCTCTACAAAAAAAATTTTTTAAATTATCTGGGTGTGGTGACACATACCTATAGTCCCAGCTACTCAGGAGGCTGAGGCAGGAGGATCACTTGAGCCCAGGAGGTCAAGCCTGCAGTGAGCTATGATTGCACCACCGCACTCCAGCCTGGACAACAGAGTGAGACCCCATGTCTAAAATAAAAAAGAGAGGCCAGGTGCAGTGGTTCACATCAGTAATCCCAGCACTTTGGGAGGCCGGGGTGGGTGGATCGCTTGAACCAGGGGTTCAAGACCAGCCTGGCCAACATAGTGAAACCCCATCTCTACTAAAAATACAAAAATTAGCCGGGCATGGTGCTGCACGCCTGTGGTCCCAGCTACTCAAGAGGCTGAGGCATGAGAATTGCTTGAACCTGGGAGGCAGAGGTTGCAGTGAGCCAAGATTGCGCCACTGCACTCCAGCCTGGCCAACAGAGCAAGACCCCGTCCCGAAAAAAGAAAAAAAAAATGGATTAAATTCACTGTGTCTGTCTATAGAAGCATGGTCTTTATAAAGCACTACACAAATGTTAGTGGAATTTCTACAAATTATAGGCAGGGAGGCAAATTCGAGTCCACTGCTTGGTTGCAGACCCCCACTTTATCCTTCTAAAGGCTGCCTCTGTGGGCCCTGTCATCTTATCAGGATCTCAGCTGATCCTTGAGGGAAGTTAGTCTTCTGTACCTAGATTCCAGGTGTGACTCTGGTTTTGGATTAAGAAGACTCTTTTCCTTATAGCCGCATTCAGAGTCTTTCATGCTTCCTGAAATCACAGCTCCCAGGCTTCTTCGCAGGATGGGTTTGATTCTTTTTGCCTTCCCCACCCCCTGTGCCTCTGAGGTGGTCTCAGACAAGGCCTCCATTTCTCCCAGCCCCCTCCCCCTGACACTTTGCTCCCACGCTCCCTCTCCTCATCCTCTTCACACCCTTAAATTTCAGGAACGAGCTTTTATTCAGTATGACTTTACAATTAGTGTTGCTTAGAACAGAAAACTAGACTTTTTTTTTAAGTGCCGATGGCAGTCCGGAGTATAGCTAATGTAAGCTGGTTGGTGGTTTCTGAGTTCCAGGGTTGAAAGTTCCAGACCAGTGTAGCAGAGTAGACTTCACCCTTTTTTCTTTCTTTTTTTTCCTTTTTTATGTTTTTTAGAGGCAGGGTCTCGTTTTCTCACCCATGCTGGAATGCAGTGGCGTGATAATAGCTCACTGCATCCTCCAGCCACTGGACTCAAGTGATCCTCCCACTTTGGCCTCTCAAAGTGCTGGTACTACAGGCACATGCCACCATGCCTGGCTGCTTTATTTTTTTTGTAGAGTCAGGGTCTCACTGTGTTGCCCAGGCTGGTCTTGAGTGATCTTCCTGCCTCAGCCAGTCAGAGTGCTGGGAATACAGGCGTGAGCCACTGAGACTTTACCCTTTTCAATCCTGAATTCTGGGCCCTGTAAACAGGCAGCCGGGGAATAGGGGAAGGAGGAAGAGGAAAAAGCATTCAGGGAGTCCACATGTCATGGGCAGGAGTCTCTGTTCTGCCCCTTACTAGCTGTGTGACCTATTACCCAACACTGGCCCTCTTCAAGCCTCAGTTTTCTTCTTTGTGAAAATGGGGATAACAGAGCTTGCCCTGCAATGAGCTTATGAGACTTGAATGAGATAATTTATATAAATTATGTGCATAATTTATATAAAAGGCCTTACTTGGTACTGGTGATAAGAGTGATACATGTTCATTTCTTTCCTTCATTTCCTTCTCTTTTTTTCTTAGAGAACCAGTAGGATCTTAGCAGAGTTTGAAAAACGCTAAAGTCTCTCCTTTCCCCCTACCCCTCCCAGCCCAAAACCAGAGCCCCAGATCTGTCGTTTTCCCTCCTGCCCTCGTCAGTCCCAGGTTCCTATCCCTGATCTCAGCTGGTGTAGGGAGGAGAGTGATGTGATTCAGCTCTCTTTAGAGAAATAATTCTAAGGCAACTCTTCCAGATTTATTCATGCTTTTGTCCAGGACATATCTATTAGCTCAGATGGTTCCGGAATTGGTAGAAATTCTGTTATTAAGACCAATCAAACCAATCAAACTCTCAAGGAGAAGGTGGCTTGGGATCAGGGGTCATGTTATATCAGGGTGAACTAGTCATGCTTGGTGGTCCCTCCTGGCTGTTCTGCCTCTTTCTGCGTCTTCCCATGGGGCCCTAATGAGGAGGCTGCTAAGTGGGCTGAGGGCAGCACTTCCGTGTCATTGGGGTGGCCTCTGTTAACAGTTTTCTTCTTATTGAACTTTCAAAACGATAGGCCTTTAAAGCCCTTTCAAATGTGCATAATGTACTTAATTTTTAAAATAAACTTGTTTGTTTGGAGTAATTTTGAATTTATAGAAAAGTTGCAAAGATAATGCTGAGAGTTCCCATATGCCCCTTACTCAGTTTCCCCTGTTGTTAATGTGTCACATGACCATGGTACATTTACCCCAGCTCAGAAATCAACATTGGGCTAGTCCCCCCATCCCCCCCAACTTTTTTTTTTTTTTTTTTTTTGAAATGGTCTCACTCTGTTGCCCAGGCTGGAATTCAGTGGTGTGATCACTGCAGCCTTGGACTTCCCAGGCTCATGGGATCCTCCCACCTCAGCCTCATGAGTAGCTGGGATTACAGGCGCATGCCACCACGCCTGGCTAATTTTTGTAGTTTTTTGTAGAGATGGGGTTTTGCCCCGTTGCTCAGGCTGGCCTTGAACTCCCGCACTCAAGTGATCCGCCTGCTTTGGCCTCCCAAAGTGCTGAGATCACAGGCGTGAGCCACTGCACCTTGCGGTTCATTACCATTAACTAGACTCCACATTTTGTTCAGATTTCCCTAGTTTTTCCACTCATGTCCATTTTCTGTCCCAGGATCTCATCCAGGAGCCCACATTACATGTAGTCATCGTGTCTTCTTCGTCTCCTGCTGTCTGTGACACGTTCTCCGTCTTTCTGTGCTTTTCTATGGCCTTGATGGTTTTGGAGAGTACTGGTCAGGCATTTTGAAGAAAGGCCTTCAATTTGTGTTTGTCAGATGTTCTTCTGATGGGTTATGGGCTTTGGGGAGGAAGACACAGTGTGGTGCCCTCCTGACCACCTCTCATCAGAGGTACATGATGCTGGTGTACCTTATTACTGGTGAGGTTAAATTTGGGCTCCTGGCCAGGGTTGGTTGCTGCCTCACTGTTCCTACTGAAAGGTGTTTTTTCTCTTTTTGTGCAGCTGTTAAAAAACCCGCTCCAGCACCCCCGAAACCAGGCAACCCACCTCCTGGCCACCCCGGGGGCCAGAGTTCTTCAGGAACATCTCAGCATCCACCCAGTCTGTCACCAAAGCCACCCACCCGAAGCCCCTCTCCTCCCACCCAGCACACGGGCCAGCCTCCAGGCCAGCCCTCCGCCCCCTCCCAGCTCTCAGCACCCCGGAGGTACTCCAGCAGCCTGTCTCCAATCCAAGCTCCCAATCACCCGCCGCCACAGCCCCCTACCCAGGCCACGCCACTGATGCACACCAAACCCAATAGCCAGGGCCCTCCCAACCCCATGGCATTGCCCAGTGAGCATGGACTTGAGCAGCCATCTCACACCCCTCCCCAGACTCCAACGCCCCCCAGTACTCCGCCCCTAGGAAAACAGAACCCCAGTCTGCCAGCTCCTCAGACCCTGGCGGGGGGTAACCCTGAGACTGCACAGCCACATGCTGGAACCTTACCGAGACCGAGACCAGTACCAAAGCCAAGGAACCGGCCCAGCGTGCCCCCACCCCCACAACCTCCTGGTGTCCACTCAGCTGGGGACAGCAGCCTCACCAACACAGCACCAACAGCTTCCAAGATAGTAACAGGTAAGTAGGACATCAATGCCCATATTTCCTCGTCTGCTCTACATTGCTTTTGTACTACTACATTTTATTTAAGCTTTGATTTATGCCAGGTGTCAGCAAACTACATCTGCAAGCCAAACCAAACCTGTCCTGCAGCTAGTTTTTGTCATTAAAGTTTTATTGGAACACAGCTACACCCATTTGTTAACACATTGTCTGTGGCTGCATTGGTGCTGAAACAGCAGAGCTGGGTAGTCGTGACCAAAGATCCTGTGGCCCACAAAGTTGGAAACATTTACCACCTGGTCCTTTAAGTTTGCCGACCCCTGACTTACAGTTGCTTGTGTGTTTAAGACCTGTGTACGTTTACATTTTTCTCAACATAATGACTTTTATTCCAGGTGGAAGGTATTTTACAACACGAGCATGAACTTTATTTCTTAGTGAATTCCTCATTAAAATGCTTAAACAGTACTTCTAGGAGTAAAAGTGTTCATATTAAGTACAGAATTTCAGGTATAACTTTAAAAAATGTGATTTATGCCAAATTGAATGCTCCAGAAGGGAGATCTCAGGGCACTGTCATGTTCTAGTGGCTTGGGAGGGAAGAATCAAGATTTTCCTGTAGACCCAGTGGGAACCTGTTTGGAAGTGGTGGTGATTGTACAGGTTTTAGTGGGCTACCTAATGGCATATTTTAAATAGTCTAGAACATGACCATTTTATTTAACATTTCAAGAATATTTCCATCCCAAATGCTCTAATTTATTATTTAATTTAAGGATGAATATGGGGGTTTCTAGTGTGTTTTAAAAAAATGGTAATTAGGGGCCTCAAATAATTTCTTACAGCAGCCTAGTTTAAATTGTTCTAAGTGGAGGCACTTTTGGAAAAGAAGCTGAAATACACCTCTGGGCTTTCCAACCATATTGAGTGACTTTGCAGCTAAAAATGTGCCAAGGTTTCCATTAACCCAAAGGGTGACGGTTAACTGATTCTAACAGCTTTTGATAACTTTTTTCAGGAATATAATACATAATTTGCACATGTTATAAATGGTTAATAACTTTTTTTTCTGATGACATCAGAGCTTTTATTTTGAAAACAACAAAGCCATGTTGGTTTGTTTGTTTTGTTTCCCAATAGATGCCCTTCCTAGTGCCCTCACAGGTGGGGAAGGTTTCCAGGACTAAGGTCTGTAATGGCCCCGAGCAGCTTGCCCCATAGCTCGCCCCACAGCTCCAAATGCTCCTGCTTAGCCGTGTTTTGCATATGTGCTTTTGACCGTGTGCCCAGGAGCAGCCGTTTGACCGTGTGCCCTGACAGCCAATGGGCCATCCATTCCGTAGCATATTGACATTTCTTTATTTTTATCAGAAGCACTTTGAGCTGCAGTGCTTCAAATTCGAGGAGTAGATGTCAGTAGATCAAGAGCCTGATTTCAAGCTGCTCTTGAAGAGTATCTTCTTTCTTAGGGGCCAGGCACAGTGGCTCGTGCCTCTAATCCCAGTACTTTGAGTGGCTGAGGCAAGAGGATTGCTTGAGCTCAGGAGTTCGAGACTGCAGTGGGTAGTGATTGTGTCACTGCACACTGCAGTCCAGCCCGCATGACAGAGTGAGACCCTGTCTCTTTTTAAAAAAAAAAAAAAAAGAGGAATATCTTCTATCTTTTTGGTGAGCCTCTTAGCAGCAGTCTACTCTTCCCAGTGTGATTTACCTGTCACTGATGGGCTCACCAGCATCCAACCAAAGAGGACCCAGGTGCAGTCAGCATGGGAGGAAATTGTGTCCTTTGTGTCTTGAGCTTTAATTTTAAATTTTTGTATCTTAAGTGCAAGTTAACTGCCTGGAGCTTCTTAATTTGATATTTTAAATTCTCAAGACCAAAAAATTAAAAAAAATCTTCTGCCAAATACCCTACACTGAATTATTTTAAATTCCTTTGCATTCTAGCATGCTTACGTTTTGCTTTATTAAACCATATGAGCTTTTTAAAAGGCACTGTGAGCTCATCTAAGTCTGCCGCTGGGTCTACATGTGGACAGCATAAGGCCCTCATTATGTGTACAGCTGCTTTCATCAGCTGGCCTGAGCCTTGCGCCTATCGTGGGCCCCTTAGCCAGAGTGCTCACAGCTTAGGTCTGAGGAAGACTTTCTGGAGGAACCATAAGTGGAAAACCAGAGCGTAGCCTTCAAAACAGGGAGGAGGCCCGGGTGCGATTCCACAATTTCATGCTTGTGACACACCAAAATGTTATTCTCAGATATTTCCTTTTATTTAAATGAAAGATTCCAAACCAGAATTATGCCTGTTTTTTAATACCATTGTTATCCGGGGTGTATTTATTCCACAAGTTTAGTTTACTGATCTGCTACAACACTGTAATGTACTGCCTGTAATTATTAGATAAGTGAAATTTTACATTAAAAATGTGTTTCCCAAAGATACTAGCTATTTAAAAACCGGTCTATGCTATAAATTCTCCTAACTCAAGAAATTCCAGGTTACCAGGGTTATCTTTGTATTACAGAATTAACCTGTACTATCTTAAAATCCCCTGGCCTCCCATTGAAAGTACACAGAAGGCCAACATTTAGAATTTTTTAATCTGCTAGTATTGATCATACTGCTATTAACCATTCTTGGATATAGCCATTGGGTTTTTCAAGGAGGAAAAAATATATAACTTCCTTGGACAGGATGGTCCTTTATTATGACATAATGTTTTCACTTAGAAAACTTTAGATGGACAAATTCCTGAAAACAGTTTATTCCTTTAGAATTGGATTAAGTTAGAGTTTTGAAGAGTTGGGTTAAGGCTCATGGGATTAAGATAAACTCTTGGGGGGAGATTATTGCTGCCAAGCAGGTTTGGCAGCCAACTTCTCACAGCTCAGCACCAGCACTGGAGGATGCCGGCATTCTGGCATCATTTTGAGTCTCCTGTTAATTGTGACTCTAGAGAGCAGTAAGAGTTTTAATTCCCATGTAAAAGAGTTTACATCTTGCTATTTTTGAAGTAATAGATTTTAGCAAAGAGTATTCTAATTTAAACATTTTATTAAATAATTTAGATGTATGACCTGCCATATTCAGTAAGAACTGAGATTGGAATATTTAATGGTAAGGAAAAGGCACCTGATTGGCCAATGCATTTTTGCTACTTGATGATCATATTTGTGCACTCATGCCTGTTACTAACCGGCCACCCTAACCCTGCCTGCTTGCATCCCTACTAATAGTGCATGCACTGAAGGAGGACTGGCTTTGTTGATGCTTGCTGCAATGATTCGGAATACTAAGTGTGTACCCAGATGTGGAACAGGTGGTCACAGGGCTGTCCTTGTTACTTCTTTAATTTCCATTCTTTTCCATATCAGGCAAGCTTGAGGTATAGTAGGAAGAACACACGTTATGGAGTCAGACCTGACTGAGTTAGAATTTCAGCTCTTGGTATAACATAGGCTAGGCACAACCTGGCTGATCTGTAAAGTGGTGACATCTGTCTAAATTGTTGAAGATCAAATAAGAGAAAGTCCAAGGTTATTCTGTTAGCCAGTTACAGTTCTTAATATACGCGCAATCTCGGCTCACTGCAAGCTCCGCCTCCAGGTTCAAGCAATTCTCCTGCCTCAGCCTCCTGAGTACCTGGGATTATAGGCGCCTGCCACCACATCTGGCTATTTTTTTTATTTTTAGTAGAGACGGGGCTTTACCATGTTGGCCAGGCTGGTCTCGAACTCCTGACCTTAGGTGATCCGGCCGCCTCAGCCTCCCAAAGTGCTGGGATTATAGGTGTGAGCCATTGTGCCTGGCCTGCTATTTATCATTTTTATCTAGAAGAAAATAGTTTTAATCAGATTTCTATGTTAGATTCACATGTCAGGGTTTTAAAAACTCATACGCCCGGACCCGGCCTTCTAGGACCCAAACACAGGAGACTGGGGGTGGAACCCAGGTATCCATATTTTGATTCTGATGCACCACTTGGTTTTTTGAATCTCACTTCTTTCATGGGTTAAAAAGACAATGCTCTGCGGAAGGAGATAACATATACATTCATATAATTTAGTGATCCTGAGACTGTCTGTGAGGCATTAGTCCACTGTACCACAGATAGACCAAATCACTCACATAGTAGCCATAAGCCTGGACACTTTGCTGGCGAATTTCATAGTGTTTGCTTTTTAAACTCTCACCCTTCTTATGTCATGGAAGTAATGCCTTTTTAAAAATAAGCATGAGCTGGGGCACGGTGGCTCACGCCTGTAATCCCAGCACTTTGGGAGGCTGAGGCGGGTGGATCACTTGAGGTCAGGAGTTCAAGACCAGCCTGGCCAACATGGGGAAACCCCATCTCTACTGAAAATACAAAAAGTTAGCTGGGTGTCGTGGTGGGTGCCTGTAATCCCAGCTACTTGGGAGGCCAAGGCAGGAGAACTGCTTGAACCCAGGAGGTGGAGGTCGCAGTGAGCTGAGATCGTGCCACTACACTCCAGCCTGGGTGACAGTGAGACTCTGTCTCAAATAAATAAAAATAAGCATGGATATTAAAACTCTTGAGAAATGGAAATAATAAGAAATCAACTGTAGCTATACAATTGAAAAAGTCTGCCATTTATATTCTACTTTTTTTCTTTTCTCCTCTTCTCTTCTCTTCTCTTTTCTTTTCTTTTTTTTTTTTCAGACGGAGTCTCACTCTGTTCCCCAGGCTGGAGTGCAGTGGCACGATCTTGGCTCACTGCAAGCTCCGCCTCCCGGGTTCACGCCATTCTTCTGCCTCAGCCTCCCGAGTAGCTGGGACTACAGGCGCCCCCACGCCACCACGCCCAGCTAATTTTTTGTATTTTTAGTAGAGACGGGGTTTCACCATGTTAGCCAAGATGGTCTCGATCTGCTGACCTCGTGATCCACCCGTCTCGGCCTCCCAAAGTGCTGGGATTACAGGCGTGAGCCACCACGCCCGCCCCTTTTTTTCTTTTAGTTTTTCTAGAAGGCAAGGAGGTACATGAGCATAATTATTTGACCTAGACGGATTTGGATCCTTTTATTTTACTTTACATCATATGCTCGTTCTCATGTGATAATGTAATTTTTAGAGCCATGTTTTTCAGTGACTTCATAATGTTTCATCAACCAGATGTATTATTACTCCTAGTTGGATATTTAAGTGGCTTCTGTTTCTACTTGCAGTTTATTTTTAATAAGTAGATACTCAGAATTGTGTCAAGATAACATCCAGTAAGACTTGAACAGAATCACTCCTGAATAGTTGACTCAGAGTCTCTAATAGCCCTAGAAAACTGACGAGAAATCATCAGTTCCTGATAAAATTACACAATTCTACTTCGACCAAAGAGGATCAAAGCCAGATTGGTTGGACTGTCATTCTTCTGTTTATTTATTTTGTGTATTTTTTGAGACAGAGTCTTGCTCTGTCACCCAGGCTGGAGTGCAGTGGTGCAATCTTGGCACACTGCAACCCCTGCCTCCCTGGTTTAAGCAGTTCTCTTGCCTCAGCCTCCCAAGTAGCTGGGATTATAGGCAGGTGCGGCAACACCTGGCTGATTTTTGTATTTTTAGTAGAGACAGGGTTTCGTCATATTGGCCAGGCTGGTCTCGAACTCATGACTTCAAGTGATCCACTCACTTCTGCCTCCCAAAGTGCTAGGATTACAGGCATGAGCCACCGCACCCAGCCCCATCATTCTTAATCACCCTAACATTTTCCCTCTTTCCCAAAAGAGTTGTGTATATCCTTGGGTGAGGATCCTGAAAGTGAAGACATTATCTGAGGAAATAATGGTTTGGGTCTTAAACACTCTGGTTAGAGCTAAGTTTATATGACAGGTATTACATTGTAAAAAGGAGAAAAAGGTTATTTTAGAAAGACACCTGTTAGAACCTGCTTTTTTTTATTTTTATTTTTTTTGAGACTGAGTCTTACCCTGTTTTAATTTAATCATCCTTATTTAAGGATGCTCAGAATGGAATGCAGTGGTGCAATCTCAGCTCACTGTGACCTCCACCTCCCAAGTTCAAGCGATTCTCCTGCCTCAGCCTCCTGAGTAGCTGGGATTACAGGCACGCACTACCATGCTCGGCTAATTTTTGTATTTTTAGTAGAGACGGGGTTTCACCATGTTGGCCAGGCTGGTCTTGAACTCCTGACCTCAGGTGATCTGCCTGCCTTGGCCTCCCAAAGTGCTGGGATTACAGGCATGAGCCACCACCTCCAGCCAGAACCTGCTTTCTAAAAGCACCCTAAACCTCTTTGGTTGTGAATTTATATACTCTCTGCCTTCCAAGGGCTGGTCTTTGAGGATATTGCTTGGAACTAAGTTCATACAGTAGATATTTTATTTAAAAAAAACAAAACAAAACAAAACAAAAAAAAAACAGAAAAGAGACCTCCAATAAAAGGTTTCTTTTTTGTCTGATTTTTTGCTTTTTTTTATTTCAAAATATAATACTTGTCATATAAACTTAGCTCCAAGCAGTATGCTCAAAGACCAGCCTTTCTTGGAATGCAAATAATATATAAATTCATAGCCAGAGAAGTTTAGAGGTGTTTAAAGAAAACCAGGTTCTTACAGGTGTCTTTCTAAAATAACCTTTATCTCTTTTTTACAACAATCAACCAGAGTGTTTAAGACTCAAACCGTTCACTGGTGAAAGAAGGCATTCCCTGAGACTCTAGGTCTGAGAAGAGGGATGGGTGGTGGAGAGGGGGAGGGAGTTTATTCGCCCTGCAGTTGTGCCTGCACCACTTCCTTTCAAGGGCATATTTGGATCTGTTACTTGTCAAAGTGGCTATCAGAATCACCTTGGACTTCTTGAAGGGTGAGTTCACAACCGAGAAAGCACATATTCAAAATTGTTGAAGTAATAAGTAAATCTTCTAGAACCATACCCTCAGTGATAACTTTCCACTTCTAGCTCTTAAATATCCACTTCCGTTTCCTGGATAAGATACTCAGTTCAGGAAGGAACCTGGGTTACATTTGTCAGAGCCCCAAATCTGAGATGAACTGTATCAAGTTCTGCCTTTGGGCTGAGGCTGGTTACTGGAGGTCATCCTCTGTTTCTCTTTTTTTTTTTTTTTTTTTTTTTTAAAAAAAGAGAGAGGGTCTTGCTCTGTTGCCCAGGCTAGAGTGCAGCGGTGTGATTACAGTCCACTGCAGCCTTGACCTCCTGGGCTCAAGCGAACCTCCCAAGTAGCTGGAAGGTGGAACTAGAGGCATGCACCACCACACCTGGCTAATTTTTGTGTTTTTCTTGTAGAGACGGAGTCTCATGTTGCCTGGGCTGGTCTCGAACTTCTGGGCTCACACCATCATCCCACCACGCCCAGCCTATTTTGTTTTTTTAAATACAATATATTTTGTATGAACTTAGCTCCAAGCATATGCTCAGAAACCAGCCCTTCTTGGAGTGCAGTTAATATACGAGTTCATAGCCAGAAAGATTTAGAGGTGTTTCAGACAAACCAGGTTCTTACAGGTGTCTTTCTGAAATAACCATTTTCTCCTTTTTACAACAAACCAGAGTGTTTGTAAGACTGAAACAATGATCTCGGATAATGTTTTTGAGGGCCCTCACCCAGGGATTTACAGACTCCTCTGGGGAGGAGGGAAAATGTAATGCGAAGAGCCAGAGTGCAACCAATCTGGCTTTGATCCTCTTTGGTCCACACTGGCTGTGTCACCTTGGGCAAGGAATAGAGCCTCTGAGTCTCCCTTTCTTATTTCTGCTGCCTTAGGATTAGTTAGTGGGGGTTCAGTGAGACGATGTGATAAAGTGTGGGTGTATAGTACAGTCTCTGGTGTAAGTAAGTGCTCTATAGTAATGTCAGCTACTGAGGCTGGGTGTGGTGGCTCATGCTGGTAATCCCAGCATTTTGGGAAGCCGAGGTGGGAGGACTGCTTGAGGCCAGGAGTTGAAGACCAGCCCAGTCAACATAGTGAAACCCTGTCTCTACCAAAAATAAAAAAAAATTAGCCAGGCATGGTGGCGTATGCTTGTAGTCCTAGCTACTCGGGAGGCTGAGGTGGGAGGATCACTTGAGCCCAGGAGGTGGAGGCTGCAGTGAGCTGAGATTGCACAACTGCACTCCAGCCTGGGCAAAAGAGCAAGACCCCATCTCAAAAAAAAAAAAAATTTGTTTAATGTTAGCTACTGTGATGAAGTCTCTTTCTGAAAACTAGTTCTGTACAGGTTGCTGTAATTCTTTCTACTTTTCATGTGTAAACAAAGTCATTGTTTCTTTCAGGGACTGATTCATGTAGGAATAGAGAGGGCCTGGGGAAACCAGATGGGGCAGGTAGGGGGCAGAGTAAGGGATTTCCTTTACGCCCCAAAACTGTTTTTTCCCCTTGAATAAATAATGTGTGTGGATCATAAATAGAAAAATTCAGAGAGGCACAAATCTAAAAATTATGTATATGTGATGTATAAGAAAAAGAGAGCAGCTGGGGAGGGGCTTGGTGGCTGATAGGCGTTAGCTTGCATGTGAATACAGATATTAACAAGTAGAAATCTCATCCGTATACACAGTGCCTTTGCATCATGCGTTCCCCGCCAAGCCATGTCGGTTCCATAGTTTCTGGTAAACTCTGGGCTGAGAAGAGACACGGGCTGGTAGCCCCTTCTGTTTTTGGGGGCCAATATAATGGGGAAAGGATTGCATTTGCAGTGATTTTCTTATACGTCGTCTTCAAGTCACAGCTACTTCTTTGCCTGAGGATGTAAGAATGGAGGATTGGAAAGATGGTTGCTCTAGATGACTCTTCATGCATCCATCCAACCATCCAAGTGTGCAGCTACAAAATTTATTGAACATCTACTATTTTCCAGTCACTGTTTTAGGTACTGAGATACACTGTGAACAAGACAGACACAGTCCCTGCCTTCGTTGACTTCTGTTCTGCTTAGGACAAATCCAAGACAGCCCCTATTCTGTGCATACAGACCACCTTTGGCTGCACCATAGGCTGGTGCAATTCTGCACAGTGTCATTGGTTTTATAGTTATCACAAGACCTGAATTGTCTGAAATGACATTCAGCACCTGAACTCTTTGACACCTTGGCACCTCCATAAATCTAGAAATTTCTCTGAGTTGTGGTGCATAGGAAACCTTGAGGGACAACCCAGGAGTAACTGTGAGAAAAAGGGTGTCCCAGGGAGTAAATAGATCTCACAGCTCAGAACTGTAGGGACAGGAAGGTGGAAGGGGTGGGAGCTGGAACAAGTCTCCAAGCAGTGAGCTTCCCCAAAGTGCACCAGCGTTTTCAAGCTGTGCCTGCGTAGACGGGAGCAGGTCGAACAGAAATATGGTCAAAACTAGCTCCCGTCAAGGACAGACAGGATGTCATTTTGCACCACAGCAAGTAGGGGAGAGCAGCTCGCAAGCCTAACTGTGAAACACCCCCACAAACCACCTCCTCCTCCCACTCCCTCACTGCTGCCTGCCATGGCTACCCCTAACCCAGCAAAGCAAAACTACAAAACATCTCTCTTCTCTCTTACACCAGCCCTAAAATACCTAATGAGGCTCTCATAATTTGCCAGAACCCACATCTACTAGAGAAGCCAGCCCTTTTGTCTTAATTAGGATCCCCTTGGTTCGCCCACTTGACCATGGGCTTCATTGAGGCTGTGCCTGTCTTGTTCAGTGTTGCGTCCTCAGCAGGTAGAAGGGTGCCTGGCACCTGGGAGGTGCTCAGTAAATATTTGTTCATGCATAAATGAATCTGAGACCCACTGGCCTCTGGGAAGAGCATAGGAGAGGGGGACAACAGCATGAGGACCATATGTTTGCCACCCTGCTGAAGGAATTTCAGCCAACATAATAAGACATGAAAATGGCATTCGAGGTGTATTAGACAGACAAGGGGACGTTAGTGTTTGCAGGAGACTTGGTCTGCCTCAGTGATGTCAGTCAGCAGTGATTGTGATTCCCCAGGGGACACTCGGCAGCATCTGGAGACATTTTAGTTTAAACTTCCCCAGTGATCTGTGATGTACAGGAGACATTTTCGGTTGTCACACTGGGGGAGGAGGCTGCATGTCACTGGCATCTGTTGGGTGACACCTACAATGCACAGGACAACCACAACAAATAATTCAGGCCCAAATGTTGCTGGTGCTGAGGGTGAGGTCCTACTGTTAGTAACAGGAGGAAAAGCCAGCAGTCTGGAGGAGAGACCTCTTCCCAGGGCAGCCCAGGGGCCATCAGGAGGATTCATCTCATGCATTAGAGGCCTTGGGAAGAATGAGGCTTCCTTTCCTCCATCAAAGCAAGCAAATCCTTTAAAAGCTGCATCTCCAAGGGCTGCTCCAGGCTCATAGCAAGCAACATCAGAGCCCAGAGGCAAGGCTGTGCCACTCAGCTGCCCTCTGGGGTCACAAAGGCTTCACTTGGCTTCTAAGAGCTGATGAGGCCTCTCGCAAGGGACCCTGTGTGCATGGGCTGACCCTGAAACTTCCCAGCCTCTCTTCTTCTCAGAGCACCCTCAGGTGGCCTCTTGGGGGTTACCCCTCATTGATACCATGTCTCCTCGTGTTTTTGTCCAGACTCCAATTCCAGGGTTTCAGAACCGCATCGCAGCATCTTTCCTGAAATGCACTCAGACTCAGCCAGCAAAGACGTGCCTGGCCGCATCCTGCTGGATATAGACAATGATACCGAGAGCACTGCCCTGTGAAGAAAGCCCTTTCCCAGCCCTCCACCACTTCCACCCTGGCGAGTGGAGCAGGGGCAGGCGAACCTCTTTCTTTGCAGACCGAACAGTGAAAAGCTTTCAGTGGAGGACAAAGGAGGGCCTCACTGTGCGGGACCTGGCCTTCTGCACGGCCCAAGGAGAACCTGGAGGCCACCACTAAAGCTGAATGACCTGTGTCTTGAAGAAGTTGGCTTTCTTTACATGGGAAGGAAATCATGCCAAAAAAATCCAAAACAAAGAAATACCTGGAGTGGAGAGAGTATTCCTGCTGAAACGCGCATAGGAAGCTTTTGTCCCTGCTGTTAATGCGGGCAGCACCTATAGCAACTTGGAATGAGTAAGAAGCAGTGCGTTAACTATCTATTTAATAAAATGCGCTCATTATGCAAGTCGCCTACTCTCTGCTACCTGGACGTTCATTCTTATGTATTAGGAGGGAGGCTGCTCTCCTTCAGACTTGCTGCAGAATCATTTTGTACCATGTATGGTCTGTGTCTCCCCAGTCCCTTCAGAACCATGCCCATGGATGGTGACTGCTGGCTCTGTCACCTCATCAAACTGGATGTGACCCATGCCGCCTCGTTGGATTGTCGGAATGTAGACAGCAATGTACTGTTCTTTTTTTTTTTTAAGCAATGTAATTGCTACTTGATAAGGACCGAACATTATTCTAGTTTCATGTTTAATTTGAATTAAATATATTCTGTGGTTTATATGAAAACTTCATAATTCTTGGAGATAAATTGTGGAGTGTGTGTGTGTGTGTGCATGAGTGTGTGTGTGTATTGCCACTCAACCAGATAGAATTGTGGCTGGGACATCTTGGGGGAGAGGGTCTAATTGTAGCTGTAGGAGTTTGAAGAAACAGAGAGCAAGGTCGCAGCAGTGAAAAAGGCCACCAGGTGCCCCAAAGACCTCCTAGCCTGGCCATCCTCAGTGCAGGTTCTGGTCAAGGCTGCACCCTTGGTCCTCCCAGTGCTGGCATCCCTTTCTTTCCATCTAGAGATACTCAGACTCCCGGGGGCAGCTCACAGGAGCTCAGCCCCACCGGGTTGGTGCATTCGTCAGCAGTTGTGAATTGCCATAGAGAGCCCCTTTTCCATTGGCTGGTGCTTTCATGCCCTATCCAAGGCGTGAAAATTATCCCGTCTCTCCCAGGATTGAAATACTAGGGAAGAGCCGATGGGGAATTGGAGCAAAGCGAGACTGAGGCTCTGGACAGCTGGTCTGACGATAGCACGACCCCTTGGCCCAGATAAGGCCGTTTTCTCTTGGGAACAGAGTGGGACACGCTGCCAGAGTTGGCTGCCCTGAGCCTTCTATTGATCGAGTTTGCTAGGTGTGTCAGTGTCTAAGTCACTGCCTAGAAGACACTGGGCCTCTTTCCACTACGAACTGACTTAAGCCTGATTTAAAAAGGGGAACCACAGTTTCCTTTTGTTGTTTTTTTGAAACAGATCTCACTCCGTGGCCCAGGCTGGAGTGCAGTGGCGCAATCATAACTCACTGCAGCCTCCAAACTCCTAGGCTCAAATGATCCTCCCAACTCAGCCTCCCAAGTAGCTGAGACTACAGGTGCATGGCAATACACCCAACTAATTTTTAAATAATTTTTTTTCTAGAGACAGGGATCTTGCTGTGTTGCCCAGGCTGGTCTTACAATTCTGGCCTCACCCAATCCTCCCACTTCAGCCTCCGAAAGTGCTGGGATTACAGGCGTGAGCCACCATGCCCAGCCCACATTTTCATCTTTACTCAGTTTCCTATGCCCTCAAAGTACTCCCTATACTTATTAATTATCTTGAAAATATGCTCCTGTAAGCCCATTTGCTCCCATATCTTGAATTTTCATTGGCTTAAGGCTCACTCTTCCCCTGTGCCACCTGTGTATTGTTAATTTTCTATACCCTCCTTTAGCCACAGAACAAACCCTGCAGAGAAAGAATCCTCTGTGTAGGCTGATGTTCCATGTTGAGCACCTTCTCCAGGCGCCTGGCTGTCCACAGTCAGGTGTCTCCGTGGAGCCTCGGAGATGCTCCCATCGTGATGCCTGAGGTTGTCCTCCAGAGGAAGCAGGGACGTGGGCGCTTGTCAGGGAGACGCTGTTGGCACCTGGGGATGAGGAACATCCATGCTGACATCCTGCCCAGAATATAGCATGTGTTCATCATTGCTGATTCTGAAATACAGCAAACCATACCTCATTATTTTAAGAGCCTCATTCAGTTTTTACTCTCCTATTGTTTGCAGCAATCTTCCTACCCTGACAGCTGCAAACTTCAAAACAATGAAAGTCATTTGACTCTGTGTATGTGTCAAAGGTAAAGACCACACTTTGGGAGGCCGAGGCGGGCAGATCACTTGATGTCAGGAGTTCAAGACCAGCCTGGTCAACATGGTGAGACCCCATGTCTACTAAAGATACAAAAAATTAACTTGGCATTATGGTGGGTGCCAGTAATCCCAGCTACTTAGGAGGCTGAGACAGGATAATCACTTGAACCTGGGCGACAGAGACTACAGTGAGCCCAGATCAAGCCAGTGCACTCCAGCCTGGGCAACAAAGTGAGACTCTGTCTCAAAAAAAAAAAAAAACAAAAAACAAACAAAAAACAGAACTGTCTAGGGTGGGATACATGGCTGAGCATCCCACCGGCAGGGCCAGGAGAGCCACCTGGATCCTCTTTCCCATTCCTGCGGCCTGGGATTCCTTCTGCTGGAGGCGTTGTACTATGTTGGCACTGCACGTTAGGTACACCATTTCCAGCCTGCCCACCGTCAGAGAGGCAGAGAATCTGAACCCATAGTGGCCATTTCTGGCTGTCCAGAAGGGCACTGGCCATCTGCCCTTCAGATTGTTTCCTTCCCTTCTCTACACAGTAGTTTCTTATAGAATGTTCTAGGCCCTTGCGCTCAGACTTCGTGTCCCTGCTCCCCCACCTGCACCAAACCTCCTTGGTCAGGCACCGATTCCTCTCACTACCCCCTGCGGTTTAGCACTCACCTAGCATTCTGGAAGGAGCTTGCCCTGCACCCAGCACTGTGGAGACTGCAGAGGCTCAGAGTAGACCCCTGGCTGCCTTGGTTTTGCCGAGTTCCACCCCATGGTCATTCCAAGAGTTCAGATGCGCTGGGTGTGGTGGCTCATGCCCGTAATCCCAGCACTTTGGGAGGTCGAGGTGGGCGGATCATGGGGTCAGGAGTTTGAGACCAGCCTGCCCAACATGGCAAAACCCCATCTCTTCTAAAAAAAAAATTATATATATATATGTGTGTGTGTGTGTGTGTGTGTGTGTATATATATATACACATACACACAAAAAAAATTAGCCAGGCACAGCGGCTCATGCCTGTAATCCCAGCACTTTGGGAGGTCGAGGTGGGCGGATCACAGGGTCAGGAGTTTGAAACCAGCCTGCCCAACATGGCAAAACCCCATCTCTTCTAAAAAAAAAATTTTATATATATATGTGTGTGTGTGTGTGTGTGTGTGTGTGTGTGTATATATATATATATACACACACACACACAAAATTAACCAGGCGCAGCGGCTCGTGCCTGTAATCCCAGGACTTTGGGAGACTGACGTCGGTGGATCACTTGAGGTCAGGAGTTTGAGACCAGCCTGGCCAACATGGTGAAACCCTGTCTCTACTAAAAAAAAAAAAAAAAAAAAAAAAGCCTTGTGTGGTGACACACCCCTGTAGTTCCAGCTACTCAGGAGTCTGAGGCAAGAGAATTGCTTGAACCTGGGAGGCAGAGGTTGCAATGAGCCAAGATCATCTACTGAACTCCAGCCTGGGTGACACGAGACTGTCTCAAAAAAAAAAAAAAAAAATTCAGATGCCATTGGAGTGACCCCATCCTTGGACCATTGTGATGGCCCTGGTTCTCCGGGAGCTCCGTGGAGTGACTCCCGCTCCTCTGTTGGGGCTGCAGTTCTCAGTGTCTCCCAAGCCCAGTGAGTCCCACAAGTGCTCCTATTTGAAGGTCTTAAGACAAACCCTCCTGGTTTCTCCCTGAGGTCTCCTCCCACCATTTCCTCACCATATTCCAGCGCCTCTGGCCTCTGGGACCCACAGTCTCAGGGTTTTGCATCAGACTGGGCAGTAAGCACTTCACTCATAGGGATGCTTCTCAGTCAAGGGCTTGCACTTTCCTCGTATCTCATCGGCGGAGCTAGAGAGGAGGAGATGTGCTGGTGCGGGGAAGCCACAGGCTCTGGTGCAGCCAAAAGACAAGAAGTGACCAAGACCACTTGAGCTGCCAGCTAAGGGAGGGGAGCAAGTCAAGGACCCCCTTAGTTTCCCTCCTGCCCACAGCAGGCTGCACACATGGCCATCCCCACCGTGTCCCGCATGGGTTCGCACAGGCATGGGCCCTGAGTCTCTTCCCCAGCAGGCAGGACCCCTGTCTCCCGGCATGGAGCTGTGGGTGCCCTGCCACCACCGTGGATTCTGTGGAGTAGAGAAAACCTGCCTGCAGAGGGAGAAGTCAGCAGATGTGCGGAGAGGCAGGAACAAAAGATAAGAGGGAGAGAGTGCAGGGCTTGGTTTTTAAAACCCTCCCAGCTCCCGGTTTGTGTCCCTGAAGCCATTCTGCATTTCTTGCCTTTGTATGCTCACAATAAAGCGCTTGATTGTTTTTGGCACAAACGTTCCTCTTTGGGTTTGTTTCTCTTACTGGCAACCAAATTACTTGTACTCGATACCCTCCAAAGGAGGTACATGGCTGTGTAGACCCCACACAGCTCTGCAGGCAACTGTCCTCCTCCCACACCCTCTCCAGCCAACTCCTCCTTTACATCCACACATGCGTTCACACACCATGCCCCTCATGTCAGTTATCCAGTGCAGCATGACAGATGATCACATACTTAGCAGCTTACAACAATACATGTTCATTTTCTCATAGCTCCTGTGGGTCAGGAGTCCAGGCACAGCTTCTCTGGGTCCTCTGTCCAGGATCTTCATCTGCTGCAGTCAAGGCAGCAGCCAGGGCTGGGGTCTCATCTGGAGGCTGGGCTGGGGAAGGATCCACTTCCCAGGAAGTAGGGATGATTGAGGGTCACCTTAGGGTCTATCCTTCACACACGAAACATCATCACAAATGACATGTGGGGAGGGGGATATTTGATACAAGGAAGAACCTCCCCCAACCTAACAAAAAACATCAGGGTTCTGTTTTCACTCTTTATACTTACTTATATTTGAATTTGGGGTTTTTTGTTGTCATTCTATTTGTTTAAGATGGAATCTTGCTGTGTCACCCAGGCTGGAGTGCAGTGACATGATCTCGGCTCACTGCTACCCCCGCCTCCCAGGTTCAAGCCATTCTCCTGCCTCAGCCTCCCAAGTAGCTGGGACTACAGGCACCCACCACCACGCCAGGCTAATTTTTGTATTTTTATTAGAGATGAGGTTTTTGATCTGTTGGCCCGGCTGGTCTTGAACTCCTGACCTCAGGTGATCCACTCACCTCAGCCCACTGAAGTGCTGGGATTACAGATGTGAGCCACTGCACCTGGCCTGAATTCAGTTTCTATGCGCATCTGTAAATTGTATTTGCACTGCACTGGTTTTTTAAATTGATAAAAGTTATGGTATACGACATGTTTTTGTATATGTATACATTGCAGAATGGTTAAATCTAGCTAATTAATATATCCATCACCTCCATTATCATTTATTTTTTGTGGTGAGAACATTTAAAATCTCTCAGCTGGCTGGGCACAGCAGCTCACACCTGTAATCCCAGCACTTTGAGAGGTTGAGGTGGGTGGATTGCTTGAAGCCAGGAGTTTGAGACCAGCCAGGGCAACATAGTAAGACCCCCATCTACAAAAAAAAAATTAAAATTAGCCAGGTATGGTGGCCAAATGCCTGTAGTTCCAGCTACTCAAGAGGTTGAGGCAGGAGTTCGAGGATCCAGTAAGCCATGATCATGCCAATGCACTCCAGCCTGGGTGACAAAGTGCAAGACCCTGTCTGTAAAAAAAAAAAAAAAAAAAAAAAAAAAAAAGCCAGATGTGGGGGCTCACACCTGTAATCCCAGCACTTTGGGAGGCCAAGGCAGGTGGATCACGTGAGCCCAGGAGTTGGAGACCAGCCTGGGCAATATGGCAAAATGCCTTCTCCACAAAATACAACAACAACAAAAATTGCCAGGCGTGGTGGTGCGTACCTGTAGTCCCAGCTACCCAGGAGGCTGAGGTGGGAGGATCACCTGAGCCTGGGAGTTCAAGAATGCATTGAGCCATGATTGCACCCTGCATTCCAGCCTGGGCAACAGAGTGAGATCCTGTCTCAAAAAAAAAAAAAACCTGCCAGTGGCTGGAGAATGGGAAAGACTGGATGTGAGAAGGCAGTCAGGAGTCCGGGCAGAGATGGGGGTGGCCTGAGCTATCATAGTGACAGCTCAGTGCATCCCTGCTGAAACACACTGTTGACCCCAGCCAGAGGCAACAGGGGTCTTGGTGTGAGGGGCAGGCTTGGACGGGGAGCTCAGGACTGTAGTGGAAGCCTCCCATGCCGCCCACTCCCCTCCTTTGGGCCTTGGAGGCAGAAGCTCAGCCTCCCCGGTGAAGACTTCTCCTTGACCCCACTTGCTCCAGAACCATTCCACGCTCCTGCCTGGAGCCATGTTAGCAGCCAGTTCCCCGCCCATACCCCTTCCCAGGAGGGCTGGGGGTGCCCTTTGTCCAACCTACTACTGCTATTTGGATTCCTGTAGAGAGCTGGGCCTATGAGCAGAGCTGAGGCTGGACCAATACATTTTCCTGTGCACCAGGCCAGTCCTAGCTGTTGGCATCAAGTAGGAACCAGAAAGACATCACTGGAGGATTAAGTGGGTGGGCAGCTCCTCAGCCCCAGGGGGTCCTGTTTATGTTCCTCTGGTCTGGAAATTGGGGTCCCTCGAGAGACTCCTCTGCTTTCCAGCTCTGTCAGGCCAGGAAGGGGTTCTAGTCCACCCCACCTTATCCCAGGCCTGGATGGTTCATGGCCCTGAGCTACTCCAGAGATGGTCTCAGGGCTCACTCCGTTGGCCCTGTCCTGCTCTTAGCTCTGCACGTGGCAAACACAGCCCTGATGGGTCATTCCATCAGACTCCAATGGGCCCAAAGCCAGGAAGCTGAGGAGGCTGGCTCTACGCAGAACAGGAGGCCGCTGCTCTGCAGGTCAAGGCCTTACTGGCTTTTGGTGGGGAGGTTCATTGAGATGCACATCCACCTGGCTGCTTCTTTTTAGGGAAGCATCATCATGGGGAATTAAGCAAAGAAACACAGTCTAAGGCTGGGTGCGTGGCTCACACCTGTAATCCCAGCACTTTGGGAGGCCAAGGCAGGAGGCTTGCTTGAGCCCAGGAGGTTAAAACCAGCTCAGGCAACATAGGAGAGACCCACCCCCCATGTCTCTGTGAAGAAATTTTAAAAATTAGCCAGGCATGGTGGTGCATGTCTGTAGTCCCAGCTACTCAGGAGGCTGAGGTGGGAGGATCACATGAGCCCAGGAAGTCAAGACTGCAGTGAGCTCTCAGGGTGCCACTACACTCCAGCCTGGGTGACAGAGTGAGACCCTGTCTCAAAAACGAGAGTCTAAGCCAGAACTTGAGAAGTGCACACAATTCCCTGATTTTCTTACAGCACAAGATTTCAGAGTACCAACTCGGGTCTATTTCCAAGAAATATCTAGGAGAAAGTATCACAGTGAGAAAACTTGGGGACCTTCACCCAAAGCCAGCCACAGTGGAAGGCAAGAGATAGAATGCAGGTCCCATTCTTTGCACTGTGAAGGTGAGCTGGGCAAGTTCAAATGCTAAATACCCAACCCTGGAGATGTGGCTGCTGTCAGCCTGGGAGGTCCTGTAAGTCCCTTTGCTTCTTTATCCCTTTGAATTTGGGTATTGATGTTGCACAATGGATAAGAATGAATAACTAGTCTTTTGCAAAAGGAAGCTTTTACATGTCTCTCCTCTTTCCATCTTCTAACCTTCATTATTTTCAAGAAGAAAAGAGGCTGGGCATGGTGGCTCATGCCTGTAATCCTAGTACTTTGGGAGGCTGAGGTGGGGGGATCACTTGAGGCCAGGAGTTCAGGACCAGCCTGGGCAACATAGACCACATCTCTTAAAAAAAAGGAAAAATTAGCCAGGCATGGTAGTGTGTGCCTGTAGTCCTAGAAACTTGTGAGGCTGAGGAGGGAGGATCACTTGAGCCCAGGAGTTTGAGGTTGCAGTGAGCTATGACCATGCCACTGCACTCCAGCCTGGGTGACAGAGCGAGACACTGTCTCAAAAAAAGAAAAAAGAAAAGAGCTAAGTGTCATGTTGAAAATGGTCTATAAACACTTGGAAGCCTTGTGGTAAACAAAAGCTTTATTATTTTTTCTTTCATTAAAAAAATGGAGCACTGAAGAGAAACAGAGTTTGGACCCCTGGGTTCACCCCACACTAAGCAAAATAGCCCCAGATAAAGATGGCGCAGCTCACGCAGAAAATGAGGTTGACGTCCAGGAGGGTCTTCACCAAGGGGTTTTCTTCCAGGGAAACTATGATGGCTTCTGCTCTGGCCGGGAGCTCTTCCTTGCCCTTCTCCTGTATTCCACAGAGCCACAGGATGGCCTTCACCACTTTGGACTGCTTTGGGGTCATGTCACCTAGAAAGAACCCAGCAAAGGAAGACCGTAGAGGTGGTCTGTATCTCCCAGAGAGGTGAGATGGGGACACTCACCAGATGTGTTCAAGTGCTGGGATTACAGGCGTGAACCACCATCCACCATGCCCGACTGAAATCTCCCTTTTTTTTTTGAGACAGAGTCTCACTCTGTCGTCCAGGCTGGAGTGCAGTGGCATGATCTCGGCTCACTGCAACCTCCACCTCCCAGGTTCAAGCGATTCTCCTGCCTCAGCCTCCCAAGTAGCTGGGACTATAGGCATGTGCTACCATGCCCGGCTAATTTTTATATTTTTAGTAGAGACAGGATTTCACCATGTTGGCCAGGATGGTCTTGAACTCCTGATTTCAAGTGATGCACCCACCTCGGCCTCCCAAAGTGCTGGGATTACAGGCTTGAGCCATGGCGTCCGGCCAAAATCTCTCAATTTTTAAATGTTAACTCACATTTCGTTGAAACTGTAGGTGGGCTAAGCCAAAATATGTCTGCAAGCCGCCAGTTTAGAAGCACTAACTGAGAGAAGGCAAGTCGTGTTCCTGCCTACCCATGTGCAGAGAATAAGGATGAAATGAACCAACCGTGTCTCCGTAGGCACTCAACAAGTGTTTGTTTGCTGTTAGTGCCCGTAGGAAGCTTGCTGAAAGTTACTAAAAACTCCTTTCCCATGGCCGGAGCGTGGGGACAGATCAGACACTGGAGCCAGAGGGTGCTAAAACTCCAAGTCTGCCCACTTTCCTGGCTTGTGATTTGATAGGAAAAAAAAAAAAAATCAGTCCCCTTAACACGTACTGCTTCTTGCTGTAACTGAGGAGAGAGGCTACTCACAGCTGTGGGTTTTAGACGTGTTTTCTTGAACCATCTCGAACTGGACGCTGCTGCTGCTGCTGGCCTCTGGCATCCCGTTCTGAGAGAGGGTAAGAGACAAGGGAGCTGCTGGTGGCGCTTGTTCCTTCTGGACCACGGGGTCATGACGAGTAAACCAGGTCAGGTGGCTGACCTAAGGAGCAGGGATGAATGATGAGATTTGTGGTGGAGGTGGGGCCGGGGTTGTCCATCCTTTTCTCACACTCCCCACCCAACCCCACACTCAGCCTTTGTGTCTGAATCTGCTCCCAGCCCCACCCTCCCACCCCATCCTCCAACAAGCATCATGTCCCTGCGCTCTTCAACATCAGCGCACAATTCCCCTGCTCATTCCCACGTCTTTCTCCGATAAACCCCATCCTCCTGTTGCTGGGATGTGATTATCCCTCATTCTAATCCTCAGAGCTTAACCCTCACCCTAGAGTATTGCAGGACCCCAGAATTGGTCATTTCAGCTCATCCGTTTCTCTGGCCACAGGGATTGAATTGGTTCACAGATGAGCATGTGTCCTGAGCTGACTCCATCAATGGAAATCTAGAAATTCTCTAGAAATTCTGGGACAGAAATATTTATGCTTATTTTTACTTTTTTTTTTTTTTTTAAAGACAGGCTCTTGTTCTGTCACCCAGGTGGGAGTGCAGTGGCATGGTCATAGCTCACTGCAGCCTTAAACTCCTGGGCTGAAGCAATCCTCCTGCCTCAGCCTCCCTAGCAGCTGGGATTACAGGCATGAGCCATCACGCCCTGCTAATTTTTTCTTTTCTTTTCTTTTTTTTTTTTTTTTTTTTTTGTGAGACAGGGTCTTGCTCTGTCACCAAGGCTGGAAGTGCAGTGGCATGGTCATAGCTCACTGCACCTTCAAAACTCCTGGGCTCTGGCAATCCTCCCACCTCAGCCTCTCTAGTAACTGAGATTACAGGCATGAGCCATCACGCCCTGCTAATTTTTTCATTTTTTTAAGAGACGGGATCTCACTGTATTGCCCAGGCTGGTCTCAAACTCCTGGCCTCAAGTGATCCTCCCATCTCAGCTTCCCGAAGTGCTGGGATTACAGGCATGAGCTGCCGCACCCCAGCCTTATGTTTACTTAATGACAGTAAAAGAGGATGTATCTCTAGAAGGTACTGAGCTCCATATGGGACCTAAGAATTGAAGCAGAAGTGCAGATGGATCCTGATGACCTTTTCAGAGTCCCGAATCATCCTGCCCCTGAACCTCAACCCTGGACTTTTCAGCTTTTTGGACAATCAGTCTCCTTCGCTTAAGTCAGTTTGACTCAGTTTTCTGTCACTTCCAGCAAAAAGTCTCAACGGATCTAGCCATCAGCCCAAATGTACCATCTCCTTGGAGGGTGGCTCTGTGAACCAGCTCACGGTGGAGACAGTGATGAGGGTGACCGTGGACAGGATCATGGAGAAGTAGAGGTAGTGAATGCTCTTCACCAGGACCGGGCGCTCATCTGGCTGGTCGCATCGAGGCTGCACATAAATAAAGTCCAGGACCAGCCTAACCAAGCCCAGGAGCAGGCCCGAGATCAGGCCCCAGAAGGCACCCTGCAAAATCAGAGCAAGATCGTCTTAGAGACGCCAAGGGCTCTGGCCTCCAGGAACCTCAAGAAGCCATCTCCAGGACTTGTCTTTCTTGTGGTGGTCACTGCAAGCACGGGTCAGCAATTTGGAAAGGTTCTGCAATACTTAACCATTTATCTTTTTATAATGAATTGATTACTAATAGTTTACTAACTCCCTCTTAATTTAGCTTCCCTGTTCAATAACAAAAAATGCATCAAGATACTTTTCATGAGAACCTCATTGCTTTTTTTTTTTTTTTTTTTTTTTTTTGAGACAGTCTCATTCTGTCGCCCAGGCTGGAGTGCAGTGGCGTTGTCTCAGCTCACTGCAACCTCTGCCCCCCAGGTTCCAGTGATTCTCCTGCCTCAGCATCTGAGTAGCTGGGATTACAGGCGCCCACCACCACACCTGGCTAATTTTTGTATTTTGAGTAATGATGGGCTTTCACCATGTTGGCCAGGCTGGTCTCGAACTCCTGACCTCAAGTGATCCGCCCACCTCGGCCTCCCAAAGTGCTGGGATTACAGGTGTGAGCCATCGCAGCAGCCCTCTCATTGCTTTTTTGCAAAGGTCAGATAAACACCCTCCCTGTATCTTCCACCATAGAACTCACCCTCCCTCTCAACACCCAATTCCAGCCTGTGTCTCCCTCCAACACCCTCCCCTCCCATCCTATCCCAGTCCTCAAGGGGCAGCACTTGGTTCTGGCATAGTGGGAGCCATCCAGAGCTACCTTTTCATTGGTCCTCTTCCAGAAACATCCCATGATGAAGACCACCGCCACAGGCGGCTGCAGGTAGGAGCTGATGGACTGGATATAGATGAAGAGCTGGCCGCCCTGGCTGGCCTGGACCACAGGGATCCAGAGAATGGAGACCAGGACCAGCAGCAGCACAAACACCCTGGTGCCGGCGGCGAGAGGCACAAATTAGCATCATCTTCCCTGAACATTTACTCCTCTTTCCCTCTCTCTGTCTCTTCTAATAGGGTCTTGTTCTGTTGCCAAGGCCAGGGTGCAGTGGTGAGAGCATAGCTCACTGCAGCCTCCAACTCCTGGGCTCAAGTGATCCTCCTGCCTCAGCCTCCCGAATAGGTGGGATTACAGACACATGCCAACACTCCCAGCTTATTTTATTTTATTATTTTAATTTTTTTTTGGAGACAGAGTCTCACTCTGTCACCCAGGCGGGAGTGCAGTGCGCCATCTTGGCTCACTGCAACCTCCGCCTCCTGGGTTCAAATGATTCTCCTGCCTCAGCCTCCTGAGTAGCTGGGATTACAGGCACACGCCACCACAGCTAATTTTTGTATTTTTAGTAGAGATGAGGTTTCACCATGTTGGCCAGCCTGGTCTTGAACACCTGACCTCAACTGATCCACCGGCCTCGGCCTCCCAAAGTACTGTGATTACAGGTGTGAGCCATCTCGCCCAGCTGGGTTAAAATTATTTGCTTATTCTCCTCCTTCCCTAGCTCCATGAAGGCAAGAACTGAGCCCTTTCATGGTTATGTGCCCTGTGCCTGGTACACAGTAGGTGCTCGTTCAGCATCTCCTGAATGAATGAATGTCTTGCACGTGGAGTCCTAATGCTCTTCAGCCTGGATAGGTTGCTGGCTGAACCTGGACTTTGCCTCTGGGTGGGCTCAGCTCTCTCTTCCCCCTGCCCCAGCCCCACCCAGTGGGGACTTACCTGCCCACAATCATGAGCTCCTTCTCAGATGCCCGCGGCCGGAGGTGATTCCAGAGGTCCATGGTGAAGATGGTGCTGGCACTGTTAAAGATGGAGGTGAGGGAGGACATGAGAGCCGCCACCATCACAGCCATCATCAGCCCACGGAGCCCTGGGGGCGGAAGGGAGGTCATGGGCCTCGGTCCTTTTCTGCCAAAGCAGCCGATCCCAGTGGGCTCAACTGGAGGAGGCAGAACCTCAGGGAGGACGGCGGGGCAGAGCTTCCTGCAGGATGTAGCCTTTCTTGGGGAGCCCAGATTCTTCCTCCCCCACCAGCCCTCCTTTCTTGACCCTGCCTTGGATCAGAGCCCATCTGGTGATCTCCTTTCTGGGTGCTCCAGGGGACTTGATTCAGGAGTGAAGGGACATTACCTGTGGGCAGGAGTTCCAGCACGAGTTTGGGATATGCGATGTCCGAACAGCCTGAGGGGTTGCTGCAGATCTTCTGGCAGATCTCTGGATCTGCACAGGCCACTTGATCTACGAAGGAAACACAGGCCCAGAGGTGAGCAGTCAGGCCCCCAGAGCCCCAGGCCCAGGCAACATGGGGCCGGACACAGGCTTATCATATGGAAGTTTATAGCTCAATGAAATAAAAGAGAGTCTAGACTTTATAAGCTGTGACCTTGTTACTTACGCTTTCTGAGACGAGTTGCCCTATTTGTAAAACTAGGATAATAACATGACTTTATAGGAAGTGCTGGAAAAACTTCAGCTATTGTTATCATAACCCAGATGAAGCTGGGACACCAAGTGGCCAGTCTTACAATAATGTCTTTTTTTTTTTTGAGATGGAGCCTCTTGCTCTGTCGCCCAGGCTGGAGGGCAGTGGCACAATCTCAGCTCACTGCAACCTCTGCTTCTCAGGTTCAAGTGATTCTCTTGCCTCAGCCTCCCGAGAAGCTGGGATTACAGGCACCCACCACCATGCCTGGCTAATTTTTGTATTTTTAGTAGAGATGGGGTTTTGCCATATTGGCCAGGCTGGTCTCGAACTCCTGACCTCAAGTGATCCGCCCATGATCATTAACTCACTGTTCAGTAACATCTGCTCACCTGTCCTGGTTAATGAATCATTTCCTATATGGAGTAGATTCTCTTGTCAGAATGCTTCACACCTTCTGATGCCTGAAATAAGATGCCTCTAGCCCAGTTAAATCCAAACATAGCACAAAACCTTCTTCCACAAACCCAACATTAACTGAAGGTTTTCTATGACTCAGGAGCTGCAGTAAGCTTTGTACATACACCTCATTTAATTTTCACAACTCTATGGGGAAGATACTGTTATTATCCCTATTTCAAAGACAGATAAACTGAGGCCCAGAGGTTAGTTTCTCCAGATTATATTGCTAGTAAGTATGGCCAGGAGGCAAACCCTTAGTTTATTTCAAAGCTCAGGTAGAGACGATTGGCTTTGTAAATACTGCATTTCTAAACTCTGTGTGTGTGTGTGTGTGCATGTGTTTTTGAGATGGGGTCTTGCTCTGTCGCCCAGGCTGGAGTTCAGTGGTGCCATCTTGGCTCACTGCAACCCTAGCCTCCCAGGCTCCAGCCTCCCGAGTAGCTGGAATTACAGGCATGTACCATCACACCCAGCTAATTTCTTTTTCTTTTTTTTAATTAATTAATTTTTTTTTTATTTTTATTTTTTCTTGAGATGGAGTCTCACTCTGTTGCCCAGACTGGAGTGCAGTGGCACAATCTCGGCTCACTGCAACTTCCTCTTCCAGGTTCAAGCGAGTCTCCTGCCTAAGCCTCCTAGCCTGTAGCTGGTATTATAAGCGTGCCACCACACCCAGGTTTTTTTGTTGTTTTTTTTTTTTTTTGGTATTTTTAGTAGAGACGGGGTTCCATCATGTTGCCCAGGCTGGTCTCGACCTCCTGGCCTCAAGTGTTCCTCCCGCCTTGGCTTCCCAAAGTGCTGGGATTGTGTTTTGAGGGTTGTTTTGCTTCTCTCTTAATTTCCATATAGTTTATTTAAAAATATGTGCCATTTCTCATGGATGAAGCTGGAAACCATCATTCCCAGCAAACTAACACAGGAACAGAAAACCAAACACCACATGTTCTCACTCATAAGTCGGAGTTGAACAATGAGAACACATGGACACAAGGAGGGGAACATCACACACTGGGGCCTGTCGGGGGGTGGAGGGCAAGGGGAGGGAGAGCATTAGGACAAATACCTAATGCACGTGGAGCTTAAAACCTAGATGACAGGTTGATCGGTGCAGCAAACCACCATGGCACATGTATACCTATGTCACAAACCTGCACGTTCTGCACATGTATCCCAGAACTTAAAGTTTAATGAAAAAATAAAAATATGTGCCATTTCTCAGATGGACTTAGCAGAAGAGGGTTTTTTTCCAGGCTCACAAGAACTCAGGATCAGAAAATACTTTTAGGCAGCTGTGGACTCAGTTGAAGATTTAGGAGGGAGCCGGTGGAGCCGTGGTGGAGAGAGAAGTGCAAATAGGGAGGCCGAGTGCTTGGCCCTGAAACTGGCCCTTTAGACCTGGGGTTCTCAACCTTCTAGTGGACTTGTTAAAAAAATAGGTGGCTGGTACAGACATAGGAAAAAATGCTTAACATCACTAATCATCAAGGAAATGCAAATCAAAACCTCATGAGTTATCATCTCACCCTAGTTAGAATGGGGATCATCAAAAAGACAAAACATAATAAATGCTGGTGAAGATGTGAAGAAGGGGAAACTCCTATACATTGTTGGTGGAGATGTAAATTACTACAGCTAGTATGGAAAACTATGGAGGTTCCTCAAAAAACTGAAAATAGAACTACCATATGATCCAGCAATTTTGCTACTGGGCATATATCCTGATATGGCTTGGCTCTGTGTCCCCACCCAAATCTCATCTCCAATTGTAATCTCCACATGTCAAGGGAGGGAACTGTAATCCCCCCATGTCGAGGGAGGGAGGTGATCGGATCATGGGGGCGGTTCCCCCTTGTGTACTCATGATAGTGAGTGAGTTCTCATGAGATCTGATGGTTTTATAAACGTCTGGCATTTTCTGAGCTTGGACTTCTCTCTCCTGCCACCATGTGAAGAAGGTCCTTGCTTCCCCTTCGCCTTCCACCATGACTGTAAGTTTCCTGAGGCCTCTCCAACCATGTGGAACTGTGAATCAATTAAACCTCTTTCCTTTATAAATTACCCAGTCTCAGGTAATATCTTTATAGCAGTGTGAAAATGGACTAATACAGATCCAAAGCAATTGGAATCAATATAGCAAATGGATACCTGCACCCCATTTATCGCAACACTCTTCACAATAGCCAACATATGGAATCAACCTCAGTGTCTGTCAACAGATGAATGGGTAAAGAAAATGTGGTACATATACAGAGTGGACTACTATTTAGCCATAAAAAAGAATGAAATTCTTTTTCATGTTCATTCATGGCAATGTGGATGAACTTGGAGAATATTATGTTAAGTGAAATAAGCCAGGCACAGAAAGATAAATACTGCATACTCTCACTCATATGTGGAAGCTTGAAAAGTTGAGCTCATGGAAGTAGACAGTAGGATAGTGGTTTCTAGAGGCTGGGAAGGGTAGTGGGGAGGAGGGTAGCCAAAGGTTGGTTAATGGATAGAAAAATACAGCTAGACAGGAGGAATAATGTGTAGTGTTCTATAGCACTATAGGGTGACTATAATTCACAACAATTTATTGTACATTTTCAGATAGTCGAGAGTGAATTTTGATTGCCCCCAATGCAAAGAAATGATAAATATTTGAGGTGATAGATAAGCTAATTACACTGATGTGGTCATTACACATTGTATAATGTATCAAAATATCACACTGTACCTTATAAGTATGTACAATTTGTATTAAAATAATTAGTTAAAAATAATAAGAGAAAAAAAAAACAGATGTCCCTCCAGGGATTCTGATTCAGAAGGTTTTGAATCGGGACTGAAAGTTTGCGCTTCTAACAAGTTCCCAGGAGCCACTGCTGGGCTGGGGACCACACTTTGAAAAGCACTGGTCTGGGCCTCCAGAGAAGGGAGAGAGACTTCAAATACACAATGCCCACTTCACTGTCTCTAATTCACCTTACTCTCTAAAATTTATTTTGCACCTCTTGCTTGCACCATATGATAGAGTATTTCAATATATAGTTTATGTTATTTTTCCATGAGTATGAGACTCATCTGCTACATTACGAAGTGCTAGGTTCATGGAACATGGTGTTATGTCTCATTTAATAATGACTGTTGGCTGGACACGGTGGCCCACGCCTGTAATTCCGACACTTTGGGAGGCCGAGATGGGCAGATCACCTGAGGTCAAGAGTTTGAGACCAGCCTGACCAACATGGAGAAACCCCATCTCTACTAAAAATATGAAATTAACCGGGGTTGGTGGCGCATGCCTGTAATCCCAGGAGGCTGAGGCAGGAGAATCGCTTGAACCCAGGAGGCAGAGGTTGCAGTGAGTGGAGATCGCACCATTGCACTCCAGCCTGGGCAACATGAGCAAAACTGCGTCTCAAAAAAAAAAAAAAAAAAAAAAAAAAAGACTTGATTGGCTGATTGGTTGTTAAGACAGATGGTCAAGGTCTTGTTATTGATCTTCCATATATCAACCCAGGTCTTCAGACATAATTTGCATAAGCAAGAGTCAAGTTTTAGAGTCAGCTACATCTGGGTTCAAATCCTGGCTCATCTGGCACTAGCTCAGTAACTCCCAGAAAGTCACTTAGCTTAGGAGTGATCCTGGATTCCTTTTTTTTTTCCCCCTTAACCTTTACATTCAATCCATTATTAATCTGATTGGCTCTATGATGTACTTCCAAACCATTGCACGGGTCAACTGTTGCCTCCTCAGAAAGGACTTCCCGGGAAACCTTGTCAGAAGTAGCTCTGATCTGACATTCTTTTTGATATCTCCTTGTGCATCCTCCTCCTGGCATTTAGCACAGTCAAAAATTATTTATGTTTTTACTCTTTTTTGAGACACAGTCTCACTTTGTCACCCAGTCTGGAATGCAGTGGCTCGAACACAGCTCACTGCAGCCTCGACCTCCCAGGCTCAAGTGATTCTCCCACTTCAGCCTCCTGAGTAGCTGGGACTACTATATATGCGTGTGTGTGTGTGTGTGTGTGTGTGTGTGTGTGTATTTTTTTTTCTAGAGATGGGATCTTGCCATGTTGCCCAGGCTGGTCTCAAACTCCTGGGCTCAAGCGATCTTCCTGCCTTGGACTCCCAAAGAGCTGGGATTACAGGTGTGAGCCACTGCACCTGGCCTTATTTATTTACTTATTTCTGTCTTTGTCCTCCACCACTAGGATGCAAGTCCCTCTACAGCAAGGATCCTGTAGTCTTGTTCACTTATGGGCCCCCAGAGTCTTCTAGAATAACGCTTGGAAGATAATTGGCTCTCAAAATATTTGTTGAATTCATGGAAGAATAAATAAATGAGTGAATGAATGATTTTTTTAAACAAGGTCTCACTTTGTCACCCAGGCTGGAGTGCACTGATCATGGCTCACTGCAGCCTCAACCTCCCAGGCTCAAGCGATCCTCCCACCTCAGCCTCCCAAGTAGCTGGGACTATAAGCACATGCCACCATGCCTGGCTAATTTTTGTATTTTTTGTAGATATAAAGTTTCATCACGTTGCCCAGGCTGGTCTCAAACTGCTGAGCTCAAGCGATCTGCCTGCCTTGGCCTCCCAAAGTTCTGGGATTATAGGTGTGAGCCATTGCTCCTGGCCAAATGAATTAATTTCTCTAAGCTTCAATTTCCTCATCTGTAAGATGAAAAGAATAATAGTACCTACCATATAAGGTTGTTTTGAGGATGAAATGAGGTAATACATGTATAAAATAATAATAGTAAACACTTGGATAGAACTTACTGTGTGCCAGGAGCTGCTTTAAGCCTTGTAAAATATTACCCCCATTTTACAAGTGAGGAAACAGAAGCAAAGAGACATTAAATGGCTTATGCAAGTTCAAACACCTCATAAGCGGCAGAGCAAATTCAGGCCTGGGCCTTCCAGATCAGAATCCATATTCATAACCACACTCCACTCTGAAACTCTTTTCATAGGGACTGACCCTTAGCAAGTGCACAATGAATGTGGTTGTTTGAAGCCATATTCTTTTCTTTCTTTTTTTTTTTTAGAGATAGGGTCTTGCTATGTTGTCCAGGCTGGAATGCAGTGGTGTAATAATAGCTCACTGCAGCCACAACCTCCTGGGCTCAAGCAATTCTCCTGCCTCAGTTTCCCAAGTAGCTGGAACCATAGGTGGGCACCACCACACCTGGCTAATTTAAAAATTGTTTTTGGTAGAGAGGGGGTCTGGTATCGTTACCCACGATGGTCTTGAACTCCTGGCCTCAAGAGATCCTCCTGCCTCAGCCTGCCAAAGTGCTGGGATCACAGGCGTGAGCCACTGCGCCTGGCCTGAAGCTATTTCTGTGTTTCTATGTCAAGACTTGCTGAACAGCTGTATATTTTCCAAATCACCGCAAAACCCAGATCCCAGTTCTTAACTCCCTCTGGATCTTCCCAAGGCTTTTGCCCTTTCCTGGAAGCAGGACTAGGGACTATTTGTGGGTTCCTCATCCCACCAGGGCTGGAGGAACACAAGGGTTCAAGGTCTAGCACCATGGACAGTGCCCCCATTTGCCTTCCCCATCTGTTTTCTCCTGCTTCTTAAGGGTCCTAAATTATTTTGACTAAGCTTCTGAGCCAACTACAAACCACTTCATCCTACCCTTTCTTAGCTTCTGTGTAACATTATGTAGGATAAGGCACAGGGGAGGAAACTTTCTGCTTTCCATCCCCTTTAGTTAATAACATCCTTGGTGAGTACACTGGAAAGCTCACTGTTTCAGGGGAAAAGAGAGGAGCTTTCTTCTGTGTAGATCACCAGTTTCTGACACCACAGTGTCTTCTGGTGACATTGCCCCTCCTCGGTATCATTTATCCCCATGGTATAAACCTATTCCCTTACCACATTAAGAAAAAAACTAAGGCAAATACTCTAGAGGCCTCGATATCCCATGAGATTTGTTAAGAAAAGTACACCCGGCTGGGCACAATGGCTCACACCGTAATCCCAGCACTTTGGGAGGCTGAAGTGGGTGAACTGCTTGAGCCCAGGAGTTCAAGACTAGCCTGGGCAACACAGTGAGACCCCCATAGCTACAAAAATTATAAAAATCAGCTGGGCATGGTGGTGGGCACCCGTAGTCCAGCTACTAAGGAGACTGAGGTGGGAGAATTGCTTGAGCCTGAGAGCTCCAGGCTGCAGTGAGCTATAATCATGCCACTGCACTCCAGCCTGGGTGACAGAGTGAGACCCACCTAAAAAAAAGAAAAAGTACCGCAGGCCAGCTGTGGTGGCTCATGCCTGTAATCCCAACACTTTGGGAGGCCAAGGTGGGAGGATCACAAGGTCAAGAGATCGAGACCATCCTGGCCAACATGGTTAAACCCCATCTCTACTAAAAATACAAAAATTAGCCAGGCGTGGTGGTGCATGCCTGTAGTCCCAGCTACTTGGGAGGCTGAGGCATGAGAATCACTTGAACCCAAGAGGCAGAGGTTGCAGTGAGCTGAGATTGTGCCACTGCACTCCAGCCTGGCAACAGAGTGAGACTCCGTCAAAAAAAAAAAAATCCAAAAAGAATTTCACTGGGCCAAAGTTACCCAACCCAACCACTGAGCTCAAACACTAAAGTAAGGGACAAACTTTCACATGAGACTTCAGAGAACTGCTCTGGAACCACAAGACCTTAGCCTAGTTGGTTTCAAAAAAATATAGTTGAGGCAAGATCCCAGTTGAGTCTCCACTCAATTTGGCCTGGGATACCTAAAGGACTTGCCCATTGAACCAATGTTGAGAAACAGCATAGAGTCACTAGATGCCTAGATAGAGATGCCTCAGTCTCATCACTAGGAAAGGACTCTATAGCCAGGCATGGTGGCTCATGCCTGTAATCCCAGAATTTAGGGAGGTCAAGGCAGGAGGATCGCTTGAGGCCAGGAGTTTGAGATCAGCCTGGGTAACATAGTGAGACCCTGTCTTTACAAAAACTTTTAAAAAATAGCCAGGTGTGGTAGTGCATGCCTGTAGTCTCAGCTACTTGGGAGGCTGAGGCGAAAGGATCCCTTCAGCCCAGAAGTCTGAGGCTGCAGTGAGCTATGATCATGTCACTGTACTCCAGCCTAGGTGACAAAGTGAGACCCTGTCTTTTAAAAAGTGCAAAAAAGGCCGGGCATGGTGGCTCAAGCCTGTAATCCCAGCACTTTGGGAGGCCAAGGTGGGCGGATCACGAGGTCAGGAGATCGAGACCATCCTGGCTAACA
Source organism: Gorilla gorilla gorilla (assembly GCF_029281585.2). Lineage (NCBI taxonomy): Eukaryota > Metazoa > Chordata > Mammalia > Primates > Hominidae > Gorilla > Gorilla gorilla. The sequence goes on along the minus strand of NC_073242.2, from coordinate 24,555,146 downwards.
TGGTGAAACCCCGTCTCTACTAAAAGTGCAAAAAATTAGCTGGGCATGGTGACGGGCACCTGTAGTCCCAGCTACTCAGGAGGCTGAGGCAGGAGAATGGCGTGAACCCAGGAGGCAGAGCTTGCAGTGAGCCAAGATTGTGCCACTGCACTCCAGCCTGGGCGACAGTGCAAGACTCTGTCTCAAAAAAAAAAATGCAAGAAAAAAAAAGGACTGGGCATGTTGGCTCACACCTGCAATCTCAGCACTTTGAGAGGCCAAGGCAGGAGGACAGCTTGAGGCCAGGAGTTCAAGACCAGCCTGGGCAACATAGCAAGACTGCATCTCTATTTTTTCAAAAAATTAGCCAGGCATCATGGTGCATACCTGTAGCCCCAGCCACTCAGGAGGCTGAGGTGGGAGGATTGCTCAAGCCCAGTAGTTCAAGGTTATAGTGAGCTATGACCACACCACTGCACTCCAACCTGAATGACAGAATGAGACTCTGTCTTAGAAAAAGAGAGAAAGGACTGTAGTCACCTTCTCTTGAGGCTTCTAATAATATGTTTAGAATAATTCACATGGTCTGAGACTCACATACCAATGACCTCTTCCCCCAGCTATGTTCTCACCTGGGAAGAGGATGCGGCTGACCATCCCAGGGAACACCATTATGAAGAGGGGCAGCACCTTCAGGTATGCAGCCATCAGAGCACCTCCTTTGGCATGGGACAGGTTCTTGGCAGCCAGAGTCCGCTGGACAATCACCTGGAAAAGATCAAGGGGGTTGGAAACTGGGAATGCTGATATAGTTTGGTTGTGTCCCCACCCAAATCTTATCTTGAATTGTAGCTCCCATAATTCCCACGTGTTGTGGGAGGGAGTCAGTGGGAGATAACTGAATCATGGGGGCAGTTTCCTCCATACTGTTCTCATGGTAGTGAATATGTCTCACAAGATCTGATGGTTTTATAAGGGGAAACCCCTTTCACTTGGCTCTCATTCTCTCTTTGCCTGCTGCCATCCATGTAAGACGTGACTTGCTCCTCTTTGCCTTCTGCCATGATTGTGAGGCCTCCCCAGCCATGTGGAACTGTGAGTCCATTCAACCTCTTTATAAATTACTCAGTCTCAGGTATGTCTTTATCAGCAGCGTGAGAACAGACTGTATTAAAAGGCTTTCTCTTAAGGCAAACGGGGTGTGTAGCCTCTTGGTAGTTGTAGGAGACTTAGGATCTTGGTTTGCCAAGCTTCTGTTTGAAGAAACATCTCTTTCCTATGCTCAGTCCATGTGGTCTAATTCAGGTAGTTAAGACACCCACCCCATTCCCTCCTTACTCTTTTATCCAGGGGTTATGCCTTGCCAATTAGAGTCCTCCACAGAATTATTTCACCTCTCTGGCTACTATGATCCATGAAGGAAAAGCATGTCCCCAAGGCAATCCAACCACAGCTCTCCATGGAACTTCTTCCTTAAAAAGGCAAAGGAGGCTGGGTGCAATGGCTCACGCTTGTAATCCCAGCACTTTGGGAGGCCGAAGCAGGAGGACTGCTTGGGCCCAGGAGTTCAAGACCAGCCTGGCCAACATGGTGAAACTCTATCTCTATAAAAAAATACAAAAATTAGCTGGGTGCACTGGCGCACACTTGTAATCCCAGCTACTTGGGAGGCTGAGACAGAAGAATCACTTGAACCCGGGAGGTGGAGGTTGCAGTGAGCCAAGATCGCACCACTGCACTTCAGCCTGGGTGACAGAGTGAGACTCTGTCTCAAAAAAAAAAAAAAGAAAAAAAAAAAAAGGAAAGAGGTTGTCTAACTCCTGGTGCCTCCTTTGCAATTCCTAACTGTGAAGGTAGTGTAGAGCTGCTGGCTGCATCTCTGCCATGATATGGGAAGGCCTCTTTGAAACTAAGTCATCACAGAGGAAAGAAAACCAGGAAATGGAGAGAAAGGCAATGTGTGATGATGTAGTATCAGAGGCAGGCAGTCTGGGTTCAAATACTACCTCCCCACTTCCCGCCTATCTGACCTTGGGCAAGCAACTTCACCTCTCTTGGCCTCTGATTCCTCATCTATGAAATGAGCATAGTACCAGCCCAGTTTTGACAATTAGAGAAGTGAAAGTACTTAGAATACTTAGAATATGACACATAGTAACTGCTTCATAAATATTAGTTGCTTCCATTGCCATTAGCCACCTCTGGACTCCCTGTCATGTAAATTTTTAAAAATGCCTTTTTTTTTTAAGAGATGGGGTCTCACTCTGTTGCCCAGGCTGAAATGCAATGATGTGATCATAGCTTACTGTAGCCCCAAAGTCCTGGGCTCAAATGATCCTCCTGCCTCAGTCTTTCAAGTAGCTGAGACAACAGGCATGAACAACCATGTCAAGCTAATTTTTAAAATTTTTATTTAGAGATGGGGTCTTGCTATATTGCTATATTGAGGAGGCTGGTCTTGAACCCCTGGCCTCAAGCAATTCTTCTGCCTCAGCCTCCTAAGTAGCAATGTCACCACACTTGGCTACATTTTATGTTTATTTTTATTTTTTGTAGAGACAGACTCTCACTATGTTGCCCAGGCTGGTCTCCAACTCCTGACGTCAAACAACCCTCCTGCCTCAGCCTCCCAAAGTGCTGCGATTATAGGCGTGAGCCACCACGCCCAGAAAAAAAAAAAAAAGAGCCTTTTTATCCTTAAACAATTTTTTCCACATAAACAACTAAACGAGTCCTCACTAAATCATCAAAGAACCCTTAATGAGAAGAGTGTAGTGAGGTTAAGACTTGCTGCAAACCCCACACCACAGCCCCAATAATTATTTTAGATTTCACAGCACATTTTGATGGGGAGAGAGATGTCACCTTGGGCGGTATTTCATCTGCAGAATCCATGGGACTGAACCTTGTCAGAGACAGTTGCCCGAAGGCATCAATATGCTCACGGACAGTGTGAAATATGCAGTTTTTGTTAATGACCTAACTGCATTAGCAGTGACACAAACCGGGCTTGGTGGACACGTTTCAAGGACAGGTACTCATGCCCATTGGACACAACACATTCAGCCGGTCAGAATTCAAAAAAGCTCCGGTCACAAGCTGGCTGTCCAACTGAGGGGTCCCTTCCCTCCCCCACCTTCCCCTCCCCTCCCCTCCTTTTCCCTTCCCTCCCTTCCCCTCCCCCTCCTGTCCTCTCCTTTCTTCTTTCCTCTCCTCTCCTTTCCTACTTTTTTTTCTTTTCTTTTCCTTTCTTTTTTGAGATGGAGTCTTGCTTTGTCATCCAGGTTGGAGTACGGTGCTGGGATCTCTGCTCACTGCAGCCTCCACCTCCTGGGTTCAAGCAATTCTCCTGCCTCAGCCTCCCAAGTAGCTGGGATTACAGGATCCTGCCACCATGCCCGGCTAATTTTTGTATTTTTAGTAGAGATGGGGTTTCACCATGTTGGCCAGGCTGGTCTCAAACTCCTGACCTTAAGTGATCCACCCACCTCAGCCTCCTAACTTGCTGGGATTACAGGCATGAGCTGCCACACCCAGCCCGGTCTGTTTTCTGTAACCATCGGATCCTAAAAGGGAGAGTAGTCAGATGGTTCTTTTTCTTTTCTTTTTCTTTTTTTTTTCTGAGGCAGGATCTCACTCTATCACCCAGATTGGAGTGCAGTGGTGCAATCATGGCTGACTGCAGCCTTGAACTCCAGAGCTAAAGTGATCCTCCCACCTCAGCATCCCAAGTAGCTGGGACCACAGGCATACACCACCACACCCAGCTATTAATATTTTTTAAATTTTTTTGTAGAGATGAGGTCTTGCTATGTTACCCACTGGTTTCAAATCCCTGGGCTCCAGCAATCATCTTCTCTCAGCCTCCCAAAGTGCGGGGATTACAGGTGTGAGCCACTGTGCCCAGCCAAGTGGTTCCTTTTTGTTTGTTTGTTTGTTTTTTTGGGGGACGGAGTCTCGCTCTGTCACCCAGGCTGGAGTGCAGTGGCGCGATCTGGGTTCACTGCAAGCTCCGCCTCCCGGGTTCAGCTATACTCCTGCCTCAGCCTCCCAGGTAGCTGGGACTACAGGTGCCCACCACCATGCCCAATTAATTTTTTGTATTTTTAGTAGAGACGGGGTTTCACCGTGTTAGCCAGGATGGTCTTGATCTCCTGACCTCGTGATCCGCCCGCCTCAGCCTCCCAAAGTGCTGGGATTACAGGCGTGAGCCACTGTGCCCGGCCAAGTGGTTCTTAGTAAGTAACATCTCAGTTGCAGGGGAAAAAGTGAGCTAAGAGTAATGAAAATGCAACCTGAATATGTGGGGAGGAGGGGCCATGATTAGCTATGTCAGCCATCTGTTATGGCATCTGTCATCCAGCCACCTTATCTTTCCTTGCTTTTTGCACATTAATCATGTATAAATTTTCCCTTCCTTGGGGTGGGAAAGGAGGAGGGAGAGCTGTCATGATGGAGCACGGTGACCAGGGAGCAGGCATCTGCACAGAAATGCAGCTGAGGGTGGGTTCCCAGAATTGAGAGCATCCAATAGGTGTGGTGCAATGAGTGAACGGAGCGATTTAAAGTGCAGACGGACTTAGGTGTGAATCCCCCCACCAGCTCTTTGTGAGTTTGGACGAGTTCCTTAACCTTTCCAGGCTCAGCTCTCTCATGTGTAAAATGGGGATGATAACTGTGGTTGCTTTTCAGGTGTCTAGCAGCTCTTTAGCAAAGAGAGCAGTTGTGATTATTGGCATTGTCATCATCACTGCTATTGTTAGATGAAACCAGAGAAAGAAGTTCCAACAGGTCAACGAAATAGAAATAGATGAGAGTAGGATTAGATAGTGGAAACTGGATCAGAGAGCTGTAGGTCAGAAGTTCAGAAATCTGGCTGGGTGCAGTAGCTCACGCCTGTAATCCCAGCAGTTTGGGAGGCCGAGGTGGGTGGATCACTTGAGGTCAGGAGTTCAAGACTAGCCTGGCCAACATAGCGAAACCCTATCTCTACAAAAAATACCAAAAATTAGCTGGGCATAGTGGTGCACGCCTATAGTCCCAGCTACTCAGGAGGCTGAGGCATGAGAATTGCTGGAACCCAGGAGGCAGAGGTTGCAGTGAGCCGAGATTGCACTACTTTACTCCAGCCTGGGCAACAGAGCGAGACTCTGTCTCAAAACTAATAATAATAATAAAAAATAAAAATAATAAAAAAGAAGTTCAGAAACCTGAAAACAGTAAACATTGGTTCAATAAAGGAAGGAGGAAGATGGTCTTGGGGGAATACCTGGGCAGGTGAAATTGTCTCTGGCTGGTTTTTACAAATGGCTTTTTCCCGGTGGCAGAATGGGTCAACTGTCTTTTTTTGTTTCGTTTTGTTTGTTTTTGAGACAGAGTGTTGCTGTTGCCCAGGCTGGAATTACAGGCATGAGTCACTGTGCCTGGCATAATTAATTAATTAATTAATTAATTTTTTGAGATGGAGTCTCACTTTGCTGCCCAGGCTGGAGTGCAATGGCATGATCTCGGCTCACTGCAAACTCCACCTCCCGGGTTCAAGTGATTCTCTTGCCTCAGCCTCCTGAGTAGCTGGGATTACAGGTGCCCACCACCACACCTGGCTTTTTTTTTTTTTTTGTATTTTTAGTAGAGACAGGGTTTTGCCATGTTGGCCAGGCTGATCTCAAACTCCTGACTTCAGGTGATCCACCCGCCTTGACCTCTCAAAGTGTTGGGATTACAGGCATGAGCCACGGCACCCAGCCGGGTCTGTTAAATTTAAAGCCCATGATGTTAGCCTGGATCAGTCCTGCTTCTCAAGGTCTCTCCTACCTGAGATTTGCTAAGGAGGAGAAGGGGGTCTCTCTCTTAAAGAGGCAGTACATGTGCATTGCTCTCATCACTGCCTTGGTCCTTAGCTCTCCGCTCAAAGGAGGGCTGGCCTATGGATGAGACCTGGGTTTCATTCTCTGAAGTCTCCTGCATCCAATCAATGTCCAATGCCATGATTATTGCTTTAATTAAACTGTCATCAGCCCTCACTATGCAGTATAACTCCCCAAGTGGTACACTGATCTCTGATGTTTCATGTACCAGAAATATAATATTTGAACACATGATATATTCACTCAGTTTAAAACCCGAGAAAATATAACAGGCAGTAAATAGGCTCTCATTTATCCTTCCCACCCGCCCTGCCTCCCTGCCCACAGGTATCCACTCTTCTTAGTTTTGTATACATCCATCCAGAGTTTATGGACATATAAGCAAATGCAAATATTGATTCTATTCTCCTTTTTTTTTTTTTTTAACACAAAAGGACTTCTCGTACACATGGATCTGCTTTCTGATTTTTTCCTTTCTTTTTTCACACCAGTTACGTATCTGCCTCGCTCTGGGTGTTCCTTCTGCTGCAAACTCTTCCTCCAAAAATCACAGGAAGCTCTCACTCTTCTACAAAGTCTTTGGTCAAAGGTCACTTCTGAATGATACCTCCCCTCAGCACCCTACATTATTTGAGACAGGATCTTACTGTCTCAAGCCTGTTGCCCAGGCTGAAGTGCAGTGGTACAATCTCAACTCACTGCAGCTTTGACCTCCTGGGTTCCAGCAATCCTCCCACCTCAGCCTCCCAAGTAGCTGGGACTCCAGCTGCACACCACCGTGCCTGGCTAATTTTTACTTTTTTTTTTAGAGATGGTCTCACTATGTTGCCCAGGTTGGTCTCAAACTCCTGGGTTCAAGTGAGCCTCCTGCCTCAGCATCCTAAAGTGTGTGAGCCACCTGTCACCTCATTTTAAATTGCACTCCCACACTCTCAATCTCCTTGACCTCACTCTACTTTTTAAAATGATATTTATCAAATTTTAACATCTCACATAATTTACTTATTATCTCCGTCTACTCCCATTAGAAGAAGGGAAGCTCCACAAGGGCAGAGAGCTTTGTTTGATTTATTAGCTCCTGATTTTAAGTGCCCAGAAGAGTGCCTGGTACGTAGAGGACACCCAGTGTGTATTTGTTGAACAAATGATGTCCAATAGGAGTTTTACCCCCATTTAAAAGGTATCATCTCCTTTGCTTACTGGATATTCCCAGACATTAAGCAAAGTGTATTAGGCCAGCTGCAGTGGATCACACCTATAATCCCAGCACTTTGGGAGGCTGAGGCGGGAGGATCACTTGAACTCAGGAGTCTGAGAGCAGTCTGGTCAGTGTAGTGAGACCTGCATCTCTACTAAAAAAAAAATAATAATAATAAATAGCTGAGCATGGTGGCATGTGCCTGTAGTCCCAGCTACTCAGGAGGCTGACATGGGAGGATCTCTTGAGCCCAGGAGATGAAGGCTGCCGTGAGCTATGATCGTGCCTCTGCCTTCCAGCCTGGGTGATAGAGTGAGACCCTGTCTCAGAGAAAAAAAAAAAAAGCAGAGTGTGTTGAGTTTTCCCCTTTGCAAATATCAGCAGCTTTGGATTTGTCATTCACATTCACAAGAGCAAGAAATAAAATAGCATGTAGAGCAATGGAAAGGAGGAAGTAGTCAAGGAAGCAGGGAAAACGCAAATGAGAGAAGAGATGGAGGAAGAAAAAAGCACCGACTTCAGCCACCCTAAGGAAAGAAGCAAAGAGAAGGAAAAAGCTTGCTCAGGCCACTGTCCTGTACCTGATCCGTGCACCAGTACCAGAGGGATGGGATGGACATTCCAAATAGGACCCCCGGCCACGGGAGATCAGATGTCAGCGGATCTCGGAAAATATGGAAGGCATCTTCCCGGGGCAGCCCGCAGCTGCTGTTCTCACTCCGGTTGCTAGCCAGGGCCAAGAAGTACTTCTCCTTCAGGCCTTCCATCCCACCAACCGCGGCGAAACCTAGAATTCAGAGGAAGCCTATTTTCCGGGAACTCAGATTGGTCCATGGCAAGTGATGAGGAGATGGCTGGAGACTGGTGAAATTCTAGTAGGACCAGAGCCACCAAAAAATGTTAATCCCCTTAAGGGTTCTTAACCTCCTCCCCACTTCTTTTTAACTTAAAAAAAATAATATTAGAGTTTTATTGGACTATAATTGACCTAACCATAAATTACAAATATTTAAAATGTAAAAGTTGGTGTTTGACATCAGTATTCACCCATGAAACCTCCGTCACAAAGTAATGAATGTATCTATCCAAGTTTCTTTTTTCTTTCTTTCTTTCTTCCTTCCTTTCTTTCCTTCCTTCTTTTTTTTTTTTTTTTTTTTTTTGATATGAAGTCTTGCTCTGTCACCAAGGCTGGAGTGTAGTAGCATGATCTCGGCTCACTGCCATCTCCACCTCCCAGGTTCAAACGATTCTCCTGCCTCAGCCTCCTGAGAAGCTGGGATTACAGGCATGTGCCACCATGCCTGGCCAATTTTTGTACTTTTAGTGAGATGGGGTTTCACCATGTTGGCCAGGCTGGTCTCGAACTCCTGACCTCAAGTGATACTCCTGGCCATTGTCCCATGCCATTGTATGTTATTTAAGCCCATTGAATTCTCCTAAAAATAATTTACTACCTCCCTAAAATCATCTACACTTGTCCATCTCCTTTTTCCTTAAGAAGTGCGGTATAGAAACATCTGTATGACATTAGGATATTGAGAAATCCCTCTGTAATTCTCCCTTGTGTGTGCTAATAAATTAGTATGCCATTTCTTCTATTAATCTGCCTCTTGTGGGTTGATTTTCCAGTGAGATTTCCAGTCTTCCCTTCGCTCCTACAATTGCTTCTCAGAATAATACTTCTAAATAATGCAAAAATACATAGGATTGCAAAGAAATCAAATATATTGAACCATCAAAATATTAAAAATGTGACATAGTAATTTATTTATTTGGTCCATTAAATTGTAAGACTGTCCAGGCACAGTGGCTCACACCTGTAATACCAGCACTTTGGGAGGCCGAGGTGGGCGAATCGCCTGAGGTCAGGAGTTCGAGACCAACCTGGCCCACATGGTGAAACCCTGTCTCTACTAAAAATACAAAAATTAGCCAGGCGTGGTGGTGGGTGCCTGTAATCCCAGCTGCTCAGGAGGTTGAGGCAGGAGAATGTCTCCTGGAGGTAGAGGTTGCATTGAGGCGAGATTGCGCCACTGCATTCCAGCCTGCGTGACACAGCGAGACTCCGTCTCAAAAAAAAAAAAAAATTGTAAGACCTTGTAGTAGGTCTAATAATGGTTTCAGGTTTTGTTGTTTTGTTTTATTCTTAGAGACAGGGTCTCACTCTGTCACCCAGGCTGGAGTGTAGTGCTACAATCATGGCTCACTGTAACCTTGAACTCCTGGGCTCAAGCTATCCTTCTGCCTCAACCTCCAGAGTAGTTAAGACTACAGGCATGTACCACCACATCCAGTGACTTTTAAAGTTTTTTGTAGAGATAGATCTCACTATGTTGCCCAGGCTGGTCTCGAACTCCTAGGCTCAAGCAATTCTCCTGCCTCAGCCTCCCAAAGTTCTAGGATTACAGGCGTGAGCCACCGCATATGGCTTATATTTTGTTTCTTTTCTCATTCCTAATTATGCTGTTTTCTCTTTTTTTCTTTGTTTGATTTGCAGCTGCATTTTATGGTTCTTTTCAAAGAAATAGATATTGGGCCGGGCCAGGTGGCTCACGCCTGTAATCCCAGCACTTTGGGAGGCCAACGTGGGTGCATCACCTTAGGTCAGGAATTCAAGACCAGCCTGGCCCACATGGGGAAACCCTGTCTCTACTAAAAATAGAAAAATTAACCAGGCATGGTGATGCATGCCTGTAGTCCCAGTTACTCGGGAGGCTGAGGCAGGAGAATCGCTTGAACCCGGGAGGTGGAGGTTGCAGTGAGCTGAGATCACACCACTGCATGCCAGCCTGGGCAACAGAGCCAGACTCCGTCTCGGGAAAAAAAAAAAAAAAAAGGCCAGGTGCAGTGGCTCACGCCTGTAATCCCAGCACTTTGGGAGGCCGAAGTGGGCAGATCGCCTGAGGTCAGGAGTTTGAGACCAGCCTGGCCAACATGGTGAAACCCCATCTCTACTAAAAATACAAAAATAAGCTGGATGTGGTGGCGTGAGCCTGTAGTCCCAGCTACTTGGGAGGCTGAGGCAGGAGAATCGCTTGAACCCAAGAGGTGGAGGTTGCAGTGAGCTGAGATTGTGCCACTGTACTCTAGCTTGGTGACAGAGCAAGAGTCCATCTCAAAAAAAAAAAAAATAGAAATAGATATTGGAGTAACTGGAGTAACCCATAATGTCGTCTTCTTTTTTCTAAATCACTAAATTGGGCTTTCATATTTATGAATATAAATGTTTTTATAGAGGTACAGCTTTGACTGTATTAAGTATGAAATGTAATGTTCTCATTTTTTTCTGCAGTCTGTAATTGCAGCTTTTATTTCCTTTGTGACCCAGGCACTATTTAGAAGATGGTTATTAAATTTCTAAGTAACTAGATTTTTTAAAAATTTACACTTTTCCTAATGAGTTTAATTTTTGGGGTTTATATGAGTAAGATAATATAATCTGAACAACGTTTTTATACATATTTTTGTAAAAAATTTTTTTCAATGATTAATTTTTGCAGGTGATTCCATGAATGCTGGAAAAAGATACATTCATGATAGGAGAATGCTTATTCATTTGTAGAATTTATATCTTCTAAATCCTTATTATGTTCTTGTTCTGTTAAACTATTTTAGTACTGTTTTGGTTTCTGTCAACCTATAACAACTTCTGCTTTGTGTATCTTGTTGCAATGTTATTTAATAAGCAAAGGTTATATCTTTATTATGAATTTTCTATTTTCAATATAAAATTACTTATCCCCCGTTTATTGCTTTTTGCCTTATGTTATACTTTGTTTTATATGTGCCACTTGCAAATTATATCAAGTTACATTTTCTTAACCCAAAATATAAATCTTGAGTTTTGTTGAGGAAATAAATAATATATAGCGAAGGAAAAGAAAAACAGAACAAACAGCCACACAGATTGTAACTGCTTATAAGAAGCCTTGTCTTTCAATAGGGAATTTTATTCCATTTACTTGTATTGTAATAACTGATATTTTTACTATTACTTTGCATTCTCTTTTATTCTTTCCCTTTGGTTGTGATTTCTTGTTATTCTCTTTTAGGAAAAAAAAACTTATACGCACACATATTTCCTACATAAAGGGTGAGATTTATATGAGTGTCTGCTTGGAGTTCAGTATTTCTTTTTCATGATGTTTTTCTTCCTATTTGATGGGAAATCTAGCATACTATCTCTCCCAACATTTTAAAGTTTTTGTTAGTAAAATAGGGGGTTTTAGATCCAATTTTTATTAAATTGTTATATTCTTTATGTAACATTTGCCTTGACCACACAATTTTTCAGATCTGTAATGATTTTAACTGGATCATTATTTACTACCATTTTCTCTTGAGTCATAATACCAACTCTCGATTTTGTTTTGTTTCTGTCTTGTACCTTCAAGACAGGCACATAGGTCCTCCCTTTACTAAGTCCTTGCATAGTTCAGAATACTTCTGCAGCCCTGGCAAACAGAGAACTTGGCTGGTATCTGATCCTTACTTAGGATACAACTTTTCCCATAAAACACATCTGTAGCCCTTGCTCCACTGTCTTTTGGCATTTTATTGTTATGAAGGAGGGGAATGAGACCAGTTTGTTTATTATTTTTAGCTCACTACATTTTTTCTGTCTGGATTCTTTTTTTCTTATATAGAGTCTCACTCTGTCACCCAGGCTGGAGTGCAGTGGTGCAATCATAGCTCACTGCAGCCTCGAGCGCCTGAGCTCAAGTGATCCTGCCTCAACCTCCTTAACCTCCCTGATCCTCCAGTCCCCACCTGAGACCACAGGTGTGCACCACCACACCCAGCTAATTTTCCATTTTTCATAGAGTGAGGTCTTGCTTTGTTGTCCAGGCTGGTCTCAAGCTACTGGCCTCAAATGATCTTCCCACCTCTCTGTCTGTATTCTTTAGTATTTAAAAATTATTCTTATACTTCACATTTTTTTCATAATGCTTCTTCTACCTGGAGATCTTGTTCATCAATTTTGCCTAAGACACAGCAAACCCTTTACACCTAGCTAGATATGTCATCCTCCTTCTAAGAAAAGTTTTCTTTTGTGATTACTTTAATTATTTACTTTGTTCCATTTTTTTCTGACCTTTTTTCTAAGAATAAACATTTCTTAAAAAGCAAAAACAGAAAAAAAGAAAAAGAATAAACATTTCTCAAATGGTATATCTCTGCTCTCTATCTTCTGTATTTGTCATCTTTTCTTTTATAATTTTATTATTTATCCCTTTTCTCTGCATTTTATTAGAACTCCTGTTTGTTTTCAGCCGGGCGTGGTGGCTCATGCCTATAATCCCAGCACTTTGGGAGGCCAAGGCGGGCAGAAGATGAGGTCAAGAGATGGAGACCATCCTGGCGAACATGGTGAAACCCCATCCCTACTAAAAATACAAAAATTAGCTGGGCATGGTGGCGTGTGTCTGTAGTCCCAGCTACTTGGGAGGCTGAGGCAGGAGAATCGCTTGAACCCGGGAGGTGGAGGTTGCAGTGAGCCAAGATCATGCCACTGCACTCCAGCCTGGGTGACAGAGCGAGACTTCATCTCAAAAAAAAAAAAAAAAAAAAGAACTCCTATTTGTTTTCATCCTGGGTTTGATTTTCTTTAGCGTTTGTTCTGCTCTTTACATCCACCTGTGGGGAGTTTAATTCTGCTAATTTTTTTAGAAAATTTTAGAAAATGTATTGTAATCTTCTGTAATCTTTTTCCTTTTTATCCGCTTCTATTCTCCCTTCACCTCAGTTTGTCCTCTACTTCTATCTTTCATACATGTTTCATAGAGTTCAGGATTCCAAGCATGGCACTCTCTTGATATTTTCTTCTGAGTCCTAAAATATATAATTTTCAGCACTATATTCTGCCATCTTTCAGGATTTTGATCCCTTTCGCTTTTCTGTGTTTTCTATATTAGTTTTCACAGCCTTTTTTTTTTTTTTTTTTTTTTTGAGACAGGGTCTCGCTCTGTCTCAAAGCGAGACCAGGCCGGAGTGCAGTGGCACAATCTCGGCTCACTGCAGACTCAACCTGCTAGGCTCAAGCCATCCTCCCACCTCAGCCTGTCAGGTAGCTGGGACTACGGGCACATGCCACCAAACCTGGGTAAGTTTACGTTTATTTTTTGTAGAGACAGTCTCACTATGTTGTTCAGGCTGGTCTCAAACTCCTGAGCTCAAGCGATCCTCTTGCTTTGGCCTCCCAAAGTGCTGGGATTACAGGTGTGAGCCACCACACTCAGCCTTTGTTGTAGTCTTTAAGGCTTAATGAGTGGCTTACCTCTAAAAGATAGAAACCTGTGAAGAGTAGTGTTCCCCCCCCTCCTTAACAATAATAAGAAGTTGGCTAATCTACAAAATAACTTCCCCTGAACCTATCAGAGAGCTGAGGCCATAGAGCAACCAACTGGCCTGAGATCTCAGAAAACACAGGAGCCTCCAAAGAGACATGACCATTGGCAGCAAAACAAAGACAGGATCACCATACAAGCTGGTACGAAGAATTGGGCGAATATTTTGAAATGAAATGCTAAAGTCTAGGTGTGGGCTAGTGCTAGAGTTTAAAGCTTCTGGGCTGGATGCAGTGGCTCACGCCTGTAATTTCAGCACTTTGGGAGGCCGAGGCAGGTGATTGCTTGAGCCCAGGTGTTTGAAACCAGCCTGGGCAACATGACGAAACCCCATCTATTTAAAAAAATGAAAAAAATTAGCCGGGCATGGTGGTGCACACCTGTGGGCCCAGCTACTTGGGAGGCTGAGGCGGGAGGATTGCTTGAGCCCAGGAGGCAGAGGTTGCAGTGAGCCAAGACTGTGTCACTGCACTTCAGCCTGGGTGGCAGAGTGATACCCTGTCTCGAAACAAACAAACAACAACAAAAACCTCTGTAAGGAAAAGCTATCTCTTCACATTCTTTTATTTATTCATTCAGTTATTTTTCCAGTTAGTATAGAAAGAGATTAATTTTTACTTGAAAAAAAAAAAAAAACAGTGCCAGGTGGGGCGGCTTTGGGAGGCTGAGGCAGGAGAATCACTTAAGGCCAGGAGTTTGAGATCAGCCTGGGCAACATAGTGAGACTCTATCTCCACAAAAAAAAAAAACAAAATAAAAAAACAATTAGCTGGACATAGTGGCCTATGTCTGTAGTCCCAGCTACTCAGGAGGCTGAGGTGGGAGAGTCACTTGAGCCCAGGGGCTCAAGGCTGCAGTGAGCTATCATCACACCCTGCACTCCAGCCTGACTGACAGAGCAAGACCCTGCCTCAAAACAAAAAACAAAACAGTAAGTTTCCACAATAAGCACATTTCTCTTCTAGCTAAAATAACCGTGCCTCAAGCAAAGCACCTGTGACAAAAATTCCCCAGTAGTATACTCTTTGACAGCTAGGTTTGCCGTTCACAGTGTTGAGAGCAGATATCCCTGCTGGAGAGAGGTGCTGTTGTCCACCCAAGTGACCCAGGGACCCCACTTACTGTAGCCCATCAAGGTGAGCGCTCCTATAAGCATGATCAGCGTCTGCAGGGCATCCGTGTAGATCACAGCAGCCAGGCCACCTGGTGGGATGAGCACGGAGGTGAGGGTCAGGGAGTCTAATGAGAAGGGGTTACTCTGGGTCACCAAGGGAACCTGGAAGGCCAGGACCCGATGGGAGATTTCTTAGTGCTGATTGATTGCAAAGATGGCCACGATCACTCCTCCCTGTGTGCACGCCCATTTTGCAATGTGACTTTGCTGCTCCTTTCACGTTGAGGTGAAGTTGATTTCTCTGCTTCTCACATGGGCTTGGCCACGTGACTTGCTTTGACCAATAGAATGTGGGGGAAGTGGTATGGGCCTCGAGGAGCCCTGCCGCTTCTGCACTTACTCTCCTGTTGCCCTGAGACCATTTGCTTTAAGAAGCCAGGTCTAACCTAGTGAAGGAAGAGGGCCCCCACGGAGGGGAAGCCCAGTCGACAGCCCAAGCTAACACCAGCCATGTGAGTGAGGCCATCCTCTTCCAGCCAGTTGCTCCACCTAACACCGAACTATAATTCGCAGAGCCAGGTTAGACTAGCAAATACCCACCCAGGTAACCCATGGACTTGTGGGGAATAATAAACCATTGA